>NC_139040.1:57628462-58028663 GCF_964662115.1 Mustela nivalis | reverse complement strand
GCCATTGTTAAACAATTTGCAATTATCTACTTAATATTTATAATACCATTATGCAAAATATGCTATTATTCTCATACTCATGTTTTGGAAGAGGAAATCGAAGGTCAGAAATGACTAGTGACTCATGGAACCTTCTCTAGAATATACCACATACTGGGACACAAATCAGGACTCAACCTATACCAAAAGACTGAGATTATTCCCTGCATATTCTCAGATCACAATGCTTTGAAACTGGAGCTCAATCACAAGGAAAAGTTTGGAAGGAATTCAAAACCTGGAAGCTAAAGACTAACTAGCTTAAGAATGACTGGATCAACCAGGAGATCAAAGAAGAACTGAAACAATTTATGGAAACCAATGAGGATGAAGACACTTCAGTCTAAAATTTATGGGATACAGCAAAGGCCATCCTAAGGGGGAAAACCATAGCCATCCAAACCTCCCTTAAAAAAATTGAAAAATCCAGAATACATCAGGTGTCTCTACACCTTAAAAAACTGGAGAATCAACAATAAATTAAACCAACTCCACACTTAAGAAGGGAAATAATCAAGATTAAAGCAGAGATCAATGAGGTAGAAACTAGAGATACAGTAGAACACATCAATGAAACTAGAAGCTGTTTTTGTAAAAGAATCAATAAGATTAATAAACCATTGGCCACACTAATCCAAAATAAAAGAGAGAAAGCTCAAATTAATAAAATAATGAATGAAAAGGGAGAGTTCACAACTAACACCAAGGAAGTAGAACCAATCATCAGAAGTTATTCTCAACAGTTAGGGGCACCTGGGTGGCTCAGTGGGTTAAAGCCTCTGCCTTCAGCTCAGGTCATGATCCCAGGGTCCTGGGATTGAGCCCCACATGTGGCTCTCTGCTCAGCAGGAAGCCTTCTTCCCACTCTCTCTCTGCTTGCTTCTCTGCCTGCTTGTGATCTCTGTCTGTCAAGTAAATAAATAAAAAAATCTTTTAAAAAAGTTATTATCAACAGTTATATTTCAATAAAGTAAGCAATCTTGATGAAATGGATGCATTCCTGGAAAACTATAAACTCCCAAAATTGAAGCAGGAAGAAATTGACAACCTGAATAGACCGATATCTAATAATGAGATTGAAGCAGTGACCAAAAACCTCCCAAAAAACAAGATTCCAGGACCTGACAGATTCCCTGGAGAATTCTACCAAACTTTCAAGGAAGAAATGATGCCTATACTCCTGAAGCTGTTTCAAAAAAATTGAAGCAGAAGGAAAAATTCCAGACTCTCTTTATGAAGCCAGCATTACCTTGATCCCAGGCAAAGACCCCAACAAAAAGCAGAATTTCAGGCCAATATCCCTGACGAGTATGGATGCTAACATTCTTAAGAAGATCCTAGCAAATGGGATTCAACAGCACATTAGAAAGATTATCCACCATGACCAAGTGGGATTCACCCCGGGCTAAAAGGATGGTTCAACATTCGCAAATCAATACATGTGATAGAACAAATCAATAAGAGAAGAGAGAAGCAGCACAGGGTCCTCTCAATGGATGCAGAAAAAGCATTTGACAAAATCCAGCATCTGTTCCTGATTAAAATACTACAAAGTATAGGGATAGAGGGAACATTCCTGAACATCATCAAATCTATCTATGAAAGACCCACAGCAAATATTCTCAGTGGGAAAAAGCTCACAGCCTTCCCATTGATATCAGGATCATGACAAGGATGCCCACTCTCACCACTCTTGTTCAGCATAGTATTAGAAGTCCTAGCAACAGCAATAAGACAACAAAAAGAAATGAAAGGTACCCAAATTGGCAATGAAGAAGTCAAACTCTCTCTCTTTGCAGATGACATGATTCTTTATATGCAAAATCCAAAGACTGCACCCCCAAGCTACCAGAACTCATACAGCAATTCAGTAACGTGCCAGGATACAAAGTCAATGTATAGAAATCAGTGGCTTTCTTATACACTAACAATGAAAATAAAGAAAGGGAAATTAGAGAATCGATTCCATTTACTATAGCACCAAGAACCCTAAGATACCTGGGATTAAACCTAACCAAAGAGGTAAAGGATCTGTACTTGAGGAACTATGGAACACTCATGACAGAAATTGAAGAAGACACAAATATATGGAAGACCATTCCATGCCCTTGGATCAGAAGAATAAACATTGTTAAAATGTCTATACTGCCTAGAGCAATCTATACTTTTAATGCCATTCCAATCAAAATTCCACCAGTATTCCTCAAAGAGCTGGAGCAAATAATCCTAAAATTTATATGGAATCATAAGAGAACCTGAGTTGCCAAGGAAATTTTGAAAAAAAAAAATAAAATTGGGGGCATCACGTTACCCGATTTCAAGCTTTACTACAAAGCTGTGATCATCAAGACAGCATGGTACTGGCATAAAAACAGACACATAGACCAGTGGAACAGAGTAGAGAGCCCAGATATGGACCCTCAACTCTATGGTCAAATAGTCTTCAGCAAAGCAGGAAAAATATATACTGTGGAAAAAAGACAGTCTCTTCAATAAATGGTGTTGGGAAAATTGGACAGCTTAATGTAGAAGAATGAAACTCAACCATTCTCTTACACCGTACACAAAGATAAACTCGAAATGGATAAAAGACCTCAATGTGAGACAGGAATCCATCAGAATCCTAGAGGAGAACATAGCCAGTAACCTCTTCAATATTAGCCAGAGCAACTTCTTTCAAGATATGTCTCCAAAAGCAAAGGAAACAAAAATGAAAATGAACTTTTGGGACTTCATCAAGATCAAAAGCTTCTGCACAGCAAAGGAAACAGTCAAGAAAACAAAGGGGCAACCCACAGAATTGAAGAAGATATTTGCAAATGACAATAGAGACAAAAGGCTGATATCCAGGATCTATAAAGAACTCCTCAAACTCAACACATGCAAAACAGATACTCATATCAAAAAATGGGCAGAATATATGAACAGACACTTCTCCAGTGAAGACATATAAATCGCTATCAGACACATGAAAAGATTTTCATCATTACTAGCCATCAGGGAGATTCAAATTAAAATCACATTGAGATATCACCTTACACCAGTTAGAATGGCCCAAATTAGCAAGACAGGAAACAATGTGTGTTGGAGAGGATGTGGAGAAAGGGGAACCCTCTTACACTGTTGGTGGGAATGCAAGTTGGTGCAGTCTCTTTGGAGAACAGTGCGGAGATTCCTTAAGAAATTAAAAATAGAGCTTCCCTATGACCCTGCCATTGCACTCCTGAGTATTTACCCCAAAGATACAGATGTAGTGAAAAGAAGGGCCATCTGTACCCCAATGTTTATAGCAGCAATGGCAACGGTCGCCCAACTGTGGAAAGAACCAAGATGTCCTTCAACGGATGAATGGATAAGGAAGATGGGGTCCATATATACTCTTGAGTATTATGCCTCCATCAGAAAGGATGAATACCCAACTTTTGCAGAAACATGGATGGGACTGGAAGAGATTATGCTGAGTGAAATAAGTCAAGCAGAGAGAGTCAGTTATCATATGGTTTCACTTATTTGTGGAGCATAACAAATAACATGGAGGACATAGGGAGATGGAGAGGAGAAGGGAGTTGAGGGAAATTGGAAGGGGAGGTGAACCATGAGAGACTATGGACCTTGAAAAACAATCTGAGGGTTTGGAAGGGGTGGGGGGTGAGAGGTTGGGGGAGCGAGGTGGTGGGTATTAAGGAGGGCACGTATTGCATGGAGCACTGGGTGTGGTGCAAAAACAATTCTGTTACGCTGAAATGAAATTTAAAAAAAATAAAAGAAAATAAATGACTAGTGACTATACCTTTAGTGTAGAAAACATTTTTAGCAATTAATAATTTTTTAGGTGTCCCAATATAATGAACTTCCCTTGTGAATTCTTAACAAATGCTTAAAGAATGGCAATACCTTTGCCATTATCATTTTTTTTTAATTTTCTTCCCCAAGTTCTATTTAAATTACACCTAGGTAACATATAGTGGAATATTAGTTTCAGGTATCTTTTTTCAGTATTTTTTATATCCTTGTCTATATCCTGTTGTTTATACTAAACCAAATAATTTTTCATATTGACAAGATTAATATTTTTTTAGCTTTTGGTTTGTTTATGAGTTCTCAAACCATGTATTAGGCTAAGGAGAAGATCATGAATAGGAAGAGTAATATATCAGATTTCTGAAGACATCTAAGTTTATCTTACAGAACACCAAACATCTGTGTCATTTAAGTAACTCAATCAATCCTAAAACTATTTTATGATGTCAGCCAATATAATGTCTCTCCATGAACAAGACACATGGTTTTACAGATATTAGTGTAATTATGAAGACACTGGGGCAAAATAACTGAAATTAGAACTGTTTTGGAAAACCCAGAGCATATGGTCACTATATCTATATAAAAGAGCAGGGAGCCTGACTAGATGCAGGACTCAATCACAGGACCCTGGGATAATGACCTAAGTGGAAGGGAGACACTTAACCAACTGAGTCATCCAGGCATTCTTGGTCTCAGTTTTTCTATTGAGTAAATAGGCAGGTTGGAACACATGATTTTTATGGGTCTTTTCCTCTATTATAGCACCCTATTATTTACTTCTTGGAACATCATATACCTACGCATCATTGCCAGCTAATCAAAGCCACAAAAAGTGTTCAAAATTGACCACCTTCTTCCACACCATTATACTTATATGAAATCTCTATTGGTCAAGCATTCTGACCAGGCTATATCATTCACTAGTGCTGAAACCATTTGTTAAAACTGGCATTTGGAGGAAGAGTTTCTAACACTGAATGGTGCTACCCAAACCTTCCAGTCACAAGCATTTTTCAAACCTTTGGTTTGCATTAATAAAATATTATTTACTATTATTGTGTGGGGTTTAACTTCTTTCCAGTCACAATATATCTCTGTCGGAGTTCAGAAAGTGGAAATGAAAAAATGCAATAAAAAATGTAAATCTTTTTAATGTGTGTAGTATTAGCCAAAGAGCAATATGATTATAAACATAAGAAATTATATTATTTTATGCTAGAAAAATAAATTGAAAGCCTAAAGACATACCCCATTGCATACTCTGCATATATTGGTTTTGACTCTCTCAAGTTTCTTAAAATATGTATTAATTGCAATTAGTCCTGCACCCTAGGTGCCCCACTGTTCCTTTCTTTTTGGGAAAAAAAAAAGCAGCTTCTCTTGCCCTTCACCTACCTCTAGCAGCAAATTAATCAGTCACTGGGATTCAAGAAGGATTTTAATTTTCCATTTTGAAGGGCTTCAACCCATGGAATTAGCACTTTGGACTGTTGCCAAGGGGAAACCAATCCCCAAGAAAATAAAAGAAGTTATAAAGGCTGCATAAAAGGTTTTAGTTTTTGCTAAATGGCACAACATCTGACCTTCTGATGACCCCATTGAGGACAGATGGTTGTGAGCAAAGGCATCTTCTATCTATACACTCTTTACACATTCATATTTCTAAATGAACACCATGAAGAAATTCCATTATTGTTAATATTCTTTTTCGAGATTTACATTTCAGATAATACCCATCCTTCCACTTGATCAGTTCTACTAAAAAGAAATTTGAAGCAGGAAGCTGGTGAGCTCATTTTCCAGTTCAGATATTCTTAAAAGAAATTAGCCCTTAGTTAGGTAGAGTATTTTACTGTAAATTAATTTTAGATACTGTAAGAAATGACCTCAGATATTGCCCCATCTATTTATTTTGATGACAGTCTTGATATTTGAAGTTGCTCTTCAAATTTTGCCAGCTCAAGGAGAAGAGTTTCTTCTTGGAGAGTTCAAAAAAGAATCTAAACCCCAACAAATATTGTCATTACCTCTCCAAAAGGCATGAAAATTGATTGCGGCTTCTTCCTTCCATCTGGGTAAAACTTGGGTTGTGCATATAATTAAAACACTGCTGAGATTCTAAAACTATATATTTTTGTTAAGTTTCAAACATATTTTTAAAACACTTTCTGTACTCACTATCCAGTAAGTCTTTTTAGAACATGAAAAAATCATTAAGGATGCAAATATATTCCTTTTTGTTAATACAGTAAAAATGTAAATGCGAAAAAAGCAAAAAAGAAAAAGAATGCATGGAAAAGCCTTGGAATGGGAAGCTAATTGTTCTGTTATTTCATCTGTGGCGAGTTTTGTTGGCTAAATCATGACATTAAGAAGACCATGACAGTAAGTCTTATCTCCATGAGGGTCAATTAGCATCACTTTTTTTCAATAACACGGATTGCAACCATTGCCTTAGTGAAACAAAAGTGAACACCTAATTTTGTCATAAAGGAAACCAGATGAGTGTGATGAGCTCAGTGCAGACTTGGGCCCATGACTGAAAACTGCTTTCAAAGGGCAATCTCTCCCAATACCTCTCCATGTACAAAAGCCAGCATAAATGAGAAGAGGAAAACAATTAACGTTTGTGTAACATATTTTTGTTTATAAAGCATATTCACATATATTTTGGTATTTGATCCTCAAAACTATTCTATGAGGGAAGTTATTACTTTCATTCTACAGAGAAGGAAACATTTGCTATACTTTTTTGGACTATGATGAGCCTTATTAAGTCTGAGAAGTAAAAAGAATTTCAAAGTTTTATGTACTAAAAGGAATAAAAATACTTTTGCAGCTTTGAAGCAGTTTACACAGTAATAACATTGTATTTTTTATAGAATTTATATAAAAAGAAAGGTAAAAGTAAAGTTAGCTTAAATCACAAGCATTTCCTTTAAAATCATCAATAAAACTAAGACTAGAGTGAAGTTTCCACTCTGATGTTGTGGAGAGCTGCTTCAACTTACCACTGTATATAGCTGTATATAGCTGTATATAACTTACCACTGTATATAGCTGTATATAGCTACTTCAATTTACCACTGTGTGTGTGTACACACACACACACACACACACACACATATTCTATATATAGAGAGAATATATATATATATATATGTATTAAAAATGCAATATTGAAACTTCTCAATCAGATAAGGCTTAAAAATTCTTTATTCACATTCCAACACAGACAATAATTATGAAGTAAATATTATTTGCTGTATTTTTATAGATAAGGAAAAAAACTCAGGGATTTTCTGACTCACCCATTTTAGGTACAAAATGCATCTGGATTTAGAATTACACAAAATATCTACAAATAATGAAACCGCTTCTCAGACAACACTAAATTACCCATCAAGGAAGAACTACTTGCCTGGTTCTTAGTTCCACTTTGACTCAGCCATAATTCCAGCCTAAATTATAAAAGTTACAGTAAGTAGGCAGAAGGAACTCTTGGATTCTTTTCTTACCCCAATTTTTGACCCGTCTTCCCTTCTGTATATGCTGTAGTTCTCACTATACATATATTCCATGTAATGCCTTTTCTCTTTGTCTAAGATTAATAGAGTATTTACTTTCTCGCCCTAAAGTTTAAAAAAAAAATGAGTTACAAACCCATGTTGGGAACAAAACTAACAGCTGGACAGCTTTTCCTAGGCCATTTGTTTGTTTGTTTTGTTATGTTTTTGTTGTTGTTGTTGTTACTAAATTGATAGACTGTTTACATTAACAAATGCCCAGATTTTTTGTTTTGTTTTTCTTTCTTTGTGTGTGCGTGTGTGTCACGATTTTTTAAAATTCCATTCTTTCATGACACTTCACTTTTACCACCACCTTCTAGATGACATAACAAAGGAATTTGTGTATGGAAAATAAACATTTTAGAAGTGTCAAAACAGTAGTCATCTCTATCTGTACAGCTCTCTACCTTCACTTTCTGCCACAAGGGGAAATATTAAAGAGAAACACTAACAGATTTTTGTAGAGGAAGAAACCTGTCAACATTATAAAGACAGTGCCACTTTTTCATTTATGTAATTTTGCAGATCCAACAAAGTTTAAAATTCATCAGTTTTGTCTTGAAAGTCTTTCTGTTCAATAAAAATCTCTTATAATCCGTTCTGATTAAATTTGCAAGGACCCACCAATATCTTCAGATATATTTCATTGCAGTTATCCATGTTAATATAGGAAATCTTCAGAAGATCTTATTAGACAATTAATACAATAACTGCTTGTCAGATAACACTTTCAGAGAGTGGGAAAAAATTTGTGTTCAGATTTCCATGTTGATACTTATCAACAAAAACTTTAGTCTTCTTCCTCTTCTTTTGGAGCAATATATTTGGTATAAATCTCTAAATAACATTAATTTTATATAATCAGTTGAAAAGAGAAAAATGCTCTCCTACTTTAAGGAGGCTGTGTTAGGCATTAACAATGTAAGGCAATTGATTCCATCTTATTAAGTCGAAGTAATACCAAAGTGATTGTTTAAAAAAATTAGGTAGAGATAACAGAATTGCTTTTTAAAGAAGGAAACTCATCAATCTTAAAACATTTTTTGGCTTGCTCATTTATTTAAGTTTTATTTTTATCTAGAAAAAGTAGAATAACAGCAAAAAAGGAGGGGTGAAATAATATTTAATCAGACATTTTTAACCACTACAATAATATTTGAGGGTGTACATAGCTATCTACCTGAATAATTTCTTAATAAGAGATTGTCCTTTTTGGAGGGAAGAAAATATTCTTATATATGATATCCTGCCTCATAATAAAGTACATTTCTGCTCACATCCTTAATTTCCAGCTTTGTTACACATAGAAATGTAGAAAACATTACTGTCTATTTTCAGAATATTTTGGGGGCCAATATATTTGACTTTAAAAAATCCATATACTTCCCCTTTAAAATTCCCTACAGATTTAAATAATTAAAATCATCTGTTTCTTGGAACATTGAAAAAATAAATTTTTTTAAAAAATCATGTTTTTTAATGTTTTCCTAAAATTGATCTCCATTCCAACCCCCCAAAAGTAATTTAAATATTTCTACATCATGTAGCTAGTTTAATATTCCTTATTTTTCAAAATTCTAGTTTGAGTCAGAAATAAAGGCAGAAAGCTAAATCATAATAATATAATGAAACAGTCATCAAATTTTATAAAATTTTATCTATGGAGCCTAAATTTCAACACTGTGTGTGTGAGTATGCATGTCTACAAGCATACTCTCAAGTGTGTGTTTGTATGTAATAACTAAAAACTGACCAAAGCCATTTATGCCATTTCACTCTCTCTTCTTTTTTTTTTTTTTTTTTTTTTTTCTATTTCTATTACTGGATTTTTTTTTTTAAATTTATTTTTTATTTTCAGCATAACAGTATTCATTATTTTTCACCACACCCAGTGCTCCATGCAATTCGTGCCCTTTATAATACCCACCACCTAGTACCCCAACCTCCCACCCCCCACCCCTTCAAAACCCTCAGATTGTTTTTCAGAGTCCATAGTCTCTCATGGTTCACCTCCCCTTCCAATTTCCCCCAACTCCCTTCTCCTCTCTAACTCCCCATGTCCTCCATGCTATTTGTTATGCTCCACAAATAAGTGAAACCATATGATAATTGTCTCTTCTTTTGATTAACCTTCACCTGACCTTGATCCCTAAAGCGATTTCAGATTCTTTTGTTTCTTGACTCAAATTCTTCAGTTAAGCAATTGAGTGCATTAAAAGTTGGTCATTAAAAAGAATTCTTCTGAAATATTTTTAATATTTTTCACAGACATTTGTTGTAAAAATAAAATTATTTCCCATTAATATAACAACTAGCTATGATTATTCAATTGGTGGGGCAACTTGGTTCACTGAAGATAGACATAAATTAAAGCAGTTTTGCAGTTTTAGCAATTTTTCCTGGGTGAGTGAAGTCAACATAAATGATACATAAGTATAAGGAGACAAAGGTTATTATTATAATCATACAATGTGGTTTGCTGCAACTGGGTTGGAGAGAGATAGAGATGGGTATAGATATAGATAGATAAATTGATAGTCATAATTAAAAGCAAATATTTGCAATTGCTGGGTCATAGGGCAGTTCTGTAAACCTGGTGATTCACAGACCTGTACCCCTGGGGATAAAAATATATGTTTATAAAAAATAAAAAATTTAAGGAAAAAAAAAAGCAAATATTTGATATCTTCTAGGATTCTAATAACATTGAGTTCTTTTATCCATTTTGAGTTTATTTTTGGGTATGGCATAAGAGAATGGCCAAGTTTCATTCTTCTAAACAAATTCTAGAGGAGAACATAGGAAGTACCTCTTCAACATCAACCACAGCAACTTCTTTCAAGACATATCTCCACAGGCAAAGGAAATGAAAGTGAAAATGAACTTTTAGAACTTCATCAAGATAAAAACCTTCTTCACAGCAAAGGAAACAGTCAACAAAACAAAGAGGCAACCCACAGAATGGAAAAGATAATTGCAAATGACACTACAGACAAAGGGCTGATATCAAAATTCTATAAAGAACTCCTCAAACTCAATAACCAAAAAGCAAATAGTCAAGTCATATGGGAAGAAGGCATGAACAGATACTTCTCAAAAGAAGACATACAAATGGATAGCAGACACATGAAAAAATGTTCATCAATAGTAATCAGGGAAATTCAAATCAAAACCACATTGAGATACAACCTTACACTAGTTAGAATGGCCAAAATTAACAAGACAGGAAACAACAAGTGTTGGAGAGGATGTGGAGAAAGGGGAACCTGCTTACATTGTTGGAAATACAAGTTGGTACGGCCACTTTGGAAAACAGTGTGGAGATTCCTCAAAAATTTAAAAATATAGCTACACTATGACCCTGCAATTATACTACTTGGTATTTACTCCAAAGATACAGATGTGGGAAAAAAAGGGCCATATGTATCCTAATGTTCATAGCATCAATGGCCACTGTCGCCAAACTGTGGAAAGAGCCAAGATGCCCTTCAACAGACACATGGATAATGAACATGTGGTCCATTTATATAATGGAATATTATGCAGCCATTAGAAATGATGAATGTCCAACTTTTGTATCAACATGGATGGAAGTGGAGGAGATTATGCTGAGTGAAATTAGTCAAGCAGAAAAATTCAATCATCATATGGTTTCACTTACTTGTGGAGCATAAGAAATAACATGGAGGATATTAGGAGAAGGAAAGGAAAAGTGAATTGGGGGAAACTGGAGGGGCAGATGAAGCATAAGACTTTAGCCTCTGAGAAATATACTGAGGGTTTTGGAAGGTTAGGGCGTGGGGGATAAGTGAGCCTGGTGATGAGTATTAAGGAGGGCATGTATTGCATGGAGCACTAGGTGTGGTGCATAATCAATGAATCATGGAACACTGAAAATTAAAATTAATCTTAAAAAATAAAAATAAATAAAAACAAATATTTTAATTTTCTTTATAAGTTTACTTCCAAAATAAAATATCCCCAGCAACTTGTCAATATCGATAGAGAAAGCAAAAGGATATAGGAAAGGAGAAAGGATAGCCTTAAGCACCAAAAATCAAAATAAAAAATCCTTTGAAAATAATTAAGAAGGTAAATCATCACATTCTATGATTTTCTAGTATACCTCTTTTCCTTAACCCTACTTTCATCTTTAAAAAATCACTTGGCCAAAGATATCATTCTACTTGTTTGTTGCAAGAGACAAAATAAAGTTTTATACTGGAGAGACCAAGTTGTTACCACCTTAACCAACAATCATTCACCATCACCAATAGATAAACAACCACACAATAGATCTCTTTTGATAAAATGTATTAAGAATTATGTAGCAGCACCTATGCAACATTCTTTTCCAAAGTCTTATGCAGTCTTTTGACCTAATTTTCAGTTTCAGGAAACAGTGTATAAATTAAATGCCACAAAAAAAGTATCTAAATCCAGAAGATCAAACATTCTGTATAACTACAGTTCCCATCTCTTTAATTTGTAAAGAAAAAAAGGGGGGGGGAGAGATGGAGAGATGTTAGTTTATTAAAAAAAAATGCATGTTGTTTTTTTTTTTTTTTAATTTTTTATTTTTTATTTTTATTATTATTTTTTTTAATATAATTTTTTTTATAAACATATATTTTTATCCCCAGGGGTACAGGTCTGTGAATCACCAGGTTTACACACTTCACAATGCATGTTGTTTGATTGCATCCTGCTTTGTCTAAGCTATAAAAAAACAATTGTGGACAATAGCAGGATTTGTATATAGACTAAAAATTAAGTTATATTAAGGAATTATTGTTAATTAAGTGTAATAATGACAGTTTTCTTATATAGAAAGATGTTTTTATTTTTCAGGGTAAAATATGATGTTTAAAATTATCTTTAAAATAGTTAAGAAAAGTGGCACCTGGGTGGCTCAGTCAGTTAAGTGCCCAACCCTTGATTTCAACTTAGGTCATGATCTGACTGTCATGAGATCCAACCCTGCATCAGGCTCTGTGCTCATTGGGAGTCTGCTTGAGAGTCTCTCTACTTCCTCTCCCTCTGCCCCGCCACGACTGACTGACTCGCTCTCTTTCTCTAAAATAAATAATCTTTAAAAAATATTAAGAAAAAAGTCCATGAAGCAAATATAGCAAAATATTAAGGGTCATTAAATCTTGGTAGTGGGTACATAGGGTTCATTTTATGATTCTTTAAGCTTTTATATATGTTTAAAATATTTTATAATAGAGTTTAAAAAAAAACACACCCTCAAGGACCTTTTAATATACCAGAAATTACTTAGGCCAATATTGAAATTCTAAAACAGCACTAGCTTCTTGTTTTCTCTCCTCTCTACTTGCACCTTAGGTAGCATTCAACATTCCTCTGCCCCACACCAAATTCAGGATCCAGAGCCTAATATTCCCTGTTTCCCTGCTCCTGCCACTGATTTAAACTCCCTTATAAAAAAAGGAGTTCTAAGTTTAGAGTCTTGGCATATAGGACTCTTAGTGTTCTGACACATACAAAAACTTATTTCTTAAAAAAAACTAGAGGGTAGGTCTTGGACCAGAACTTTGTTGTGACCATTTTAGGCCTTAGATACTCTCAGATTTAAAAGCCTTATCTTTCATCATATCAAAAATATTAAAATATGTATCATTGTATATTAAGTGTATTTTTGGTGAGAAATACAAAACAATCTAATTAATATTAAAATTTTGAGTTTTGTTAAGAAAATATATTATTATTAAACTTCATATTTATATACAATTATTTAATCATTGTGTGACACAACTAGTTGACATGTTATGTTATCTATCAGTATTGTCATTTTCTTTTCATATTTTATAGCTGACAATTTTTTTCAGCTTCTGAGCATGTTTATAGGTTCTTAAAAAGCTTAAAGCCCCTGGGCTGGATATAAAAATCTGAGCCCCTCAAATAGAACAACTAATCTTGGGGAATAGCCTTGCCTGTCCCAAGCTTTACATGTTTTGACTGGGAAGAAATCTTTAATCGTATCGCAATGCATAAATAAACTATATTTAATAGAATTTGAAAAAAATCAAATTTTGTTACAATTCAAAGAGTTCTTAAGCTGGAGTCTGGGTATACTCTTAAGAGGTGGCAAAAATCACTTCAAATTGTGGGTAAAATTATTTGTGAATACGTATGGGAATGAGGGTAGCCCTTTGTCTATTTGCCATTTTCTGCTGAGGGTTCCTGAGTTTTAACCAGTTTCAAAATTTTGTGATCACTAATAGCCCATCTTTAGAAGTATTCCTAAATATAGTTTAATTTTTTCCTTATTAAAGATAGGAAAATTAAGACCAGCAAAGGGAAGGAAATTGCTTTAAAGTTTACACTGTTTAGTATCTGAAGTTTAAGCACTACTTAAAGTTCTCTAACCTCTTCCTGAATGTGTTGTTTTTAAAAGTCCATTTTGACTATTGTGGACATTGCTGCTATAAACATTCCTATTGTACTGTCATTGCATTATCTTAAGCCTAAGCATTTTGAGGAGACACTCTGATTTTCAGCTGGTGTAAGATACTATCAATGTCTTAAAGTCAAGCTGCTGTAAATTTAAAGAGTTTGAAAGGAAAAGCCTTCATTTTTTAAAGATTTTACTTATTTATTGGAGAAAGAGAGACCAAGCACAGTGGGGGCGGGTGGTAGGGGCAAATGGAGAAGGAGAAGGAGACTCCTCACTGAGCAAGACACTAGACATGGGGCTTGATCCCAGGACCCTGAGATGACATGAGCTGAAGGCAGCTGCTTAACTGTCTGAGCCACCTTGATGCCCTGAGGAAGAGCCTTCTTGCCTTTGCTATGCTGTATCATAATCTTGTGGTCTCCATCAAAAGAATTCTCTCAATTTTTTGGTGCAAAAATTGTAAGCAACACTGACATGAAACTTATTTTAGAATTCTGAAAGGACCATAACCACCAAGAGGAAGGAAGTTAAGTATGGTGGTTTGGCACAGGAGTCTGAAGGTCTAGGTTACTTTTCCATTCAGCTAGTAAAATATAGAACTGAATCACAGAGCTGGGTAATTATCTTGGTGTAGTCACTGAACCATTTTGTGACTTAGTGTATTTTTCTGGAAAATAACAATCCTGATTCTGGGATCACATACATATGGCTATGTGGCCTATAAACATTCAAAACATTTGTGGGAATTTTCAAGATTTTCATTCAAAAGTCATTCCATCATTGATAAACCAACAAAAAGACAATGTAATCTGGTGTGTTGCTTCCTGAAAAGCAACATATCTGCTACTTATTGAATTTTGACTTCATTATCAGAAATTATCCTTGAGAGTTTTCTTCTCTGGGCCCCCTCTCACTATCATCTACCAATCATTTTGAGGAGTAGTGGAGAACTTCTATTAAAATAAATTTCATAAACAAATCTATGCACAAGCAGTTGTGAGGGGTTTGTGGTTAATTTTTTTCTGTAATATAAAGGATCTACTATTAAGAATTATAATAATGTAATATGGCTGTAAATCTTAACGTATGCCTTTCTTCAGGCTGCAGTTATATAAATGGTTATATAGCAACAGTTATTAATCCTTTTCATTTTGACAATTGATTTGAATACAATATCTGTTGTAGACTTATTATAACACAGATCACAAAAGTTCAAAACTAATTTATTGCCCTTTGTTCCACCCAGCAAAAAGTGTACCTTATCAAAACAATTCCTGTCAGATTGATAATGTGCTGAAACAAAAATGTAGATTAGCTATTAAAGACTTCTCTTTTTAACTGTATTCATGAATGACTTTATAAAATCCAAGAACTGTGGTGGAAGGAAAAAAAAAAAAAGAACTTCGGAAGAGAATTTTTAAATGGGGTGGAGAGGTAAGTAGGAGAAGAGGTTCCATAAAGGTTCCACTCAAGAATTCACCAGTGCAAATTTAAGAAATTTATTATTTAAATAGAACACTGGTTTCAGTTAGTATGCACAGATATTGAACTTAAAACTGGAAACTATTGGTGGAGAAGACATTCATTCCTATTTGGATTGGTTTCCACCTAGCAGTTCAATAATATATGCACATATAGAACATAAATCTCAACAGAGTTCTGCTAATATACCAAAACTAAAAGTATCTGAACAGACTGGAATGGTTTAGTTCATGTTAGTGATTCAAACTTACTGAATTTAGAAACTAATAGATCCTAGTTCAAGTACAAACTGCTCGTTGGTTTTATTTTTTTTCTTTCAAGTTTCTCTTTAAATTTAAATTCTAGTTAGTTAACATATAGTGTAATATTGGTTGAAGAAGTAGAATTTAGTGATTCATCACTTACATATAATGCCTAGTGCTCATCACAGGGAGTGTCATACTTAACAGCCATCAACCACAATCATCAAAGAAATTGGATTAGTAATCAAAAATATCCCAACAGGGGGCACCTGGGTGGCTCAGTGGGTTAAAGCCTCTGCCTTTGGCTCAGGCCATGATCTCAGGGTCCTGGGATTGAGCCCCATGTCCAACTCTCTGCTCAGCAGGGAGCCTGTTTCCTCCCTTCTCTCTCTGCCTGCCTCTCTGCCTACTTGTGATCTGTGTCTGTCAAATAAATAAATAAAATCTTTTTTTAAAAATCCCAACAAACAAAAGTTCAGGGCCAGATGGCTTCCCAGGGCAGTTATACAAAATATTTAAGAAAGAGTTAATACTGGGGTGCCTGGGTGGCTCAGTGGGTTAAGCCTCTGCCTTTGGCTCAGGTCGTGATCTCAGGGTTCTGGGAACAAGCCCCACACTGGACTCTCTGCTCAGCGGGGAGCCCGTTCCACCTCTCTCTCTGCCTACTTGTGAGCTCTGTCTGTCAAATAAACAAATAAAATCTTTAAAAAAAAAAAAAGAAAGAAAGAGTTAATACCTATTCTTCTCATACTGTTCCAAAAAATAGAAATGGAAGGAAAATGCCTAAACTAATTCTACAAGGCCAGCATTACCTTGATTCCAAAACCAAAGACCCCATTAAAATGTAGAATTACAGGTTAATATCCCTGATGAATATGGATACAAACATTCTCAACAAGAATGAATCCAACAGGACATTCAAAGAATTATTCACCAAGATCAAGTGAGATTTATTACTGGGCCACAAGGGCAATTCAATATTCACTAATCAATGTGATACACCATATTAATAAAATAAAGGTTGAGAACCACATGATTATTTCAATAGAAGTAGAAAAAAGTATTTCATGAAGTGCATCATTGATTCTTGATAAAAACTTTCAACAAAGTAATGATAAAAGGGACATGCTTTATAAAAGCCACACAGGAAAAACACACAGCTAATATCATCCTCAATGGGAAAAAACTCATAGCTCTTCTTCTACAGTCAGGAACAAGACCGGGATGACTACTTTCAACATTGCTATTTAACAAAGTACTGGAAGTCCTAGTCTCAGCAATTGACAACAAAAAGAAATAAAAGCATCTAAATGAGCAGGGAAGAAGTCAAATTTTCACTATTTCCAGAAGACATGATACTCTATGTAGAAAATCCAAAAGATTCCACAAAAAAATTGCTAGAGCTGATAACACAAATTCAGCAAAGTCAGAGGATCCAAATCAATGTACAGAAATCTGTTTCATTTCTAAACAAAGAAAGAGAAATAAAGGAATTGATCCCATTTGTAATTGCACCAAAAAGCACAAGATACCTAAGAATAAACCTAACCAAAGTGGTAAAAGATCTGCTAATTGATTTTAAAAAGAAAAATCACTAACTCCACCCATTCAATAAATGTTCCAAGGAAAGAAAAAATGTTGTTAGCTTTGTTTTTCAATTAGGCTTATTCAGAAAATTTATCATTTTTTTTTTATGCCTCTGCCCTTCTCCATTATCGTCTCACTGCAGGAGGTCAAAAGGATGCACAACCATGCAGGAATTTAGATGAAAGAAAAGAGAGGACATATTTTACTACAACCCTATTTGAGTAAAACTGAAGAAATCCTAAAAATAAATGCTGAAACAAGGAGTGGGTTTTATGCTGTCCTCTGGCATTGATAACCTTCAACTTGTAAGCATATTTGCATTTGTGTATTCCACTGTTAAGTCAGAAACAGTTACCACAGGAAACCACTTGGCAATTCACCTGGCAGCTTTGCTATTTGAATAAAGCCGTGAGATTCTCATAGGAAACAAATACACAAACATAGCAGGAAAAATTTTGTTGTTTATAACGCCTTCGCAGGGAGGCCAATTCATCACGCATCATTCTTGTTTATATCACCCCCCTGGATAATGGTAGAACTTGAGAATGTATTCCAGGTCTTTGAATCTGCATCTCTTTCCATTTTTCATTCAATCCCTACTGAAGCCTATAAAATTTTCAGTGAGTTACTATTGGTTAAATATTTTTCTAATTGGCAATATTCATTTGACTAGAAGGCATATATGTATTTATATGTCATCTTCATTTGGGCCTTTCACCTTTAATATTATGAGAATCATTACTTTAAACATTATGTTAGCCAGTAATGGTGTATTCAGCTTAAATGCTTACACAATGGGGGGGATGAAAAAATTAGGCTGTTAGAAGAATAATCCCACATATTTCATTTCAGTGGAGTTTAGCTCATTTATTGCTATGTGGATTTCAAGTAACTTCAGGAACCGAAGTCTTTCAAGTGTAAGATATATCAAAATACTACCCTTCAGTTTGTTCCAAGAACATAATTTTATCCCATTGGTTCAAAAATACAATTGCAATGGCAAATAAAGTTGCTTCATTTCCTGAGAATTTTATTTTCTATTTCTGTGAAACTGCTTTTAGTTTCTTGTGTTAAAGTTTTGTCTCTTTCTGCCTTAATTATGTAAAACATAATTTTGTGACAGTATTTTCATTTCTAGTCTACAGCACTATAATATGGGCATCTCAATATTAATATCTTTTAGACATTTAATTTATAATGTAGGGAATGACTCATTTTATGATGATTGACTTTATTGCATTTCACAGATATTGTACTACTTACAAATTGGAGGTATGTGGCAAAAACTTGTCAAGAAAATGTATTGCATCCATTTTTCCAACATTGACTCACTTTGTATCTCTGTGTCACATTTTGGTAATTCTTGTAATACATTAAACTTTTAATAGTTTTTACATTTCCTGTGGTGATCTGTGAGTAGTGATCTTTGATGTTACTATTCTAATTATTTTGGGGTGTCCACACAAACCATGCCACATAAAATAGAAAACTTAATAGGTGAAAGAATGTTGTGTGTGTTTTGATTGCTCAAATACTATCAAACAACCCACCAGGAATCTCTCCATCTCTGTCTCTTGTTTTGGGCTTCCCTATTTCGTGAGACAAAAAATATTGAATTTTTATCAGCCAATAACTCTACAATGGCTTCCGGGTGTTCAAGTGATAAAAGAAGAAGTTTCATATCTCTCAGCTTAAATCAAAAGATAAAAATGTTTAAAATGATAAAATGATTAAGTTTAGTAAGAAAGGCACAGAGAAAGCCAAGATAAGTCAAAAGGTAGGTCTCTCACACCAATTAGCTAAGTTGTTGATACAATGGAATAGTTCTTGAAGGAAATTTAAAGTGCTATTCCAAAGAACACACAAATGAAAAGAACAGAACAGTCTTATGGTTGATATGGAGAAAGTTTCAGTTGTCAGGATAGAAGATTAAACCAGCCACAATATCCCCTTAAACCAAAACCTAATCAGAACAAGGTCCTAACTCTCTTCAAATCGGTGAAGGTGGAGAGAGGTGAGGAAACTGCAAAAGAAAAATTTGAAGCTAGCAGGATCTGGTTGATGAGGTTTAGAGAAATAAACCATCTCCATAATTTAAAAATGCAAGATGAAGCAGCAAGTTCTCATGTAGAAGCTGCAGTCATCAAGAAGATCTAGCTTTGATGATGAAGATGGCTATATTAAACAAAGGATTTTCTTTTTAAGATTATTTATTTATTTATTTATTTATTTATTTGAAGGAAAGAGAGTATGCAAGTGAAAGAGAGCACAAGCATGGGGGAAGTGCAGAGGAGGAGGGAGAAGACTCCTGGCTGAAGACTGTTGAAAAGACAAGAGAAGATTTAGAATATTACATAATTTTTTTGAAAGAGGAGTGACAGGAATGAAGATTGACTCTAATTTTGAAGGAAATCCTACTATAGGTAAAATACTATCAAACAACATCACAAGTTAAGAAAAAGTTACTCATCAAGGAAAAGAGAAACCCTACGGGAATCTTTTTTTTTTTTTAACTCCAATATAGTTAACATGCAGTTTTATTAGTTCTAGATGTACAATATAGTAATTCATCAATTTCACACATCAGTCAATACTTACCACAAGTGCACTCCTTAATCTTCATCATCTATTTCACCTGTCCTCTACCTACCTCACTCTGTTAACCATCAGTTTGTTCTCTATAGTTGAGTCTGTTTCTTGGCTGACACTTGATCCCTCTCACTCTCTTCTTTTTCTTTTTTTTTTTCTTTGTTCATGTGTTTTCTTTCTTAAATTCCACATGTGAGTGAAAACATATGGTATTTGTTTTTCCAAGACTTATTTTGCTTAACATTATACTTATCAGCTCCATCCACATCATTGGAAATAGCAAAATTTCATTCTTTTTAATGGCTGAACACTCCATTACTTTATCTACAATTTGTCTGCTTCCATAATTTGGCTATTGTAAATAATACTGCTATAAACATAAGAATGCAGGTATCCCTTTGTTTGTTCTTTTACTGCCACAAGGCTCAATTTTATTTTATTTTTAATTTTTTCAGCACAACAGTATTCATTATTTTTGCACCACACCCAGTGCTCCATGCAATCCATGCCTTCTCTAATACCACCTGGTTCCCCCAACCTCCCAAACCCTGACCCTTCAAAACACTCAGATTGTTTTTCAGAGTCCTTAGTCTCTCATGGTTCATCTCCCCCTTCCAATTCCCCCCAACTCCTTCTCCTCTCTAACTCCCCTTGTCCTCCATGCTATTTGTTATTATCCACAAATAAGTGAAACCATGTGATAATTGACTCTCTCTGCTTGACTTATTTCACTCAGCATAATATCTTCAAGTCCTGCCCATGTTGCTACAAAAGTTGGGTATTCATCCTTTCTGATGGAGGCATAATACTCCATAGTGTATATGGACCACATCTTCCTTATCCATTCATCCGTTAAAGGGCATCTTGGTTCTTTCCACAGTTGGGCGACCGTGGCCATTGTAGCTATAAATATTATTGGGGTACAGATGACCCTTCTTTTCACTACATCTTTATCTTTGGTGTAAATACCCAGGAGTGCAATGGCAGGGTCATAGGGAGGCTCTATTTTTAATTTCCTGAGGAATCTCCACACTGTTCTCCAAAGTGGCTGCACCAACGTGCATTCCCACCAACAGTGTAAGAGGGTTCCACTTTCTCCACATCCCCTCCAACACATGTTGTTTCCTGTCTTGCTAATTTGGGCCATTCTAACTGTTGTAAGGTGATATCTCAATGTGGTTTTCATTTGAATCTTCCTGATGGCTAGTGATGATGTACATTTTTTCATGTGTCTGATAGCCATTTGTATGTCTTCATTGGAGAAGTGTCTGTTCATAACTTCTGCCCATCTTTTTATATGACTGTTTTGTGTGTGTTGATTTTGAGGGGTTCTTTATAGATCCTAGATATCAACCTTTTGTCTGTACTGTAATTTGCAAATATCTTCTCCCATTCCGTGGGTTGCCTCTTTGTTTTCTTGACTGTTTCCTTTGCTGAGCAGAAGCTTTTGATTTTGATGAAGTCCCAGAAGTTTATTTTTGCTTTTGTTTCCTTTGCATTTGGAGACATATCTGGAAAGAAGTTGCTGTGACTGATATCGAAGAGATTACTGCCTATGTTCTCCTCTAGGATTCTGATGGATTCCTGTCTCACGTTGAGGTCTTTTATTCATTTTGAGTTAATCTTTGTGTACGGTGTAAGAGAATGGTTGAGTTTCATTCTTCTATGTATAGATGCCCAGTTTCCCCAGCACCATTTATTGAAGAGACTGTCTTTTTTCCACTGTATATTTCTTTTCTGCTTTGTCGAAGATTATTTGCCCATAGAGTTGAAGGTCCATATCTGGGCTCTCTACTCTGTTCCACTGGTCTATGTGTCTGTTTTTATGCCAGTACCATGCTGTCTTGATGATCACAGCTTTGTAGTAAAGCTTGAAATCGGGTAACGTGATGCCCCCAGTTTTATTTTTGTTTTTCAACATTTCCTTACAGATTGGGGTCTCTTTTGATTCCATACAAATTTTTGGATTATTTGCTCCAGCTCTATTAGGAATAATGGTGGAATTTTGATTGGAATGTCATTAAAAGTATAGATTGCTCTAGGTTGTATAGACATTTTAACAATGTTTATTCTTCTGATCCATGAGCATGGAATGGTATTCCATCTTTTTGGTCTTCATCAATTTCTTTCATGAGTATTCTGTAGTTCCTCGAGTACAGATCCTTTACCTCTTTGGCTAGGTTTATTCCCAGGTATCTAATGGTTCTTGGTGCTATAGTAAATGGAATCGATTCTCTAATTTCCCTTTCTGTATTTTCATTGTTAGTGTATAAGAAAGCCACTGATTTCTGTACATTGACTTTGTATCCTGCCACGTTGCTGAATTGCTGTATGAGTTCTAGTAGTTTGGGGGTGGAGTCTTTTGGATTTTCCATATAAAGAATCATGTCATCTGCGAAGAGAGAGAGTTTGACTTCTTCATTACCAATTTGGATACCTTTTATTTCTCTTTGTTGTCTGATTGCTGTTGCTAGGACTTCTAATACTATGTCGAACAAGAGTGGTGAAAGTGAGCATCTTTGTGTTCCTGATCTCACCTAGAAGGCTGTGAGCTTTTTCCCATTGAGGATATTTGCTGTGCATCTTTCATAGATAGATGAATGTTCCCTCCATCCCTATACTTTGACGCGTTTTAATCAGGAACGGATACTGGATTTTGTCAAATGCTTTTTCTGCATCAATTGAGAGGACCATGTGGTTCTTCTCTCTTCTCTTATTAATTTGTTCTATCACATTGATTGATTTGTGAATGTTGAACCATCCTTGTAGCCCAGGGATGAATTCCACCTGCTCATGGTGGATAATCTTTTTAATGTGCTGTTGGATCCTGTTGGCTAGGGTCTTGTTGAGAATTTTTGCATCCATATTCATCAGTGATATTAGTCTGAAATTCTCCTTTCTGGTAAGGTCTTTGCCTGGTTTGGGGATCAGGGTAATGCTGACTTCATAGAAAGGGTCTGGAAGTTTTCCTTCTGCTTCAATTTTTTGAAACAGTTTCAGGAGAATAAGTGGTATTTCTTCTTTGAAAGTTTGGTAGAATTCCCCAGGGAATCCATCAAGTCTTGGGATCTTGTTTTTGGGAGATTTTTGATCACTGCTTCAATCTTGCTACTAGATATCTGTCTATTCAGGTTGTTACTCTAGCTTTGAGAGAATTTAGATTAGATTGGAACTCATTGAGAGCATTGTGAAGCTCATCCCTGGTAGCTTTCAGCTCTTCCCTAACATTGGAAACATGATCTCTGGTCGTTTTCAGCTCAGCCCTAATCAATTCCGTTTGGTCACCCATGATTTTCTCCAACCTAGCTATTGCTTGGATAATTGTTAGCCTGAATTTTCTTTCCGACATATTGTCTATGTTGATAGCTGTTAGCTCTGATGCAGAAGGTCCATCCTATGTATTTTTCTTCTGTTGGCCATTCCTCCTCCTAGTCATTTTGGTGAGAGATGGCTGAACGGGTGTAGCTGGATGTATCGACTGTGGTGCAGTCAAGGTGCACCCTGGAACGCTTCTGAGCAATCATGGTTCCCCACCCAAATGAGAGGAAAAAGAAAAGGAAAAGAAAAAAACGAGAGAGGGAGAGAGACAGGAACGAAAGGTGAGATAAAAGAAAACGTTCAGCCCAAATGGGCCCCAAGGTAAGATTTATGAATTATACAAACACAGACAAACAAAAGGACTGATAAAAGTATATGACACGAGAAAAAAGAAATTATATATATATATATGCGCATATATATGCAAATAAAGGAAGAATATATATGTATATATAAATATACATATATATATGCAAATATATATATATATTCTTCCTTCCTATATATATATATATGCAAATAAAGGAAGAACCTCATCAAAAAGAACCCCGAGTGTAAGATTTATATACTATCAGGACAAACACAAAAATACAGAAATACTGGTGGAAGAAAAAGATGAGAGAGTGGTTGTAAATAATCAGTGTGGGTGAGGAAGGTTGTTTTGGTTGTTTTGATTCTTCCTGGATGTATCTTGATATCTTTGTTGAAGGACTCAACTTTCCTAAGATAAAGGGGGATTGGGAATTGGTTTACTTATATGGGTGGCATTGATTGGGGAAAGGGGATTACCTTGAAGTTTAACTCTATATGAATATTAGAAAAAAAAATTTTAAAAAGGAATAAACTAGACTAAACTAAACTAAAATTAAAAAAAGAAATTTAAAAAATAGAACTGCAAAAGGAAAACACAGGTGTATGTATCAAAAAGTTCAGGTTAGAAGGTTATTATGGAATTTGATATACTGGACAGCTCACTGTGATGGTAAATAGGTTAAAAAATTATCTATATAAAAAAATGAGCCAGAATAGTGGGAACAAATTAAAAATAAAAGTTGTCCTATGAAGTAGTGGTTCTCTTGTAGTCTTTTTTTTTTTTTCTTTCCTGGTTGGTTTTCTGTTTTCTAGGGGTGGGGCCTAGCATGTGAGTTTTCAGTCAATGACGTTCCCTGAGTTAAGTCCTCCAGTCCCCCTCAAGGGGGTGGGTTCTGAGGAAACTGTTTTTTTTTGACTTCTGTTCTCTGGAGGTTTTTATGTTTGTTCACTTTTTTTTCCCTCTCGCCTTCACCGTTTTTGATGGTTTTTGTAGGTTTAGAGGAAAGCAAATTGCACCCTGACCTCCGTCTCAGAGAGAAGCCTCAGTCCGTTCTTCTGTGGGTGTTGCAGAGCCCATATAAATTTCCCCTTGTGTGCTGGCAGAGCAGGTTCTGAGTCGCAGTCATTGGGGACGCAGGATCTTCTGCCTATACCCAAAACCACTGCAGCGGCGGCTCTCTGGGCAGCTCCAGACCGCCAGAGAGGTTCCAAACAGCAATCGCACACTGAGATTTTCCTGCTCGCCCGGGCTGGGAGTGCCTGGTCTTTCTGGATGTAAGAGCGCCCGGTTTGCCTGCACCTCTCTCAGGGGAGGCTGCGGGTCGCTCACAAGTCTCAGACTCTGAGAGTGGGGTGCAGGTCCAAAAGCACCAGGCTAGGCCTTTGCGCACCTCTCTCAGGGGAGAGTTTGGGGCCCACGTCTTAGGCTCTGAAACAATGGCGAGGGTCTAAGAGAACTGGCTGGGCCTTTGTGTACCTCTCTCAGGGGAGGATGAGGGGTGTGTGCATCCCAGGCTCTGTAGAAGGGCTTGCACATTCTGCCGTCTGACATGGCTACCATCCCCTCACAGGAGCCAGACCCCACACAATCTCGGGCATGGAGATGGCTCAGGGACCAAGACCTAGTTTCTCTGCACGCTCTCTGGCTCAGCACCAGTGGAGGCTGCCCTGGGACCAGGGACTTAAGCCACTGTCCCTAGCCACCCCAATTCTCACAATCCTCCCCACCCCCCGTGATCCTTTGCTCTTTTTGAGTGCTTTCAACCTGTCTCCAAGTTAATGCTGGTCCCCAGATGCAGGGCACTCTCGCTCATATTAGGGGTATTACTTTCCAACTGGTCACCTCTGGTGGCTCCCTCTCCCTTTTGTTTATCTTCCCATATCAGTCTGCCATTCCCACTCCGCTTTACCTGCCCACTGGCTTCTTCTGCCCCTGTAGAGATCCAGACATGTATAATTCTGATCTCAGGCTGATTTCATGGGTGATCAGAGTTTTTTGGTAGGTAATCAGCTCAATTTAGGGTACAGGTTGAAAAGGCGCCTCCTCCTACCTCCACGCCATCTTGTCCCCCTCCCTATTTTTAAATTTTAACTCAATTATTTTTATTTAACATATAATGTGTTACTAGATTCAGAGGTAAAGATCAGCAATTCCTCAGGCTCATGTAACACCCAGTATTCATTACATCATGTGTCCCCCAATATCCCACACAGTTACCCATCCCTGACCCCCTCCCTTCCAGCAACCCTCAGTTTGTTTTGTATAGTTGAGTCCCTTATGGATGGTCTCCCTCTTTTATTTCATATTGTTTTATTTTTTCCCTTTATTCCCCTATGATCTTCTGTTTTATTTTCTAAGTTTTACACATGAGTGCGATCATATGATAATTATTTTTTTGATTGACTTATTTTGCTTAACATAATACCCTTTAGTTCCATCCACATTGTTGTAAATGGCAAGATTTCATTTTTAGTGGCTCTGTACTATTTCATTTGTATGTACATACATATACGTGTGTAGATAGATCTACATCTACAAATAGATGTAGATATCATCTACATATATCTATCTACATCTACAAATAGATGTAGATAGATATATGTAGATGTTTACATATAGATGTAGATAGATATATCTACATAGATAGATGTAGATATATCTATCATAGATGTAGATAGATATATCTACATCTAGATAGATGATATATAGATATAGATAGATATTCACATCTTCTTTACCCATTCTTCTGTCAATGGACATCTGGGCTCCTTCCATGGTATGGTTATCATCACATTGCTGCTATAAATATAGTGAAGTTCCCCCTTTTGATCACTATATTTGTATCTTTGGGGTAAATCCCTAGTAGTGAAATTGCTGGGTCATAGGGTAGCTCTATTTTCAACTTTTTGAGGGAACTTCATACTTTTTTCCAGAGTGGCTGTACTATCTTGCATTCCCACCAACAGTGTAAGAGGGTTCCTCTTTCTTTACATCCTCCCCAACATCTGTCATTTCCTGATTTGCTGATTTTAGACATTCTAAATGGTGTGAGATGATATGTCATTGTCGTTTTGATTTGTATTTCCCTGATGACAACTGACGTGGAGCATTTTTCATGTGTCTTTTGGCTGTTTGCATGTCTTCTTTGGAGAAATATCTGCTCCTGTCTTCTGCCCATTTCTTGACTGGGTTATTTGTTCTTTGGATGTTGAGTTTGATAAGTTCCTTATAGATTTGGGGTACTATCCCTTTATATGATAAAACATTTGCACATATCTTCTCCCATCCTATCAGTTGTCTTTTGGATTTGTCAACTATTTCCTTTGATGTGCAAATGCTTTTCATCTTGAAGTTCCATTAGATGATTTTTGCCTTTGTTTTCCCTTGCCTTCGGAAATGTGTCTAGCAAGAAGTTGCTGTGGCCAAGGTCACAGAAAATGTTACCTCTGTTCTCCTTTAGGATTTTAATGGATTTTGTCTCACATTAACGTCTTTCATCTATTTTGAGTCTATTTTTTGTGTAGGGTATAAGGAAATGATCCAGCTTCATTCTGCATGTGACTGTCCGATTTCCCAACATCATCTGGTGAAGAAAATGTTTTTTTCCATTGGACATTCCTTCCTGCTTTGTCAAATATTAGTTGGCCATAGAGTTGAAGGTCCATTTCTTGGTTCTCTATTCTGTTCCACTGACATATTTGCCAGTACCATAATGTCTTGATGATTACTTCTTTGTAAGAGAACTTCAACTGTGATTCCAGCAATTTTGGTTTTATAATATAGTTTTTATAATAGCTCTTGTTTTATAATAGAACTTTTATAATAGAGATTTGTAATAGAGCTCCATTGTGATGCCAGGAACTTTGGTTCTATTTTTCAACACTTCTTTGGCTATTCAGGGTCTTTTCCTGTTGCTTACAAATTTTAGGATTATTTGTTCCACTCTGTGAAAAAATTCGGTGGTATTTTGAGAATGATTACATTTAATGTATAGATTGCTCTAGGTAGCATTGACATTTTAACAGTATTTATTCTTACAATTCATAAGCATGGGATATTTTTGCATTCTTTTGTGTCTTCCTCAGTTTCTTTCATGAGTGTTCTATAGTTTTCAGAGTAAAGATAATTTGCCCCTTTGGTTAGATTTTTTCCTAGGTATCTTATGGATTTGGGTACAATTACAAATGAGATCAATTCAATATCTCTTTCTTCTGTCTCACTGTTAGTATATAGAAATGTAACTGATTTTTGTACACTGACTTTGTATCCTTCCACTTTGTTGAATTGCTTTAGAGTTCTAGCAATTTTGGGATGGAATCTTTTGGGATTTCCACATACAGTATCATTTCATTTATGAAGGGTGAGAGTTTGACTTTGACTATTTTCATACCTCTTATTTCTTTTTTGGTCTGACTGCTGAAGCTAAAACTTATAGTACTATATTGAACAACAGTGGTGATAATAGATATCCCTGCCATGTTCGTGACCTTAGGGGAAGAGCTCTCAGTTTTTCCCCATTGAGAATGATATTCGCTATTGGCTTTTCATAGATGGCTTTTACTACATTGAGATATGTTCCTTTTATCCCTACACTGTGAAGAGTTTTAATTAATAAAGGATGTTGTACTTCATCAAATACTTTTTCTGCATTTATGGAAAGGATCCTATGGTTCTTGTTCTTTCTTTTCTGATGTGGTGTATCACTTTAATTGATTTGCAGATGTTGAACCACCCTTGTAGCCCAAGAATAGGTCCCACTTGGTCATGATGAATAAGCCTTTTAACATACTGTTAGATCCTATTGGCTAGTATCTTGGTGAGAACTTTTGCATCGTTTTTCATCAGCATGTATCTTTTTTTTTTAGCATGTATCCTTTTGAATTAGTGTTTTTATTCTGTTTTATTTTTTCCTTTTTTTTGTGGGTTTTGTTGTTGTTGTTGTTTTCGGGGTTTTTTGTTTTGTTTTTATATTGTTTGGATAATTAGCCAGTAGTACAATTACTGGATCATAAGGTAGTCCAATTTTCAATGTTTTGAGGAACCTCAATATTGTCTTCTACGTGGAAGGTTTGTGATCACTCCAGTAGAGCAAGAGGTCTTTCTCTTCACATACTAACCAACACTTGTTTTTTCTGTTTGTTTTGTTCAATTTTAGCATTACTGATAATATGAGTTGATATCTGATTGTGGTTGTGATTTGTATTTACCTGTTCATGAGTGATGTTGAAAATCTTTTCATGTGCTTTTTGTCTAGCTACATAGATATCTTGTCTGGAGAAATATCTGGTCATGTCTTCTGCCCAATATTAATTTGTTTTTGGGTTTTGAGTTGTAAACTTCCTTATGTATTTTGGTTGCTAACACTTTATCAGATACGTCCTTTGCAAAATATATTCTCCAATTCCGTAGGTAGACTTTTAGTTTGGTGAACAATTTCTTTTTTTTTTAAGTTTTTATTTTTTTAATTTTTTTTCAATTTTTATTTTTAAGTAATCTCTACACCCATCATGGAGCTCAAACTTACAATCCCAAGATCAAGAGTCACACTCAACTAAGCCAAACAGGTGTCCCACTTGATGAACATTTCTTTGGTATACAGAAACTTTTTATTTTAATAATTCCCGATAGTTTATGTTTGGTTTTATTCCCCTTGCCTCAGAAGACATATCTATAAAAATGTTGCTATGGTTGGTGTCAGAGACATTACTGCCTGTGCTCTCTTCTAGGATTTCTATGGTTTCAGTTCTCATATTTAGGTGCTTCATCCATTTTAAATTTATTTTTGTGTGTTGTATTAGAAAGTGATTCAGTTTCATTATTTGCATGTAGCTCTTCAGTTCTCCCAACACTTTTATTGAAGAAACTTTTCCCCATTGGTTAACCTTTCTTGCTTTGTTGAAGATCAATTGACCAGAGAGCTGCGGGTTTATTTCTGGGCTTCCTATTCTCTTCCATCGATCTATGTGTATATTTTTGTGACAGTACAATAAAGTTTTGATTATTACAGCTTTGCAATATAAACTGAAGCTTGGAATTGTGATACCTCTAGCTTTTATTCTTCTTTTTTTAAACACTTTGTTTATTTATTTGACAGAGAGACACAGCAAGAGAGGGAACACAAGCAGGATGAGTGGGAGAGGAAGAAGCAGACTTTCCACTGAGCAGCTAAGCAGGCAGCCCAATGCATGGCTTGATCCCAGGATGCTGGAATCACAACCTGAGCCTAAGGCAGATGCTTAATAACTGAGCCACCCAGGTGACCCTGCTTTTATTTTTTAATATTGCATTGCCTATTCATCATAGGTTGTGGTTTCATTAGGATTGTTCTAGTTCTGTGAAAAATGCTATTGATATTTGGTTAGGGATTGCATTAAATGTGCTTACACATTTCAACAGTAATTGTTTTTCTGATCTGTGAGCATGGAATGTATTTCCATGACCTTGTGTTTTCTTCAATTTCATTCATATTTTATAGTTTTTAAAGTACAGATCTTTCACCTTTTTGGTTAGATTTCTAAGGTATCTTATTATTTTTAGTGCAATTGTAAATGAGATTTTTAAAAATTCCTTTCTTGCTGCTTCATTATTAGTGTATAGAAATGCAAAAGATTCCTATACACTGATTTTGTAATGTGACTTTACTGAATTAATTTATCAGTTCTAGTAATTTTTTAATAGAGGTTTTAGGCTTTTGTACACAAAGTATTATCTCTTTTGCAAATAATGAACGCTTGACTTCCTTTTTACCAAGTTAATTTTTTGTTTGTTTTAAAAATGTTTATTTATTGGGGTGCCTGGGTGGCTCAGTGGGTTAAACCACTGCCTTCAGCTCAAGTCATGATCTCAGGGTCCTGGGATCGAGTCCCGCATCGGGCTCTCTGCTCAGCAGGGAGCCTGCTTCCTCCTCTCTCTCTGCCTGCCTCTCTGCCTACTTGTGATCTCTCTCTGTCAAATAAATAAATAAATAAATAAAATGTTTATTTATCTATTTATTTATGAAAGACACACAGAGAGAGGCAGAGGAAGAAGGACACTTCCCGTTGAGCAAGGAGCCCAATGTGGGACTCAATCTCAGGACCCTGGGATTATGGCCTGAGCCAAAGGCAGCTGCTGAGCTGACTGAGCCACCCAGGTGTCCCTTTATTTACCAAGTTAGAAGCCTCTTAATTATTTTTGTTGCCTGATTGCTGTAGTTAGGACTTCCAGTACAATGACGAATAAAAGCAAGAGAGGACATGTTTATCTTGTTCCATCTTTATTTTGATGGATTTCTGTGTCACATTGAGGTCTTTCATCCATTTTGAGTTTATCATTGTGTATGGTGTAAAAGAATGATCGACTTTCATTCTTCTGTATATAGTTGTCCAAATTTCCCCAGCATCATTTATTGAAAAGACTATCTTTTTTCCATTGGATTTTTTCCCTGTTTTGTCAAAGATTATTTGACCACAGAGTTGAGGGTCCATTTCTGGGCTCTCTACTCTTTCATTGGTCTGTATGTCTGTTTTTGTGCCAGTACCATGCTGTCTTGGTGATCACAGCTTTGTAATCAAATTTGAAATCAGGCAATGTGATGCCTCCAGCTTTGTTTTTCTTTTTCAACATTTCCTTGGCGATTTGGAGTCTATTCTGGTTCCATACAAATATTGGGATTGTTTGTTCCAGCACTTTGAAAAATACTGATGGTATTTTGATCATGATGGCATTGAATGTATAGATTTCTCTGGGCATCAGACATTTTAACAATGTTTATTCTTCTGATCCATGAGCATGGAATATTTTTTCACCTTTTTGTGTTTTCTTCAATTTCTTTCATGAGTGTTCTGTAGTTCCTTGGGTATAAATCCTTTATCTCTTTGGTTAGGCTTATTCCAAGATATCTATGGGTTTTGGTGCTACTGTAAATGCAATTGATTCTCCAATTTCCCTTTCTACAGTTTCATTGTTAGTGTATAAGAAAGTAACTGATTTCTGTGCATTGGTTTTGTATCCTGCCACATTACTGAATTGCTGTATGAGTTCTAGTAATTAGGGGCTGCAGTCTTTTGGGTTTTCTACATAAAGTATCATATCATCTGTGAAGAGAGAAAGTTTGACTTCTTCTTTGTCAATCTGAATACCTTTTATTTCTTTTTGTTGTTTGATTTCTGTTGCTAGGACTTCTAGTACTATGTTGAACAATAGTGGTGAGAGTGGGCATCAAGAGTTCCTGATCTTAAGGGGAAGGCTCTGAGCTTTTCCCCATGGAGAATGATATTCACTGTGGGTTTTTCCATAGATGGATTTTATGAAGTTGAGGAATGTTCCCTCTGTCCCTATACTTTGAAGAGTTTTTATCAGAAAAGGATGCTACAGAATTGCATCTCCCCACTTCATACCTCAAAACTGGCCACCAGAGATATTCTGCTGGTATATATCCTGGTATATCCTCTTACATCTCAGGCTGATTTCGTGGGTGTTCAGAGTGGTCTGGCAGAGATCCAGTTCAGTTCAGGGTACCAGTTGAAATAGGATCCCCTACTTCACCATTTTATGTGGGTCCTTGGGTATAATTTTAAATGGGATTTATTTCTTAATTTCTCTTTCTACTTCATTATGTATAGAAATGCAACAGAATTCTGCACAATTGGTTTTGTATCCTGAAACTTAAACGAATTTATGTACCTGTCCCAGCAGTTTATTGGTGGTCTTTTGGATTTTCTCTAGAATATGATGTCATGTGCAAATAGGGGAAATTTTACTTCTTCCTTACCAATTATGATGCATATTATTTCTTTATGTTATGTGATTGCCATGGCTAGTAATTCCAGCACTATGTTGTGTTAAAGTGGTTCCAGTAGACATTTTTGCCTTGTACCTGACCTTAGGAGAAAAGCTTGTATGTTTTCAATGTTAATGATGATGTTACCTGTGGGTTTTTCATAGATACCTTGTATTATTTTGAGGTACATTCTCTCTATTCCTATTTTGTTGAGTTTTGTTTTGTTTTGTTTTGTTTTGTTTTCATGAATGGACGTAACTTTGTCAAATGTTTTTTGGGGGGCATCTATTGAAATGATCATATGCTTCTTACCATTTTCTCATGATGTGATGTACCACATTGATTGATTTGTGAATACTGAACCACACTCAAAACCCGGGGGAAAAAAATCTCACTTGCCTGTGGTAGATGATTGCTTTACTCTATTGTTGGGTTCTATTGGCTACTGTGTTTTGGAGGATATTTCATCCATATTCATCATAGATATTGCCTGCAGCTCTCTTTTTTAATGGAGTCTTTATCTGGTTTTCATATGAGGGTAATGCTAGTCACATTGAATGAATTTGGAAATTTTCCTTCCTTTAGTATTTTTTTTGAAATAGTTTGAGAAAAAAGAGATTCACTCTCCTTTAAATGTTGGTAAGGGTCACTTGGGTGGCTCACCCAGTTGAAAATCCAACTCTTAATGTCAGCTTTAGTAATGGTCACAAGATCATAGGATCGAGACCCACATAAGGTTCCTCATTCAGCACAGAGTCTGATTGTTCCTCTCTCTGCTCCTCCCCTCCCACTCATGCCTCCTCACTCTCTCTCTCAAATAAATAAGTAAATAAATAACTAAAATCTTTAAATGTTTGGTAGAATTTGCTTATAAGGCTACCTGGTCCTGAACTTCTTTCTGTTGTGAGATTCTGGATTATTGATTCAATTTTCTTGCTGGTATTCAGTCCATTCAAATTTTCTATTTCTTCTTGTCTCAGATTTGTATGTTCTATATTTCTAGGAATTTACCATTTCTTCTACATTGTCTAATTTTCTGGCATATTTTTATGATATTCTCTTATAATTGTATTTTTTGGCATTGGTTATTATTTATCCTCACTCATTTCTGATGTTATTTACTGGAGTATTTTTATTTTTTATAAATATATCTAGCAATTTCATTAATCTTTTCAAAGAACTAGCTCCTTGTTTCATTGATTGTTTGTTTTGTTTTCTTGTTGTTGCTGTCTGTTTTTGTTTTTTTTAAACTTTATATCCTCTATTTCTCTTCTCATCTTTTTTTTTATTAAATTTATTTATCTTTAGGAAAACAGTATTCGTTATTTTTTTCACCACACCCAGTGCTCCATGCAATCCGTGCCCTCTATAATACCCACCACCTGGTACCCCAACCTCCCACCCCTCCACCACTTCAAACCTCTCAGATTGTTTTTCAGAGTCCATAGTCTCTCATGATTCACCTCCTCTTCCAATTTACCCCAACTCCCTTCTCCTCTCTAACATCCCTTGTCCTCCATGCTATTTGTTATGTTCCACAAATAAGAGTCCATATGATAATTGACTCTCTGTTTGACTGATTTTACTCAGCATAATCTCTTCCAGTCCCGTCCATGTTGCTACAAAAGTTGGGTATACATCCTTTCTGATGGAGGCATAATACTCCATAGTGTATATGGACCACATCTTCCTTATCCATTCGTCTGTTGAAGGGCATCTTGGTTCTTTCCATACTTTGGCGACCATGGCCATTGCTGCTATAAACATTGGGGTACAGATGGCCCTTCTTTTCACGACATCTGTATCTTTGGGCTAAATACCCAGGAGTGCAACTGCAGGGTCACAGGGAATCTTCGACAAAACAGGAAAAAATATACAGTGGAAAAAAGACAGTCTCTTCAATAAATGGTGCTGGGAAAACTGGACAGCTATATGTAGAAGAATGAAACTCGACCAGTCTCTTACACAATACACAAAGATAAACTCAAAATGGATAAAAGACCTCAACCTGAGACAGGAATCCATCAGAATCCTAGAGGAGAACATAGCCAGTAATCTCTTCGATATCAGCCACAGCAACTTCTTTCAAGATATGTCTCCAAAGGCAAAGGAAACAAAAGCGAAAATAAACTTTTGGGACTTCATCAAAATCAAAAGCTTCTGCACAGCCAAGGAAACAGTCAACAAAACAAAGAGGCAACCCATGGAATGGGAGAAGATATTTGCAAATGATAGTACAGACAAAAGGTTGATATCCAGGATTTATAATGAACTCCTCAAACTCAACACACATGAAACCGGCAAACATATCAAAAAATGGGCAGAAGATATGAACAGACACTTCTCCAATGAAGACATACAAATGGCTATCAGACACATGAAAAAATGTTCATCATCACTAGCCCTCAGGGAGATTCAAATGAAAACCACATTGAGATATCACCTTACACCAGTTAGAATGGCAAAATTAACAAAACAGGAAACAACATGTGTTGGAGAGGATGTGGAGAAAGGGGAACCATCTTATACTGTTGGTGGAAATGCAAGTTGGTGCAGCCTCTTTGGAGAACAGTGTGGAGATTTATCAAGAAATTAAAAATAGAACTTCCCTATGACCCTGCAATTGCACTCATCTTTTTTTTTATTTCCTCCATTCTATTGTTTTAGGTTTCATTTGTTATTATTTTATGGTTCCTATAGGTGTAAGTTTAAGTTATTTATTTGAGATTTTTCTTGCTTCTTAAGGTAGGCCTGCATTGCTATAAACTTCCCTCATAGAACTGCTTTCACTGAATCCCAAATCTTATTGACCATTGTGTTTTTGTTCAGTGCAATTTGTATTTCCTCTTTTATATCCTGGTTGACCCATTCCTTGTATAGTAGCATGTTGTTTACCTCCACGTATTTTTGGTCTTTCCATATTTTTTCTTGTGGCTGACTTTTACTTTCATAGTGAAGTGGTCAGAAAAGATGCATGGTATGACTCTGATCTTATTAAATTTGTTGAGGTCTGTTTTGTGAGCTAATATGCTATCTATTCTGGAAGATGTCCCATGTGCACTAGAAAAGAATGTTTGTTTTGATATTTTAGAATAGAATGTTCCGAATATATCTGTTAAATCCATCTCTTCCAGTGTATCATTCAAAGCCAGGCTTTCCTTGTTGATTTTCTGTTTAGATAATCTGTCCATTGATATAAATAGGGTGTTCAATGCCCTACTATTATTGCATTATTATTGATTATTTCATTTATATTTGTTATTAAGTGCATTATAATATGTGTATGCCCATATGGCAATTGAATGGCAAGATGAATCTGCAAGTGTGATAAAACAACAAAGAACTACACTATGGTAAATTCATGGTTTTATATTATAATTATGTAAGATATAACCATTAGAAGAAACTGAGAGAGGGTATATGGAACAGTTATGCACTATTTTGAAACTTATGTTGAATTTAGAACCATTGCAAATTAAAAGTGAAGAAAAAGACCTTCATAAACAATCTGCTTCATTTTTGCCCATCTGCTAGTGTATGAAGTCTAAAACAATGTTTTGAAAATGGCTGAGCCACAAAATCTAAAGAGTTTATGGCTTTGGATCACGTTGTTCATGGTGAATTTCAATTTTTTGTGAGGGAAAAAAATATTTTTACTATGCCTTTTTTCAGAGTTTATCTTTAATTAAATATAAAAATATCTTATATAATGCTCTACAATATATTATAAATTTGAAAAAATTCTAAGGCATATTTTCCAAAGTATCATGTAATTTTGAAAATAAAAAAATATGAGAATAATGTCACCAAAGTGGTGACATAAGAGACCCCAGTCTTCATTACTCTACAAACACCAACAATTAGATAACTATGCATGAACAAAAGAGCTCTAAAAGAGTTCTTCTGTCTACTTTAAAACTTTAGCAACATGTTGGAAGAAAAGGCCTGAATATAACCATGCAATAAGGGAAAGGAAACAATTTCATTTTGCTTGCATCATCCCATTACGCACACCAATATTTCTCAACATCAAGAGCAAATTCCCCAGCTTGGAAGAGATCTCCTCACCAGGAATGAAAGAGCAGCTTTTCCAGCCTTTCTAGATACCACAGGAAGCTATCCCATCAGTTTTATGCCCACCAAACATGTACAGCTGAGAAGTATACAGATGACTAGGGACAAGGAAGAAAAACAGGGGTTGCTAACAACAAGCATGCAGTGGAAGCAATCGCTGTTCACAGTGACCTACTCTGCGGTCAAACTTGGGTGATTTAATAACTGAAGAAACTAATGGCCACTATAGATATCACTGATATCTTGCAGATTTCACCAGTTTTCAGCCCAAAGGTATTTGTTTGCTTATACTTACTACCTGAGTGCCTCCCCAGTTCCTGCCATCCCCACCTTTTCCAGAGACTGAGAACTACAGTAATATCCAGCCCATGACTTTGTAGCAGAGTAAAATCAGGATACTAGCCAAGAGTCCAACAGCTAACATGCACATCGGGCTAGTCCCAACACCTGTGTATTTCTATACCACTTGCTTGATCCCTGCCAAAGCCCTTCACTACAGTGTACAAGCCCAGTGAGAAACTGTGCAGCCATAGGAGAATATGCCAACAACTAAAGCCCCTATAGCTGGAAGTGTGATTGCAGTTGGGCTGAATTCTTACCATGCACTGGTGCTCACCACTATATATGTATCTGCAAGTGGCACCTGCCACTACACAGGCATCTGCAGCTGGTCCCCACAGCAGCATGTTTGCACACCACTAGCTCCAGCCATCACCACCTGAACTGATTCCTAGCAAGTGAAACTGGACATGAAACAAGGTTTGCAGTAAGCACAGACTACCCATTGTACTATCCGAGAACAATGCAATTTTTAATAAGGTGGACCCCAGTGAATTGAGCTGACAATAGTAATGTCTCCCTGGACCAACTACTGCCATGTTCCCCTGCAGTTGTCAACCTGTACCTCTAGGACTGGAGTAACAGCACACTCCAGTATGCCCCTTCCCTTCCCTTAGAAAACTCATTCATAAACACTACAAGATGTGACTACTTTGTCAAGTGCAAATGCCTACACAAGACTACAGACATTACAAAGAATCACAGAGACATGACTCCACCAAAGAGATAGAATAAACCTTTGTAAATGGCCCCAAACTAATAAAAATTATAAATTTCCCAGCAAAAAATTCAGAATTATTATAAATTATTCTAAATATGTTCAGAGACCTGTAAAAGAACAAAGATAAATAATTTAACAATGTCAGGAAAATAATGCAAGAACAAAATGAATTAAGAGATACAAAAATTTTTTAAAAAGGTATCGAACATATATGTGGCCAATTAATTTACAAACAAGGAGACAAAAATATACAATGCAGAAAGAACAGCCTCTTCAATAAATGCAAAAGAATGAAACTGCGTCACTATTTTACATCATAGACAAAAATTACCTCAGTTCTTTTAAGACTTGAATGTGAGACCTGAAACCATAAAATCCCTAAAATCTACTGAATGGGAGAAAATATTTGCAAATCATACTGGAAAAAGAAGCTAATATTCAAAATACATGAAAAAGTCATATAACTCAATAGCAAATTATTAATAATAATTTAATAATTTTAATAATAAAAAATGGATCAGAGTTGATAATTTCCAACGAAGTAATGCAGATGGGCAATAGGTAATCAGAAAAATGCAAATTAAAACCACAGTGAGGAATTATTTCACACATGTTAGAGTGACTATTATAAAAAAGAAAAATACAATGACAAGTTTTGGTGAAGATGGGCAAAGAAGGGACCCTTTCAACATTGTTGGTGAGAATATAAACATGTTAAGTCACCATGGCAAAAATTATGGAAGTTCTTAAATAAAAAACATAAAACTAAAACTATTATATAATCCAACAATTTCACTCCTGAGTTTTTATCCAGAGAAAATGAAAATACTAATTCAAAAAGTTATATGAATGCCCATGTTTATTGTGGCATAATTTATGATAGTCAACATATGAAAAAAATACCCATTGATAGATGAATTAAGAACATATGATATGTATATACATATTCAATCATAAAAAAGAATAAAAATGAGACAAGAATCAATCATGAAGACATGTAAAGTGAAATAAATCACAGAAAAACAAAAGTACCATATGATCTCACATGTGAAATCTAAAATCAACAACAATAACAAACAAACAAAAATAAGTAAAACATGATCATAGATACAATGAACAAAATGAGGGTTGCCCAAGCCATGGGAAGGAGATGATGAATTGGGTGAAGAGGGTCAAAAAATACAAATTTCCAGGGACACCTGGGTGGCTCAGTGGATTAAGCTTCTGCCTTTAGCTCGGGTCGTGATCTCAAAGTCCTGGGATCGAGCCCCACATCTGGCTCTCTGCCCAGCGGGGAGCTTGCTTCCCCCTCACTCTCTGCCTGCCTCTCTGCCTACTTGTGATCTCTGTCTGTCAAATAAATAAATAAAATCTTTAAAAAAAAATGTAACTATGGTAATGATAGACAGCAACTGGCCTTACTGTGGAGATCATTACAATAATACAAGCATCGAATCATTAAATTGTACATCTGAAAGTAATTATACCCTAATTTAAAAAATGAATGAATTAATACACAAAACAAAAATTTTGAAGCTGAAACATAAACTGATTGAACTAGAGAATTTCAAGACCAGAATGACAAAGCAAAAGAAATAAATCAGGGTGTTGTTAAAAGAGATCTACTGAAATTAACCAATCAGAGAAATAAATAAATAAATAAATAAAATAGAAAAGAAAAAGAATGAAATGAAACAAGGAAAGTTAGTGACAGTTATGTGACTCCATAAAGGAAATCAAACTACACGTTCTTGGAGTCCCATTAGAAAAAGAGCTAGAGAAAGGGATCAAAGGTTTATTTAAAGAAATAATGCATAAGAAATTCCCAGTCAGAGTGAGAAATTTGGGCAAGCAACTTCATCACATTAATAGGCCAGAACATTTTTAATGCAAAATGATCTTTTCTACAACAAATTATTCTAAAACAGTCTAAAATCAAACACAAGAAAGGAATTTTAAAAGCAGCAAGATAGCGATGTAGTGAAAAGAAAGGTCTTATGTACCCCAATGGTCACAGCAGCAATGTTCACAATAGCCAAACTGTGGAAAGCACCAAGATGAATAAAGCAGATGTGGTCCATATACACAATGAAATATTATTCAGACATCAGAAAGGATGAATACCCAATTTTTGAATCAACATGGATGGGATTGAAGGAGGTTATGCTAATTGAAAGAAGTAAAACAGAGAAAGTCAATTATCATATAGTTTTACTTATTTGTGGAACAAAAGGAATAGCATGGAGAACATTAGGATAAGGAAGGGAAAGATGAAATAGGAAAGGTCAGGGTAGGAGATGAACCATGAGAGACCACAGACTCCGAGAAACAAACTGAGGGTTTTAGAGGGGACAGGGGTGGGGGGATGGGTGAACCTTGTGATGGGTATTAAGAAGGATAGAGATTGCATGGAGCACTGGTTGTTATACACAAACAATGAATCATAGAGCACTACATCAAAAACTAATGTATTATATGTTGACTAATATAACACAATAAAAAAAAATTGTTGAATGACTAAATACCCCTTTAGGAATAAAATACGAACCACTAGACCTTCCTATGAATAAATAAATAAGCAAATAAATACATATTTGATTGTTTGGAAACATTTTTTTGTTGTTGTTTCCAAAACAATCTTCTGTCTTGGAAACCGCATAAAGCCATCAGTGGATTCCTCAGCAGAGACTTGGCAAGCAATGAGACAATGGAATGCTATATTTAACATGCTAAAAGAAATTGTAGGGCGCCTGGGTGGCTCAGTGGGTTAAGCCGCTGCCTTCGGCTCAGGTCATGATCTCAGGGTCCTGGGATCGAGGCCCGCGTCGGGCTCTCTGCTCAGCAGGGAGCCTGCTTCCCTCTCTCTCTCTGCCTGCCTCTCCATCTACTTGTGATTTCTCTCTGTCAAATAAATAAATAAAATCTTTAACAACAACAAAAAGAGAAATTGTAAATGAAGAATATTTTACCCAGTGAAGGTGCACTTCATAAAATAAGGCAAAAGGGACACCTGAGTGGCTCAGTTAGTTAAACATCTGCCTTTGGCTCAGGCCATGATCCCAGAGTCCTGGAATCTAGCCTCACATAAGGCTCCTTGCTCAGCAGGGGAGTCTGCTTCTCCTTCTCCCTCCTGCTTATTTTCTCTCTCTCTGTCTCTCTCTCTCTCTCATATAAAAAATAAAAGCCTTAAAAAAAGAAATAAAGGCAAAATAAAATGTTCTTTAACAAACAAAACTTAACAGAGATCATTACCAAAAGACGTGTCTTTAAATAAATGCTGAAATGAGTTCATAAGCTGAAAAATGATGCTAATTAGTAACATTAAAACACGTGAAATTATATAATTCATATAGAACTATATGAAACATATGAAATATACAATACACTGCTAAGTATATAAAATACACAGTACACTGATAAACGTAAACATGCAGTCAGATTCAGAATACTCTAATATTGTAATGAGGTGCTGTTTAATAACTTAGCATTAGTATAAACACTAGACAACTAAAACACTAAAAATAGTTCTGGATATAATAATTTGTTAATATGAAAAAGTTAAAAACATGTTGCTGGATTGAATTTTCCAATCAAAAGACAAAAACTAAACTACTTACTGTCTAAAGGAGATCACCTTATAGTTTTCTGAGTATAGATTCTGTGTCTCTTTGGTTAGGTTTATTTCTAGGTATCTTATGGTTTTGGGTGCAATTGTAAATGGGATTGACTCCTTAATTTCTCTTTCTTCTGTCTTGCTGTTGGTGTAGAGAAATGCAACTGATTTCTGTGCATTGATTTTATATCCTGACACTTTACTGAATTCCTGTATAAGTTCTAGCAGTTTTGGAGTGGAGTCTTTTGGGTTTTCCACATATAGTATCATATCATCTGCGAAGAGTGATAATTTGACTTCTTCTTTGCCGATTTGGATGCCTTTAATTTCCTTTTGTTGTCTGATTGCTGAGGCTAGGACCTCTAGTACTATGTTGAATAGCAGTGGTGATAATGGACATCCCTGCCGTGTTCCTGACCTTAGCGGAAAAGCTTTCAGTTTTTCTCCATTGAGAATGATATTTGCGGTGGGTTTTTCATAGATGGCTTTGATGATATTGAGGTATGTGCCCTCTATCCCTACACTTTGAAGAGTTTTGATCAGGAAGGGATGCTGTACTTTGTCAAATGCTTTTTCAGCATCTATTGAGAGTATCATATGGTTCTTGTTCTTTCTTTTATTGATGTGTTGTATCACATTGACTGATTTGCGGATGTTGAACCAACCTTGCAGCCCTGGAATAAATCCCACTTGGTCGTGGTGAATAATCTTTTTAATGTACTGTTGAATCCTATTAGCTAGTATTTTGTTGAGTATTTTCACATCTGTGTTCATAATGGATATTGATCTATAGCTCTCTTTTTTGATGGGATCCTTGTCTGGTTTTGGGATCAAGGTGATGCTGGCCTCATAAAATGAGTTTGGAAGTTTTCCTTCCATTTCTATTTTTTGGAACAGTTTCAGGAGAATAGGAATTAGTTCTTCTTTAAATGTTTGGTAGAATTCCCCCGGGAAGCCGTCTGGCCCTGGGCTTTTGTTTGTTTGGAGATTTTTAATGACTGTTTCAATCTCCTTACTGGTTATGGGTCTGTTCAGGCTTTCTATTTCTTCCTGGTTCAGTTGTGGTAGTTTATATGTTTCTAGGAATGCATCCATTTCTTCCAGATTGTCAAATTTATTGGCGTAGAGTTGCTCATAGTATGTTCTTACAATAGTTTGTATTTCTTTGGTGTTAGTTGTGATCTCTCCTCTTTCATTCATGATTTTATTTATTTGGGTCCTTTCTCTTTTCTTTTTGATACTTTGGGCCAAGGGTTTATCAATTTTATTAATTCTTTCAAAGAACCAGCTCCTAGTTTCATTGATTTTTTCTATTGTTTTTTGGTTTCTATTTCATTGATTTCTGCTGGGATCTTTATGATTTCTCTTCTCCTGCTGGGCTTAGGGTTTCTTTCCTGTTCTTTCTCCAGCTCCTTTAGGTGTAGGGTTAGGTTGTGTACCTGAGACCTTCTTGAAGTGCAATTCCTATCAAAGTAAATTCCATCTTTTTCAAGAACATGGAACGAATAATGCTAAAATTTATATGGAACCAGAAAAGGCCTCAAATAGCCAAAGGGATATTGAAAAAGAAAGCCAACGTTGGTGGCATCACAATTCCGGACTTCAAGCTCTATTACAAAGCTGTCATCATCAAGACAGCATGGTACTGGCACAAAAACAGACACATAGATCAATGGAACAGAATAGGGAGCCCAGAAATAGACCCTCAACTCTATGGTCAACTAATCTTCGACAAAGCAGGAAAGAATGTCGAATGGAAAAAGACAGCCTCTTCAATAAATGGCGCTGGGACAATTGGACAGCCACATGCAGAAAAATGAAATTGGACCATTTCCTTATACCACACACAAAAATAGACTCAAAATGGATGAGGGACCCCAATGTGCGAAGGGAATCCATCAAAATCCTTGAGGAGAAAACAGGCAGCAACCTCTTCGACCTCTGCCGCAGCAACATCTTCCTAGGAACAACGCCAAAGGCAAGGGAAGCAAAGGCAAAAATGAACTATTGGGATTTCATCAAGACCAAAAGCTTTTGCACAGCAAAGGAAACAGTTAACAAAATCAAAAGACAACTGACAGAATGGGAGAAGATATTTGCAAACGACATATCAGATAAAGGACTAGTGTCCAGCATCTCTAAAGAACTTAGCAAACTCAAACCCAAAGAACAAATAATCCAATCAAGAAATGGTCAGAGGACATGAACAGACATTTCTGCAAAGAAGACATCCAGATGGCCAACAGACACATGAAAATGTGCTCCATATCACTCAGCATCAGGGAGATACAAATCAAAACCACAATGAGATATCACCTCACACCAGTCAGAATGGCTAAAATCAACAAGTCAGGAAATGACAGATGCTGGCGAGGATGCGGAGAAAGGGGAACCCTCCTACACTGTTGGTGGGAATGCAAGCTGGTGCAGCCACTCTGGAAAACAGCATGGAGGTTCCTCAAAATGTTGAAAATAGAACTGCCCTATGACCCAGCAATTGCACTATTGGGTATTTACCCTAAAGATACAAATGGGGCACTAGTGATTTACCCTAGTGATCCAAAGGGGCACATGCACCCGAATGTTTATAGCAGCAATGTCCACAATAGCCAAACTATGGAAAGAACCTAGATGTCCATCAACAGATGAATGGATCAAGAAGATGTGGTATATATACACAATGGAATACTATGCAGCCATCAAAAGAAATGAAATCTTGCCATTTGCGACAACATGGATGGAACTAGAGTGTATCATGCTTAGCGAAATAAGTCAAGCAGAGAAAAACAATTATCATATGATCTCCCTGATATGAGGAAGTGGTGATGCAACATGGGGGCTTAAGTGGGTAGGAGAAGAATAAATGAAACAAGATGGGATTGGGAGGGAGACAAACCATAAGTGACTCTTAATCCCACAAAACAAACTGAGGGTTGCTGGGGGGAGGGGGTTTGGGAGAAGGGGGTGGGATTATGGACATTGGGGAGGATATGTGCTTTGGTGAGTGCTGTGAAGTGTGTAAACCTGGCGATTCACAGACCTGTACCCCTGGGGATAAAAATATATGTTTATAAAAAATAATACATTTAAAAAAAAAAAGAAAGAAAATACAAAGCGAAACAATGAGCTATTTCTCACAACTAATTTTGAAGAAAGTTTTGATTTGGTCATCATTTCTCGTAATTAAAAATAAAAACTTTATTTCTATAAAAAAATTAAAAAAAATAAAGGGGATCACCTAAGCTTTAAGGACACATGGATTTTAAGTAAGGGAATCAGGTCTTAAGATGGCAGAGTAGTAGCAGGACCCTATGCTTGTCTCATCCCTTGAACATAGCTAGATAAATATCAAATCCTTCTGAACACCCAAGATATTGATGTGAGAACTGAGAGAACAAACTTCACAACTAGAGGGATTAAGAGGTCACATTGTTGAAAGTAGAAGGTGCAGAGATATGACTTGGGGAGAAATGATTCATGGGTACTGCAAAGGGAAGGAAGAACTGATCAAAGAAAGTACTGCAAAGGGAAGGAAGAACTGATCAAAGAGAGGAGAAAGAGAACAACATGCAGTTGGTTGCACAAGAAAAACACAACATTTCCTTAAATCCATTTACTGGGAAAAAGAGAGTGACTAATTATTGCAAGTTTTTACAACCAGTGGAACTCAAAGTCTGAAGTTTCAGATATCCACACAACACTTGGTCAAGCCTGGCAGGCATAGTGGCATTCCTGTGGAGAAAGAGGGCAGAGGCACAGGAGTGAAAAGTGTGGTTTGAGGATACCCTGGGTCACACTGGGAAAGAGAGTTCCTCTTTGGGGAGTGGTAGCACTGTCTCTCAGGTGACAAACACGCTGGCGGTGCCATTGTGCTGCCCTCCTCCTTATCATGGGAGCAGAGACACCTGCTGAGGGCAGCTAACTTAGACACATATTTTTGGCTGAACTTCACCATAAGCTCTAAGTCCCTGAAAGTTTGTGCGACTGCAATTCTGGGATAAACCAGTATCAGCCACAGCTTAGTGAGACCCTCCCACAGAGGATCAGCATGGGCCCATGTTATTCTAGGTCCCTAAAATTTGGACTTTTAAAACCCAACCAGTGTGCCTGAGATAAAACACAAGAGCACTGCATAGCAGGTGGTCAGAAGGCCCAGACACAGATAGGGTGAAGACAGGGATCTGAAAGTTGCCTAGTAAATAGGAGGGGAGATTGTTAGCTCTTCTGTGAGGGATTCCTGAACAGCAGTGGGTGCAAATTCCCCTATTCAGGGACAAGAGAGCAGACTAATGCAATTTTCACCCTACCCATTAGCATAGTTGAATTTCAGAGAGTGACAAAGGAACCACACTGGAGGCATAAGCTGCTTAAACCACCAATACTCCCCTGCACTCTGCAAGGAGTACAAAGGCAAGGGTACCTGAGAACCAGAGCAGGAGCGGGCCCCTCTGCAAAAACCAGCATAAATCCCATGCATGCACTGAGTCTACTGACCACAGAGATCTTCAAAGCCTTAGCTCTACTGGAAATACATCTAGCCTTTATTAACAGGCAGACAAAAACACAGTTAAAACTCCCCACACATTGAACAAGACCCCAAAACTCCCCAAGCAGTCAATGAGGAACTCTGCAGAGGACTGAAATGAAGGGGAAAAAAATCAGCCAAAACACAACAGCAGGGTGTACACAGCATATACCAGAACTACTTTTTGATGTGCCAGGCCTTAGACTCCGTAGGCCCTCTTCTTAATAAAGCCATTACTCTCAGGAGCAGCAAACATAAGAGGTGTTCCTAAAACACAGAAGATGGAGACAGGAAAAAAAATGCCAAAACTGTGTAATACATTTCAAAAAAATAAAAAAGAAAGAAAGAAAAGATAATCAAAACAGATATAAGTATCATGCTTGATCCAGAATTTAAAGCAACAATCATAAGGATACTAGCTGGGCTTGAGAAAAGCAGAGAAGACACCAGGGAGTCTCTTACCACAGAGATAATAGACCTAAAATACAGTCAGCCCAAAATAAAAAGTGCTATAGCTGAGATACTAAACTGACTGCCATAATGACCATAAGGAAAGAAGAATCACAGGAATGAATAAGTGATATAGAGGATAAAATTATGGAAAATAATGAACGCAAAAAGAAGAGTCAAAGAAAAAAATATTTGATCATGAATGAAGACTTAGGGAACTCAGCATATCCATAAAGCATAACAATATTGGTGTCATAGGAGTCCCAGAAGAAGAAAGAGAAAAGGGGGCAGAAACTTAAACTGCAGAAATTATAGCTGAAAACTTCCCTAAATGGCTAAGGAGACAGACATCCAAATCTTGGAGGCACAGATAACTCCTCTCAAAAAAAAAAAAAGAAAAAAGAAAAAGGAGTTTGGAAATATTAACCAAGCTGTGCAAGAAATACTAAAGTGACTCTTTGAGTGGGAAAGCAAGACCAAAAGCAACAAAAACTAGAAAGGAACAGAGAATCCTCCCCATAAACAATGACTTCACAGGTAATACGATGGAATTAAATTCATATCTATCAATAATTATATGGAGTATAAATGGACTAAATGCTCCAATCAAAAGATATAGGGTATCAGAATGCATTAAAAATAAACAAGACCTATCTTTATGCTGCCAACTTAATATGGACCTAAAGACAACAACAGACCAAAGTGCGGGGACAGAGAAACATTTATCATGCTAATGGATGTCAAAAGAAAACTGGAGTAGCCATACTTACATCAGACAAACTAGATTTTAAACAAAGACTGTAGCAAGAGATGAAGAAGAGCATTATACCATATTAAAGGGGTCTATCCAACAAGGAAAACTAACAATTTTATATATTTATGTCCTCAACTTGGGAATAGCCAAATATATGTCGATCAACAACAAACATAAAGAATCTCATTGATAATGATTTAATAATAACAGAGGGCTTTAACACTTCACTTATTGCAATGGACAGATCATCTAAGCATAAAATCAACAAGGAAACAATGGATTTGAATGATATATTGGACTGGATGGACTTAACATACATACTGAGAACATTTCATCCTAAAGCAGCAGAATATACATTCTTTTCAAGTGCACAAGGAACATTCTCCAAGATTGATCACATATTGGGTCAAATCATGCCTCAACAAATACAAAAATATGTAGATCATACCACTCATCCTTTTTGACCACAAAGATATAAAACTTGAGGTCAACCAGAAGAAAAAAATGTGGAACGACCACACATACATGCGAGTTAATGAACATCCTACTGAAGAATGAATGGACCAACCAAGAAATTAAGGAAGAAATTTAAAAGTACATGGAAGCCAGTAAAAATGAAAACACAATTGTCCAAAACCTTTGGGATGCAGCAAAAATGGTCCCAAAAAGGAAATATATAGCATTACAGGCCTACATTAAGAAGCAACAAAAGTCTCAAATACACATCCTTAACTTACACCTATAAGGAGCTAGAAAAGGAAGAGCAAATAAAGCCTCAACCAGTAGAAGGAGAGAAATAATAAAGATTAGAGGAGAAATACGTGGTATAGAAACAAAAAATCATAGAACAAATCATTGAAACTAGGAGCTGGTTCTTTAAGAGAATTAATAAAATTGATAAACAACTAGCCAGATTTATCAAAAAGAAAAAACAACCTCATCAAATAAAATCACGAATGAAAATGGAGACATCACAACCAACACAACAAAATACAAACAATTATGAGATTATGAAAAATTATATGCCAACAACTTACACAATCAGAAAGGTATGGATAAATTCCAACAAACATATAAACTACCAAACCTGAAACAAAGAGAAATAGAAAATTCGAATAAACTCATAACCACAAAAAAATTAAAACAGTAATCAAAATTTTCCCAAGTACTACAAAAAAAGTCCAGGGCTAGATGACTTCCCAAGGGAATTCTATCTAAAGAATTCTATCTAAAGAAGAGTTAACATCTGTTCTTCTCATACTGTTCCATAAAATATAATTTGAAATGAACTACTAAACTCATGCTACAAAGCCAGCATTACCTTGACTCCAAAACCAGGAAAAGACCCCAATGAAATGAGAATTATAGGCTAATATCCTTGATAAGCATGGATGCAGAAATTCTCAATAAGGTACTTAAGAAATTGAATCCAACAGGACATTAAAAGTATTATTCACCATGATCCAGTGAGATTAATTCCTGGGGTTCAATGTTGATTCAATAGTTCCAAATCAATTATTGTGATATGTAAAAGAAATGATAAGAACCATATGATCCTCTCAATAGATGCAGAAAAAGCATTTAAGAAAATATGGAATCCATCATTGATAAAATCCCTGAACAAAGTAGGGAGAGAGGGGACATAATGCAACATCATAAAATCCATATAGGAAGTCTCCACTTCTCATATCATCCACAATGGGGAAAAACTAAGAGCTTTTTCTTTATGGACAGGAACAAGACAAGGATGTCCACTCTCACCATTTTTAGTTAATACAGTACTGAACTCCCTAGCCTCCACAATCCGACAACAAAAAGAAATAAAAAGCATCCAGTTTGATGAGGAAGAAGTCAAATTTTCAATATTCACAGATGAAATGATGTAAAAAACCCAAAAGCACCAAAATATTACTAGAACCGATACATAAATTCAGCAAAGTTGCAGGATATAAAATTGATGTACAAAAATCTGTTGCATTTCTATACACCAATAATGAAGCAGGAAAAAGAGAAATCAAGGAATTTATCTCATTTCCAAATGCACCGCAAACCATAAGATACCTAGGAATAAATGTAACAAAAGAGGTAAAAGATCTATATTCTAAAAACTTTAGGATGTTTATAAATGAAATTGAAGATGACACAAAGAAATGGAAAAACTTTCCATGTTAATCTATTGGAAAAATAAATATTGTTAAAATGTTTATGCTACCGAAAACAACCTATATACTTAAAGCAATCCCTACCAAAATACCAAGATCATTTCTCAAAGACTTAGAACAAACAATCCTAAAATTAATATGGAACCACAAATACATGCTGGATGGCTAAACAATCTTGAAAATGAAGAGCAAATGAGGAGGTATCACAATTCTTGACTTCAAGCTGTATTACAAAGCTGTAGTCATCAGGAATGGGTGGTACTGGCACAAAAATAGACATGTAGATCAATGAAATAGAATAGAAACCCCAGAAATGCACCCACAACTATGTGGTCAATTAATCTTCAACAAAGAGGGAAAGAATACCCAATTGATAAAAGCAGTCTCTTCAACAAATGCTGTTGGGAAGACTGGACAGCACCATGTAGAATAATGAAACTGGACAGCTTTCTTATACTATATACAAAAATAAACTAAAAATGAATGAAAGACCTAAATGTGAGACAGAAAACCATAAAAATCCTAGAGGAGAGCACAGGCAACAACTTCTTTGACATAGTATGCCTTAGCAACTTTTTATTAGGCATACTGCCAGAGGCAGGGATAAAAAAGCAAAAATAAACTATTAGAACTTCAGTAAGATAAAAAGCTTCTGCACAGTGAAGGGAGCAATCAATGAAACTAAGAGGGAACCTATAGAATGGGAGAAGATATTTGCAAATGACATTTCTGATAAAGTGTTAGTTTCCAAAATCTACAAAGAACTTATCAAAAATAAATAAATTAATTAAAAAAAGAACTTATCAAACTCATCACCCCCTGAAACAAATAATCCAGTTAAGAAATGGGCAGAAGGCATGAATAGACTTTATTTTTTTAAATGAAGATACACAGATGGCTAACAGACACACGAAAGACGCTCAACACCACTCATCATCAGGGAAATATAAATCACATCCATGATGAGATACCACCTCATAGCAGTCAGAATGGCTAACATTAATAATACAGGAAACAATATGTTGACAAGTGTCGCATGGCTCTCCACAGACAAGGATGCAGAGAAAGGGAAACACTCTTGGTGGGAATACAAACTGATGGAGCAAACCTTGAAAACAGTATGGAGTTTCCTCAAAAAGTTAAAAATAGAGATATCCTACTACCTAGCAATTGCACTAATCAGTATTTTAGCAAAGGATACAAATATGCTGATTTAAAGAGACACATCCACCCCAATGTTTATAGCAGCATTGTAAACAATAGCCAAATTATGGAAAGGGCTCAAATTTCCATCAACAGATGAATGGATGAAGAAGTAGTACACACACACACAAACACACACATATGGGAATATTACTCAGCCATCAAAATAATGAAATCTTGCCACTTGCAACAACATGAATGGAGATGGAGTGTATTATGATACATAAATGAAGTTCAGTCAAAAAAGGACAAATACCATATTAGTTAACTTATATATGAAATTTAAGAATTTTATAGAATTTCCAGAGGAAAGAGGTAAACATAGGGAAAGGAAAAAATAGTGGGAGGCAAGCCAGAAGAGAATCTAACCACCAAGAACAAACAGGGTTAACAGAGGGCATGTGGTTGTGGAATGGACTAAATAAGTGATGGGTATTAAGGACAGCAGTTGTGATGAGCACTGGGTATTATACACACACGATGAATCACTTAAATTCTACTCCTGAAACCTATATTACACTATCTAGAATTTAAGTAAAAATTTCATAAAAAAGGGAAATTGGAAGGGGAGGTGAATCATGAGAGACTATGGACTCTGAAAATCAATCTGAGGGGTTTGAAGTGGTGGGGGAGTGGGAGGTTGGGGTACCAGGTGGTGGGTATTATAGAGGGCACAGATTGCATGGAGCAATGGGTGTGGTAAAAAATAATGAATACTGTTATGCTGAAAATAAATTAATTTAATTTAAAAAAGGATGAGAAAAGATACTTCATGCAAATGGAAAACAAAAGGGAACAAGGTATGTATGTATAGTTAGCTTCAGCTAACTATAAAATATACTTCAGCAAAAACAGTAACAAGAGGATAATGTATTATATAGTAAAAATGGATAAATTTTAAAAAGAATATATAATAATCATAAATATATATGCATCCAATATTAGACTACATATATATGTGAATTAATACTAACAGATCTGAAGAAAGGAACAGACAGTACAATAATATTAGGAGCATTAATACCCACTTTTAACAACAGATCATTCAGAAACCATGGTACCTAGGTGGATCAGTGGGTTAAGTCTGCCTTCGGCTCAGGTCATGATCTCAGGGTCCTGGGATCAAGCCCCACATTGGGTTTTCTGCTCAGCAGGGAGCCTGCTTCCCCCTCTTTCTCTGCCTACCTCTCTGCCTGATTGTGATCTCTCTCTCTGTCAAATAAATAAATAAAATCTTTTAAAAAAGAAAGAAAGAAAGCAATGTGTAAGTGTTGGGCCAAAATCATATTTTTAAAATATTTTACTTATTTGTTTTTAGAGAGAAAGTGTGTGAGCAAGGTGAAGGGTAGAGGGAGAGGAAGAGAAGCAGACTCCCCACTGAGCAGGGAGCCTGACATGGGGATTGATCTCAGGACCCTGAGATCATGATCTGGGCTGGAATCAAGAGTCAAGAAAGTTAACCAATTGAGCCAACCAGGCATCCCAGGCTTAAATAATATTTTGATTTAAATGGATCTAAAAGACATTTACAGAACATTTTATCCTATAGAAGTGAATGCACACTTTTCTCAGCTTACATGGTACATTCTCCAGGATAGATCATGTACTATTTCAGAAAACATGTCTTAGTAAACTAAAAAAAACTGAAATTATATCAAGTAATTTTTTCTTATTATAATGGTATGAAAATAGAAATTAATAACAAATGGAAAGTAGAAAATTCATCAATATGAGAAAGTTTAACAACACACTACTGAACAACAAATGGGTCAGAGAAGAAATCAAAGGGGAAATAAAAAATAAAAATAAATGAAATTGAAAGGAAAACATATAAAAATATGTGAAATGTTAAATCACTTATTTGTACACTTAAAACTAATGTAGCACTTTGTCAACTTTAGTCAAATTTTAAAAATGAGATGTTATAATAAAGCTCCAAGAAAGAAGTTTATATCAATATCTATGTTAAGAAAAAAAGAAAGATTTAAAAAAAAGAAAGAAAGAAAAAAGAAAGATTTCAAATAAATGACTTAAATTTACAGCACAAGCAACTAGAAAAAGAATAAAACAAAGTCAATCCAAAGTCATCACAAGGAAGAAAATAACAAAGACCAGGGCAGAAGTGAATGAACTAGAGATCATAAAAACAATGGAAAAGATCAATTACACGAATAGTAAGTTTCTTGAAAAAATAAAGAATATTGACAAACTTTTAGCAAGAATAATTTAAAATTATTTAAAATTTAAATAAAATCTGAAATGAAAAAGCAGACATTTCAGCCATCACCACAAAAATAAAAGGAATATCAATACTACAATGAAAATCTCTTCATCAACATAATGGATGCTAGAAAAAAGGAATATGTTTCTAGAAACATATAATCTACCAAAACTGAATCATGAAAAATAATAGAAAATCAGGACAGGAAAATAACAATTAAGGAGATTGAATTAATACTGAAAAACATTCCAATTTAAAAGAGTGGTAAAATTCCATCTATCTAATAGATAAACTAAGGTCAATTCTTCTCAAACTCTTCCAAAAAATTGAAGAAGATGAAAAACTCCCAAACTCATTTTACAGGGTCGGAATACCAAAGCCACATAAGGATATTACAACAACAATAGTAAAAAATTAAAATCAGTATCACTGATGAATGCAGTTTGGGAAATTCTCAACAATATATTAGCATATCAAATTAAAAGGTTTATTAAAAGGTTTATTCACCATGATCAAGTGGGATTAATCTCTGTGATGGAAAGATTATCCTACATATGCAAGTAAGTAAATGTGATATACCACATTAATAGAATAAAAATAATATAATTATCTCAATAGATGCAGAAAAATAATTTGACAATAAACACCATTTCATGAAAAAAATATTCAACAAATGTGTATGGTAAGATGATAACATAATAGAGGCCACATACAAAAAAAAAATCAAAGCAAACATCATACTCAGTGATGAAATTTTGAAAGATTTTCCTCAAAGTCTAATACAAGATAAAGTGCTTCCTCTTCCTGTTACTATTCAACATTTTGAATATGATAGGGATTGCAATAAATGTGTACCTTGCTTTAGGTAGTGTAGACATTTTAACAATATATTATTCCCAATCCAGGAACATGGACTATCTTTCCATTTATTTGCGTGGTCTTCAATTTCTTTCTTCAGTGTTTTATAGTTTTCAGAATATGGGTCTTTCACCTTATTTGTTAAATTTTTTTCCTGGGTATTTTATTATTTTTGGTTCAATTATCAATGGGGTTGTTTTTTTAATTTCTTTTTCTGAAATTTCATCATTAGTTTATACAAATGCAACAGATTCCTGTATATTAATTTTGTATCCTGTGACTTCACTGAATTCATTCACTAGTTCTAGTAGTTTTTGGTGGAATCTTTAATGTGTAGTATTATGTCATTTGCAAATAGTGACAGTGTTACTTCTTCTCTTCCAATGTGGATGTCTTTTATTTCTTTTTCTTACCTAATAGCTCTGGTGAAATTTTCCAATGCTATCATGAATAAAAGTGGGCAGAGTAGGCAAATGCACTCTGGAGCCTAGATCATGCTTTGACCAAAAGTTACTTGGGCCTCAAAGCTACTGCTCTGCACTCAATCCTCTGGGCCCCAGGTTACACTTTGTCCTGCCATTATGGGTGTGTGCTATTCCTGCTCTGTGCCCTGTCCCCAGGTCACAGATCATGATTTCATTCAGTGTTACCAGGGCATATTATTACTACTCTGTACCCCATCACTGGATCCAATATATCATGGCTTTGATCTGCCATCACCAAGGACAAGCTCTGCATCCTGCCCCCTACTTCCTAGGTTTTGACATGAAGCATTACTAGGCCATTAATGGAAAAATTTTGCTGCATATCTGAAACTCCCCGCTAAGGCCAGAGTGGAGACTTTGACCTATCATTCTCAGGCTATGCTTCTACTGTACCTCAGCCCAAGCCACCGTTGTACCTTGTCACCTCTGCTCTCAGCCACTGCTGCATATACCAGGCTTGAGTCACATAAGTGAGCCCCAGAGGCAAAGACCTAATTATACAAGAGATTGGTACAGGCTTGCACCTTAGATACCAACACCACTAACACAAAAATTGTACTGGTGCTCTAGGACCCAGGCACTATGAGAGTTCTTCATTTGCCTGACTTCTGAATCTTAGCACCTCTACCACTCTGACTGCCAGTGTCCCAGACCATGCACCAAAAGTTATCCTCTTGGCTAGAATTTTTCCCCATGAACAAAAAAAGGAAAACAGAAAGACCCTAGCAGTCACCACTTCCAGGAACCACAATATCCCTAACCACAACTGCTACCCTTGGGATCTCTCCAGACTTAGCTACAGAAGACTCCCACATGTTTCACCAATGTTGATCTCAGTTGATCAAAATGTATAGTGACTAAATTACTGTGAACTTCCAGGATCTAGACATACTGCACAAACCCAGACAATGCCCTAATAGTCACCCTCAGATGAAGGTCTTTTTACACCAAAGCCAGTCCAAAACTCTGAAAAAAAAAAAAAAAACCTACTTCCTCAAATGACCAGACATCAAGACAAAGCCATGAGAAACATGAAAAAGGAAGGAAACATGATATCTGCAAAGTAACACAAAATTTTCCCTTATTGTCCACAATGAAATGTAGATCTATGTTTTAAACATGTTCAAAATAATTGCTTTAAGGAAACTCAGTGAGATTCAAGATAACACATGTAGACAACTCAATAATCTTAGGAAAACAATGTAAGAACAAAATGAGAATCTCAACAAAGACAAATCATAAAAAAGAACAAACCAGAAATTCTAGAACTGAAAAATATAGTAAAGGAAATTCAAAAATGTAAGAAAGAGCTTCAAGAAAGGTCAAACAGAAGGTAGAATCAGCAAACTTGAAGACAGATGCCTTGATATTAGCCAGTCAGAGAAGAAAAAATAAATGACTGAAAAAGAGTGGAAAATTATTTTTATAAAGATTTTATTCATTTATTTGATGATAGAGAGATCAGAAGTAGGCAGAGAGGCAGACAGAAGGGGAGGGTGCGAAAGCAGGATCGTTGCTGAGCAGAAAGCCTGATGTGGGGCTCAATCCCAGGACCCTGAGATCATGACCTGAGCTGAAAGCAGAGGCTTGGCATGCCTGAGCCACTCAGGCACCCCAAAAGTGGAAAATTCTAACATGAATTATGGGATATTGAGTGACATAGTGTTCAAATTAAACAGTACCAAAGGACAAGAGAAAGAAAATAGGGCAGAGAATTACTTGAAAAAATAATGACTGAAAATTTCCAAAATCTGAGGAGACAAGATATAAAGCTTAAAAATCTAGACACAAACTCAACCCAAAGAAATTTCCACTGATGCACATTTTAATCAAGTTCTCAAAAATCAAGGATAAATAGAGAATTTCAAAAGGAGCAAGAGAAAAAAGATACAGACATAGGATTACTCAAAAGGTCTGTGGACATATTTCTTAGAAGAAACTTTGCATGGAAGAAAAGAGTGGGATGATATATTCAAATTACTCAAAGGAAAAAAAAAAAAACCTGCCAGTAAAGAGCACTTTATACAGAGAACTTGTACATTAAAATAAAGGAGGGATGAATATTTTCCTGAAAAAAAAAAGTGAGAAAACTTATCACCACTAGATCTGACTTACAAGAAATTCTAACAGTAATTCTCCAAGTTTTATGATACTCAATATCACTAATCACCAAGGAAATATGAATCAAAACCACAATTAGATACCACCTCACGCCTATCAGAGTGGTTATTAACAAAAATACAAGAAATATCAACTATTGGCAAGGATGCAGAAAAAAGGAACTCTTGTATACTGTTGGTGAGAATATAAATTGGTGCTATCACTATGGAAAATAGTGTGGAAGTTTCATTAAAATAAAAGTACTATATAATCCAGCAATTCCACTTTTGGGTATTTATCTGAAAAATCAAATTTTATATATTTTATATATTTATACACACACACACACACACACACACACACACACACGTATAGGTCAAGGGAATAAGTGAAGGGAATTAAAAGTACAAATATCCAGTTGTACACTAAGTAAGTCACAGGGACATAAAATATGGCATAGGGCATATATTCAATAATATTCTAACTTTGTATAGTGACATAGGTGACTAATGATGAATTAATAATGTATAAAAACACTGAATCATTATGTTTTACACCTGAAACCAAGATAGTATATTGTCAATTCTAATTCAAATTAAACAAATAGAAAATTACTAGCCAATATTCCTAATGAACATGCATGCAAAAGTCCTTAAAAAATACTAGGAAACCAAACTGAAGAGCACAACTTGATCATGTGCCATTCATTCCTGGAACACAGGGTAGTTCATCATACACATAATAATATATCTGATATATTTGATATATCACATTAACATATATCTGATATATCACATTAACAGAAAGAAAGATGAAAATCATGATCATTTCAGTGTGTGGAGAAAAAGCATTTGATAAAATGCAACACCTTTTCATTATATAAATTCTCAATGGATTGGATATAAAAGAAACATACCCCCACACAATAAAGGCCACATAGGACAAGCCCACAGATAACATCAAACTTAATATAAAGTTAAAAGCCTTTCCTCTTAGAGAAGAAACAAGAAAATTATGTCCACTCTTGTCTATTTCTTGCCATTTCTTCCCATAGTATGGGAAGTTCTTGCCTTATTAATTAGGGAAAGTAAGTAATAAATGCATCAAATCAGAAAATGATGAGCATCAAGTCAAAAATAAATGTCAGATTATCTCTTTGAAGATGACCTGATATTAAATATAGGAAAACTTAAAGACTCCATCAAACAATTGCTATAACTAATAAAAGAATTCTGTAAAGTTGTAGGATACAAAAACAAACATACAAAATTAGTTGCATTTCTATATACCAAGAGAAATTAATAAAGAAATCTTATTTATAATAACACAAAAATAGTCAAATACTTAGGAATAAATATAACCAGAAAGGTGAATTACTTTTCACTGAAAATTATAAGATGTTGGTGAAGGAAATTAAAGACACAGATAAATGGAAAGGTATCCTGTGTTCTTGGATTGGAAGAATAAATACTGTGAAAAAGTCTATACTACCCAGGTAATCTACAGATTTAATGCAATCCTAATGAAAATCATGATTACATTTTTCTTTTTTTTAAGATTTTATTTATTTATTTGACACACAGTGAGAGAAATCACAAGTAGGCAGAGAGGCAGGCAGAGAGAGGGGGAAGCAGACTCCCCACTGAGCAGAGAGCCCAATGTGGGACTCGATCCCAGGACCCTGAGATCATGACCCAAGCAGAAGGCAGAGGCTTAACCCACTGCACAACCCAGGTGCCCATGATTACACTTTTCTAAGAAATTGAAAAAAATAATTAAATTTGTATGGAACCACAAAATACAAAGTAATCTTAAGAATGAATAAAGTTGGAATTATCACACTTCCTGCTTTATATTACAAAGCTATGGTAATCAAAACAATATAGTACTGGTGTAAAAACAGGTCTGTACACCAGATGATCAGAATAGACAGACAAGACATAAATCCACAAATACACAGTCAGCTAATTTTTGACAAGAGCACCATGAACACACAATGGGGAAAGGATAGTCTCTTCAATATATGGTGTTGGGAACCTGGATATCCACATGCAAAGGAGTAAAATAAACCTATACATAATACCACTCAGAAAAATTGAAATTGATCAAAGACCTAAATATAGTGCTGAATTCATAAAACTCCTAGACGAAAACAGGAGAAAAATCATTGGTATTAATCTTAGAATTTTATTTTATTTTTTTAGTTAACAAACAGTAAACAACAGGTGTTGGAGAGGATGTGGAGAAAGGGGAACCCTCTTACACTGTTGGTGGGAGTATCAGTTGGTGCAGCCACCTTGGAAAATAATGTGGAGATTCCTTAAGAAATTAAAAATAGAGCTACCCTATGACCCTGCAATTGCACTACTGGGTATTTATCCCAAAGATACAGATGTAGTGAAAAGAAGGGCCATCTGTACCCCAATGTTCATAGCAGCAATGGCCATAGTTGCCAAACTGTGGAAACAGCCAAGATGCCCCTCACCAGACAAAAGGATAAAGAAGCTATAGTCCATATATACAATGGAGTATTATGCCTTCATCGAAAAAGATGAATACCCAACTTTTCTATCAACTTGGATGGGACTGGAGGAGATTATGCTGAGTGAAATACGTCAAGCAGAGAGAGAGTCAATTATCATATGGTTTCACTTACTTGTGGAGCATAAGGAATAAAACAGAGGACATTGGGGGAAGGAGAGAAGGGAGTTGGGGAAAATTGGAGGGGGATATGAACCATGAGAGACTGTAGACTCTGAAAAACAAACTGAGGGTTTTGGAGGGGAGGGGATGGGGTATTGGGTGAGCCTGGTGGTGGGTATTAAGGAGGGCACGTATTGCATGGAGTACCAGATGTGATGCATAAATGATCAATCTTGGAATACTGAAAAAATAAAATAAAGTTAAAAATAAAAAGATTTTTTTCTGAAAAGACACCAAAAGGACAATAAAAGCTAAATTAGACAAGTGCAACTACATCAAACTGAAGAGCTTCTACACAGTGAAGTAATAAATAAATTGAAAAGGCAACTTATGCCATAGCAGAAAATATTTGGAAACCATATATGGGTATCCACAATGTATCTTAAAATCTCATGCAACTCATCCAGATAATCCAATCAATGAACAGATAGAGGATCTGAATACATTTTTACAAAGAAGACAAACAAATAACCCATAGGTATATGAAAATGGGCACAACATTGTTTAAAATGAGGTGTTGATTTACAAACCTCTCAGGAGCTTCCCAGGTGTTATCTTTTTGTCATTTTTAAAAACTTGTATTGTGTTATGTTAGTCATAATACAATACATCATTAATTTTTGATGTGGTGTTCCAAGATTCATTGTTTACCTATAACACCCAGCACTCCATGTAATATGTGCCCTCCTTAATACCCACCACCAGGCTCCCATTCCCCTCACCCCCTTCCTCTAAAGTCCCCAGTTTGTTTCTCAGAGTTCACAGTCTCTCATAGTTGGTCTCCTCCTCTGATCCCCCCCTTCACTTTTCCTTTCCTTTTCCTAATATCCTCCATGTTATTCATGATGTTCCACAAGTAAGTTAAATCATATGGTAATTGACTTTCTCTGCTTGACTTATTTCACTTAGCATAATCTCCTCCAATCCCATCCGTGTTGAGGTAAAGGTTGGGTATTTATCCCTTCCGATGACTGAGTAATATTCCATTGTATATATGGACCATATCTTCTTTATCCTTTTGTCTGGTGAAGGGCATCTCAAGTCGTTCCACAGTTTGGCTGTTGTGGAAATTGATGCTATGAACATTGGGGTTCATATGGCCCTTCTTTTCACTACATCTGTATCTTTGGGGTAAATACCCAGTAGTGCAATTGCTGGGTCATAGGATAGCTCTGTTTTTAACTTTTTGAGGAACCTCCACACTGTTTCCCAAAGTGGCTGCACCAACTTGCATTCCCAACCAAAATGTAAGAGGGTTTCCCTTTTTGCACATCCTCTTCAATATATGTTGACTCCTGCCTTGTTAATACTTTCTATTCTAACTGGTATAAGGTGGTATCTCAATGTGGTTTTGATTTTAATTTCCCTGATGGCTAATGATGAACATTTTGTCATGTGTCTGTTAGCCATTTGTATGTCTTCTTTGGAGAAGTGTCTGTTCATGTCTTCTGCCCAATTATTGACTTGATTATCAGTTTTTTGGGTGTTGAATTTGAGAAGTTCTTTAGAGATCTTGGACATCAGCCCTTTGTCTGTAGTGTCATTTGCAAATATTTTCCCCCATTCCATGGGTTGCTTTTTTTGTTTTGTTGACTGTTTCCTTTGATGTGCAGAAGTTTTAGATCTTGATTAAATCCCAAAAGTTCATTTTTGCTTTTGTTTCCCTTCCCTTTGGAGATATGTCTTGAAAGAAGTTGTTGGGGCCAGTGTCAAAGAGGCTACTGCCTACGTTCTCCTCTAGGATTTTGATGGATTCCTGCCTCACATTGAGGACTTTCATGCATTTTGAGCACCATTTATTGAAGAGACTAGCTTTTTTCCATTGGATATTGTTTTCTACTTTATCAAAGATTATCTGATCATAGAGTTGAAGGACTATATCTGGGATCTCTGCTCTGTTTCATTGTTCTATGTGTCTGTTTTGTGCCAGCACCATGCTGTCTTGGTGATCAGAGCTTTGTATTAAAGCTTGAAATCAGGTAACGTGATGCCCCCAGCTTTGTTTTTTTGTTTGTTTTTGTTTTTGTTTTTGTTTTTGTTTTCCCAATGTTTCCTTGGTGATTCGGGGTAATTTCTGGTTCCACACAAATTTTGATTGTGTGGTTCCAGCTCTTTAAAAATGCCAAAGGTATTTTGATCAGGATGGCATTGAAAGTATAGATTCCTCTGGGCAGCATAGGCATTTTAACAATGTTTATTCTTCTGATCCATAAGCATGGAATGTTTTTTTTTCCATCTTTTTGTGTCTTTTCAATTTCTTTCATGAATGTTCTGTAGCTCCTCGAGTACAGATCATTTACCTCTTTGGTTAGGTTTATTCCAAGGTATCTTATGGTTTTTGGTAATATTGCAAATGGAACTGAGTCTCTAATTTCCCTTTACAGTTTAATTGCTAGTATGTAAGAAAGCAACTGATTTCTGTGCATTGGTTTTTGTATCCTGTAACATTACTGAATTGCTGTGTGAGTTCTCATAACTTGGAAATGCAGTATTTTGGGTTTTCCACATAAAGTGTCATGTCTTCTGCAAAGAGACAGAGTTTGACTTCTTCTTGCCAATTTGAATACATTTTATTTCTCTTTGTTGTCTGATTGCCATTGCTAGGATTTCTAGTACTTTGTTGAACAATAGTGGTAAGAGTGGGCATTGTTGTCGTGTTCCTGATCTCAGTGGGAGGGCTCTCAGCTTTTCCCCATTGAGAATGTTAATTGCTGTGGGTTTTTCATATATAGATTTTATGAAGTTGAGGAATGTTCCCTCTATCCTTATGCCCTGAAAAGTTTTAATCAGGAAAGGTTGCTGTATTTTGTCAAATGCTTTCTCTGCATCAATTGAGAGGATCATGTGGTTCTTCTCTCTTCTCTTACTGATTTGTTCCATCACACTGATTGATTTGCAAATGTTGAACCACCTTTGCATTCCAGGGATAAATCACATCTGGTCATGGTGGATAATTTTTTTAAATTATTTTTTATTTATTTTCAGCATAACAGTATTCATTATTTTTGCACCACAGCCAGTGCTCCATGCAATCTGTGCCCTCTCTAATACCCACCACCTGGCACCCCAACCTCCCACACCCCGCCCCTTCAAAACCCTCAGATTGTTTTTCAGAGTCCATAGTCTCTCATGGTTCACCTCCCCCCCCAAATTTCCCCCAACTCCCTTCTCCTCTCTAACTCCCCATGTCCTCCATGCTATGTAATGTTGGATCCTATTAGTTAGGATCTTGTTGAGAATCTTGTCATCCATATTCATCAGGGATATTGGTCTGGAATTCTCCTTTTTGATGGTGTCTTTGCTGGTTTGGGGATCAGGGTAATGGTGGCTTCATAGGAAGAGTCTGGAAGTTTTCCTTCTGTTTCTATTTTTTGAAAGCTTCAGAAGAATAGGTATTGTTTCTTCTTTGATTTTTTGGTAGAATTCCCCAGAGTATCCATCAGGTCCTGGAATCTTATTTTGGGGGAGGTTTTTGATCACGTTTCAATCTCATTACCAGCTTTGGTCTATTTAGGTTGACTTCACAGGCAACATGATGGCAATAAAAACTTATCTTTCAATAAACACTCTCAATGTGAATGGCCTAAATTCTCCCTTAAAATGCCACAGGGTTGCAGACTGTATAAAAATACAGAACCCATCAATATGCTGTCTTTAAGAGCTGCATTTCGAACCTAATGGTACATACAGATTGAAAGTGAAGGGACAAAAAACCATCTTTCATGCCAATGGGCCTCAGAAGAAAGCTGGGGTAGCAAATTCGATCTTAAGCTAAAGACTGTAGTCAGAGATACAGAAGGACATTACATCATTCTTAAAGGGTGTATGCAACAAGAAGATCTAACAATTTTAAATATTTATGCCCCAAACATGGGAGCAGCCAACTACATAAGCCAACTGTAAATCAAAATAAAAATGCATATTTATAAGAATATGTAAACTGTAGGGGATCTTAACACACCCCTATCAGCAATAGACAGATCATCTAAGAAGAAAATCAACAAAGAAACAAGAACTTTGAACGACACATTGGAACAGATAGACCTCATTGATATACACAGAACATTCTACCCTAAAACAAAAGAATACTCATTCTTCTCGAGCACATGTGGGATTTTCTCCAGGATAGACCACATACTGGGTCACAAATCAGGTCTCACCAATAGCAAAAGATTGAGATTACTCCCTGCATATTCTCAGACCACGTGCTTTGAAACCGGAACTCAATCACAAGAGAAAGTTTGGAAGGAATTCAAACATTTGGAACCTAAAGACCATCTGCTCAAGAATGTTTGGGTCAACCAGGAAATAAAAGAACTAAAAACAATTCATGGAAAACAATGATAATGAAGAAACATCTGTCCAAAACCTAAGGGATATGGCAAAGATGGTCTTAAGAGGAAAATACATAGGCATCCAAGGCTCACTCAAAACAAATAAACAAACAAAAAAAAATTGAAGTCTCTAATACACCAGCTTTCTTTATACCTTAAATAACTGGGGAATCAGCAACAAATTAAGCCACCCCATGCACAAGAAGGGAAATAATTAATATTAGAGCAGAAATCAATGAATTAGAAACGGGAGATACAGTAGAACACATCAACAAAACTAGAAGCTGGTTTTTTGAAAGAATAAGTAAGATCAATAAACCACTGGCCAGACTAATTCAAAAGAAAGGATTGAGAACCCAAATTAATAAAATTATGAATGAAAGGGGAGAGGTCATGACTAACACCAAGGAAATTGAAACAACCATCAGAAATTATTATCAACAGCTATGTGCAAGTAAGTTAAGCAACCTAGAAGAAATGGATGCATTCTTGGAAAGCTAAAAACTTCCCAGACTGGAACAGGAAGAAATTGACAACCCAGGTGCTATCTTAAACTAGTCTCCATATTAAGAGTGCAGGGAGAGACCAAAGAAAGAGGCAGGCCATTCCAGGTTTCTAGGTGGCAGCTGGAATAAACAAAGGAAACTTATATAGAAGGCTTTTCTAGAGTAGCAGCAAAGTGAGTGGATCCCCACACACATATGCCATACATAAACAGTTTATATAGAGACTTTAACTAGCTTCAGTACCATATACCATGTAACAACACATCATTATCTCAACTATGTCCTGGGAGCAGCCTCTGGGAGTAGGAAAGCAAGTGGAACCCATATTTCAAGGACAAGGTAAGGGTGAGGATCCTCTAAGTGCCCTGGTAGGGTTCATGGGCCAACCAGTAGTCACATCTTTTTAATGGCCTTCCCCAATACTCCACCCCTTAAGACCAGCTCTTACAATTTCATATATTCATTTTTTCTACAAGAAGCCATGAATAGTCAACAAAATGTTTTATTAGTGTAAAGGTGACTCCTATCTGGCTGCACTGGAAGCAAATGCCACAGGAACAATAAAGACACATGCAAGAGAAAGCACAGATTAATATAAAAATTCCTAAAATTAGTGAAAACTTTTCCACTAGTACCCCATGTTCTGAACCATTGCCTTTTCAAGTCCCCTAATCTGGGGGCCAGATCACTCAAGAGTATTCACTTGTGTTCTCATGTGATTTAATAAAGATGGTACATTAACAGGCACATCAGATATGAACACACAACACTCTTTTTGTATAATGGCACAGTTGTCTCCTTGTGAGGCAGTAATAATGTCCAAGACCATCCTATTTTGGAGTTTAGCTTTTCTCATTAAAGCCATTTTCACTATTCAGTAAGGATGTTTTGTTGACTATCATTTAAGGCTTGCTGGGTAAATTTTTAAGGGCTTTTATGTGTGCTTTAATGTCCTCCAGGCCATCAGAGGGGAAAAAAGTTGGTGACCAAATAATCATACTAGTGGAAAAACAGAATGCTCCTTCTTTATCTTGAAGAGAAGATTGGCAGCTTTAGAAAATGGACCTGGCTGTGCATACCATACATATTGGCCAGGGGAAGGAGCAGTATCAGGCATGAGGCAATGGACTAGGTGGAGAGGGGAAAATATGTCAGATCAGGACTCCTGCTTTCTCCCATTTTTGATATGGCATGTGGGTGGAGTGCATTTCAACAGGTCCAACTTGTAGCAGAATAATAGGATCCCAGTGAAGATTGAGTTGTTCTATCTCACTCAGGGGTGTGAAATAATTCACCTATCCTGATGGAATTTCCCACTGCAAATTCATTAAATAATTCATGTCCCAGGTGTAATGTAGTTTAGTGTTCTCAGCAGCATAGCATTTTGATCCATTGTCAGAGCTGGGGCAATGGGCTCTTTCCCATGACTCTCATATCCTTATGGTATTGAGCTCTTTGGCAGCAGTCCCCAGTCTGGCATATGGGGCAATAGTCCCTGCTGGTTGATCATTTAAATGTATTAAAGCCTGGAATAATACCTTAATCCACCCAGGCAAGTTGGTTTTCCCTGTTTACAATTTAATTTGTTTCTTTGTAAGATCTCGTATTTCCTTTTTACCAACTCTGCTGCTTATGGGTTATAGGGGGGAAGGAACCTCCGTTTAGTGTTATATTATTTTTCCCAGTCTTACACACCATGGCCTTTGAAATGTGACCCCCAATCACAATCTTTTCAATGAGGGTATCCATTCTCTAATGGTAGCAACATGGTTTGCATGATGACAGGGAAGTTTGAGTCAGGCAAGACACAGTGTCCACAGAAACCAAAATGTATTTAGAACCCTCATTCAGAGGGGGGAGGTCAATAAACCCAGTTTACCAATCCCTCAGTGGATGGGAACTCTGGTGGTTAGGTTAGCCCAGATTCTTTTAGAAGTTGTCTTGGGTGTTGTTTAGAAAATGAAAGACAAAAAAAAAAAAAAAAAAAAAAAAAAAAAAAAAAAAAAAAGACTAATGATGTACTATATGTTGGCTCACTGAAAATAATAAAAAAAGAAAAAAGAAGAAGAAAACAAAACAAAGGACATACAGCATTAACCAAGTCCATATACTTCAAATGCAACCTGGCATCCTTGGCAATATGCCAGTCTATATGGGCACTGCAGGGGCCAGACTTTCTATGTGCCAAATCCGCTGTATCTACTGAAGTGTCAGTAGATATAATTTGTACCCAAGGTAGGCCATCAGCTTCTTGATTGCCAGGGGGTGTCAGTATCTTATGAGCTGGGACATGAAAAACAGTGAGGACTATCTCAGATTTTTGGAGACAGACCCAAATATCTTTACCCTCATCATGCCCCCTAAAAGGGCTTATTTATGGTTATCTACCCTGTGCCTTCCCATTGCCAAAGCCTTGGGTTAATCTCTTTAGAACAGCTTAACTGTCAGAGCAAAGGGTTAACAGCCAATGCCCATGAGTGTGCACCAGCCAGATCTGTTCTGAGTTCTGCCCACTGGATGCTGCACTGGCTACTGTGTGAGAGGCTCTACCTCGAGGAGTGCTGATAAAACGCTATTGCTCTCTGGGTGTATACTGGGTTTTTCCAGAGCTAGGATAAAAATTCTAGGGGCATCCGACCCTTTGTTGTCTCTGCCACAGCATCCAACTCTGTCACAAACACATCTACCTCAAATAGTAGCCCTGCTTGGGAAATTCCCAGAGCTATAATCTATTTTACACACAAACACACACACACACACACACACACACACACACACACACACACACACACACACAGATATATATCGCTTACAAAGGTACCTGTAGCTCTTATCCCCAGTCCCACACACAGCCTTCCTTTACCAGGTACCATGAGGGACAGAGGCATTGTGCCAAGTAGGGAATAAAAGTCCTCAAAACCCCCAAATCCTTACAAAGTCTTGCAACTTATTTTTTTTTTAATTTTTTATTTTTTATAAACATATATTTTTATCCCCAGGGGTACAGGTCTGTGAATCACCAGGTTTACACACTTCACAGCACTCACCAAAGCACATACCCTCCCCAATGTCCATAATCCCACCCCCTTCTCCCAAACCCCCTCCCCCCAGCAACCCTGTTTGTTTTGTGAGATTAAGAGTCAATTATGGTTTGTCTCCCTCCCAATCCCATCTTGTTTCATTTATTCTTCTCCTACCCACTTAAGCCCCCATATTGCATCACCACTTCCTCATATCAGGGAGATCATATGATAGTTGTCTTTCTCTGCTTGACTTATTTCACTAAGCATGATACGCTCTAGTTCCATCCATGTTGTTGCAAATGGCAAGATTTCATTTCTTTTGATGGCTGCATAGTATTCCATTGTGTATATATACCACATATTTTTGATCCATTCATCTGTTCATGGACATCTAGGTTCTTTCCATAGTTTGGCTATTGTAGACATTGCTGCTATAAATATCTGGGAGCACGTGCCCCTTGGGATCACTACGTTTGTATCTTTAGGGTAAATACCCAGTAGTGCAATTGCTGGGTCATAGGGCACTTCTATTTTCAACATTTTGAGGAACCTCCATGCTGTTTTCCAGAGTGGCTGCACCAGCTTGCATTCCCACCAACAGTGTAGGAGGGTTCCCCTTTCTCCGCATCCTCACCAGCATCTGTCATTTCATGACTTGTTGATTTTAGCCATTCTGACTGGTGTGAGGTGATATCTCATTGTGGTTTTGATTTGTATTTCCCTGAGGCCGAGTGATATGGAGCACATTTTCATGTGTCTGTTGGCCATCTGGATGTCTTCTTTGCAGAAATGTCTGTTCATGTCCTCTGCTCATTTCTTGATTGGATTATTTGTTCTTTGGGTTTGAGTTTGCTAAGTTCTTTAGAGATGCTGGACACTAGTCCTTTATCTGATATGTCGTTTGCAAATATCTTCTCCCATTCTGTCAGTTGTCTTTTTATTTTGTTAACTGTTTCCTTTGCTGTGCAAAAGCTTTTGATCTTGATGAAATCCCAATAGTTCATTTTTGCCCTTGCTTCCCTTGCCTTTGGCGTTGTTCCTAGGAAGATGTTGCTGCGGCTGAGGTAGAAGAGGTTGCTTCCTGTGTTCTCCTATAGGATTTGGATGGATTCCTTTCTCACATTGAGGTCCTTCATCCATTTTGAGTCTATTTTTGTGTGTGGTATAAGGAAATGGTCCAATTTAATTTTTTGGCATGTGGCTGTCCAATTTTCCCAGCATCCTTTGTTGAAGAGGCTGTCTTTTTTCCATTGGACATTCTTTCCTGCTTTGTCGAAGATTAGTTGACCATAGAATTGAGGGTCTATTTCTGGGCTCTCTATTCTGTTCCATTGATCTATGTGTCTGTTTTTGTGCCAGTACCAGGCTGTCTTGATGATGACAGCTTTGTAATAGAGCTTGAAGTCCGGAATTGTGATGCCACCAACATTGGCTTTCTTTTTCAATATCCCTTTGGCTATTCGAGGTCTTTTCTGGTTCCATATAAATTTTAGAATTATTTGTTCCATTTCTTTGAAAAAGATGGATGGTACTTTGATAGGAATTGCATTAAATGTGTAGATTGCTTTAGGTAGCATATACATTTTCACAATATTTATTCTTCCAATCCAGGAGCATGGAACATTTTTCAATTTCTTTGTGTCTTCCTCAATTTCTTTCATGAGTACTTTATAAATTTCTGAGTATAGCTTCTGTGCCTCTTTGGTTAGGTTTATTCCTAGGTATCTTATGGTTTGGGGTGCAATTGTAAATGGGATTGACTCCTTAATTTCTCTTTCTTCTGTCTTGCTGTTGGTGTAGAGAAATGCAACTGATTTCTGTGCATTGATTTTATATCCTGACACTTTACTGAATTCCTGTATAAGTTCTAGCAGTTTTGGAGTGGAGTCTTTTGGGTTTTCCACATATAGTATCATATCATCTGCGAAGAGTGATAATTTGACTTCTTCTTTGCTGATTTGGATGCCTTTAATTTCCTTTTGTTGTCTGATTGCTGAGGCTAGGACCTCTAGTACTATGTTGAATAGCAGTGGTGATAATGGACATCCCTGCCGTGTTCCTGACCTTAGCGGAAAAGCTTTCAGTTTTTCTCCATTGAGAATGATATTTGCGGTGGGTTTTTCATAGATGGCTTTGATGATATTGAGGTATGTGCCCTCTATCCCTACACTTTGAAGAGTTTTGATCAGGAAGGGATGCTGTACTTTGTCAAATGCTTTTTCAGCATCTATTGAGAGTATCATATGGTTCTTGTTCTTTCTTTTATTGATGTGTTGTATCACATTGACTGATTTGCGGATGTTGAACCAACCTTGCAGCCCTGGAATAAATCCCACTTGGTCGTGGTGAATAATCTTTTTAATGTACTGTTGAATCCTATTAGCTAGTATTTTGTTGAGTATTTTCACATCTGTGTTCATCAAGGATATTGGTCTATAGCTCTCTTTTTTGATGGGATCCTTGTCTGGTTTTGGGATCAAGGTGATGCTGGCCTCATAAAATGAGTTTGGAAGTTTTCCTTCCATTTCTATTTTTTGGAACAGTTTCAGGAGAATAGGAATTAGTTCTTCTTTAAATGTTTGGTAGAATTCCCCCGGGAAGCCGTCTGGCCCTGGGCTTTTGTTTGTTTGGAGATTTTTAATGACTGTTTCAATCTCCTTACTGGTTATGGGTCTGTTCAGGCTTTCTATTTCTTCCTGGTTCAGTTGTGGTAGTTTATATGTTTCTAGGAATGCATCCATTTCTTCCAGATTGTCAAATTTATTGGCGTAGAGTTGCTCATAGTATGTTCTTACAATAGTTTGTATTTCTTTGGTGTTAGTTGTGATCTCTCCTCTTTCATTCATGATTTTATTTATTTGGGTCCTTTCTCTTTTCTTTTTGATACGTCGGGCCAGGGGTTTATCAATTTTATTAATTCTTTCAAAGAACCAGCTCCTAGTTTCGTTGATTTGTTCTATTGTTTTTTGGTTTCTATTTCATTGATTTCTGCTGTGATCTTTATTCTCTTCTCCTGCTGGGCTTAGGGTTTCTTTCTTGTCCTTTCTCCAGCTCCTTTAGGTGTAGGGTTAGGTTGTGTACCTGAGACCTTTCTTGTTTCTTGAGAAAGGCTTGTACCGCTATATATTTTCCTCTCAGGACTGCCTTTGTTGTGTCCCACAGATTTTGAACCATTGTATTTTCATTATCATTTGTTTCCATGATTTTTCAATTCTTCTTTAATTTCCCAGTTGACCCATTGATTCTTTAGAAGGATGCTGTTTAGTCTCCATGTATTTGGGTTCTTTCCAAACTTCCTTTTGTGGTTGAGTTCTAGCTTTAGAGCATTGTGGTCTGAAAATATGCAGGGAATGATCCCAATCTTTTGATACCGGTTGAGTCCTGATTTAGGACCCAGGATGTGATCTATTCTGGAGAATGTTCCATGTGCACTAGAGAAGAATGTGTATTCTGTTGCTTTGGGATGAAATGTTCTGAATATATCTGTGATGTCCATCTGGTCCAGTGTGTCGTTTAAGGCCTTTATTTCCTTGCTGATCTTTTGCTTGGATGATCTGTCCATTTCAGTGAGGGGAGTGTTAAAGTCCCCTACTATTATTGTATTATTGTTGATGTGTTTCTTTGATTTTGTTATTAATTGGTTTATATAGTTGGCTGCTCCCACGTTGTGGGCATAGCTATTTAAAATTGTTAAATCTTCTTGTTGGACAGACACTTTGAGTATGATATAGTGTCCTTCCTCATCTCTTATTATAGTCTTTGGCTTAAAATCTAATTGATCTGATATAAGGATTGCCACTCCTGCTTTCTTCTGATGTCCATTAGCATGGTAAATTCTTTTCCACCCCCTCACTTTAAATCTGGAGGTGTCTTCAGGCTTAAAATGAGTTTCTTGGAGGCAACATATTGATGGGTTTTGTTTTTTTATCCATTCTGATACCCTGTGTCTTTTGACAGGGGCATTTAGCCCATTACCATTCAGGGTAACTATTGAGAGATATGAATTTAGTGCCATTGTATTGCCTGTAAGGGGACTATTACTGTATATGGTCTCTGTTCCTTTCTGATCTACCACTTGTAGGCTCTCTCTTTGCTTAGAGGACCCCTTTCAAGATTTCCTGTAGAGCTGGTTTGGTGTTTGCAAATTCTTTCCGTTTTTGTTTGTCCTGGAAGCTTTTAATCTCTCCTTCTATTTTCAATGATAGCCTAGCTGGATATAGTATTCTTGGCTGCATGTTTTTCTCGTTTAGTGCTCTGAAAATATCATGCCAGCTCTTTCTGGCCTGCCAGGTCTCTGTGGATAAGTCAGCTGCCAATCTAATATTTTTACCATTGTATGTTACAGACTTCTTTTCCTGGGCTGCTTTCAGGATTTTCTCTTTGTCACTGAGACTTGTAAATTTTACTATTAGGTGACGGGGTGTGTGCCTATTCTTATTGATTTTGAGGGTTGTTCTCTGAACCTCCTGAATTTTGATGCTCGTTCCCTTTGCCATATTGGGGAAATTCTCCCCAATAATTCTCTCCAGTATACCTTCTGCTCCCCTCTCTCTTTCTTCTTCTTCTGGAATCCCAATTATTCTAATGTTGTTTCCTCTTATGGTGTCACTTATCTCTCAAATTCTCCCTTCGTGGCCCAGTAGCTGTTTGTCCCTCTTTTGCTCAGCTTCTTTATTGTCTGTCATTTGGTCTTCTATATCACTAATTATTTCTTCTGCCTCATTTATCCTAGCAGTGAAAGCCTCCATTTTTTATTGCACCTCATTAATAGCTTTTTTTTATTTCAACTTGGTTAGATTTTAATTCTTTTTTTTATCCAGAAAGGGCTTTTATATCTCTCGAGAGTTTTCTCTTATATCTTCCATGCTTCTTTCGGGCCCGGCTAGAACCTTGAGAATCATCATTCTGAACTCTAGATCTGACATATTACCAATGTCTGTATTGATTAGGTCCCTAGCCTTTGGTACTGCCTCTTGTTCTTTTTTTTGTGTTGGATTTTTCCGTCTTGTCATTTTGCCCAGATAAGAGTATATGACGGAGCAGGAAAATACTAAAAGTGTGGCAACAACCCCAGGAAAATATGCTTTAACCAAATTAAAAGAGATCCCAAATCGTGAGGGGGGAGAAAGGGGATAAAAAGAGGTTCAAAAAGGAAGAAAGAAAAAAAATGAAAAAAGAAAAAAAAAGAAAAGAAAAGAATTTTAAAAAAAGAAAACACATAAGAAAAATATAAAAAATAATATATATATATATATATATATATATTAGATAAACTAGTTAAAAACTTTAAAAAAGAAAAGGTAAAAGTTAAAAAAAAATTACCTGAAGGCAAGAAAAAAAACAAAAAATGAAAAAGAAAAAAATTAAATTAACGGCAAGACTAAAAAATATCACAGTGAAAAAGCCATGAGTTCCATGCTTGTCTTTCTCCTCCTCTGGATTTCTGCTGCTCTCCTTGGTATTGAGACCACACTCCTTGGTAGGTGAACTTGGCCTCGGCTGGATTTCTTGTTAATCTTCTGGGGGAGGGGCCTGGTGTAGTGCTTCTCAAGTGTCTTTGCCCCAGGCGGAATTGCACAGCCCTTATCAGGGGCCGGGGTGAGTAATCCGCTGGGGTTCACTTTCAGGAGCTCTTGTTCCCTGAACGCTTTCTGTAGAGTTCCGGAGGACGGGAATACAAATGGCTGCCTCCTGGTTTCCGGCCCGGAGGACCCGAGAGCCCAGGGCCCCACTCCTCAGTGCGCCCTCAGAGAACAGCGCCCAGTTACCCCCATCTGCCTGACCTCCGGCCGCGCTCCGAGCTCACTGAGTCTGTGACTGGTTCAAGGTAACACCGAGCTGTGAGCTTACTGTCGGCTCTGTCTCTGTAGCCGGCTTTCCCGTTCCAATACCCGCAAGCTCTGCGACACTCAGACACCCCCGATCCTTCTGTGACCCTGCGGGACCTGAGGCCACGGTGACCCCGCGTGGGCTTCGCCCCGGGTAGCCTCTGGAGCGATGTCCCTCAGCAGAACAGACTTTTAGAAGTCCTGATTTTGTGTGCGGTTGCTCCGCCGCTTGCCGGGAGCCGGCCCCTCCCCCCGGGGTCTATCTTCCCGTCGCTTTGGATTCACTTTTCCGCCGGTCCTACCTTTAAGAATGTGGTTGTTTTTCTGTTTCCAGAATTGCTGTTCTTCTTCTCTTCGATCTGCCGATGGATTTTCAGGTGTTTGCAATCTTTAGATAAACTATCTAGCTGATCTCCGGCTAGCTGAAGTAGTCTCAGCCTGCTACTCCTCCACCATCTTGACTCCTCTTTCAACTTATTAATCAGAACTTTTGGGACATGATTCTTACTCAACCAGATGATACCCTAAACCTTTCAGCAGTGCCTTGGGCTGAAATATTTTGTGGCTCATGACCCATCCTCTTCCTCACAAATGTTTTGACATTGCCTGCAAGGTGTTCAGCAAGGCATAATATCATCAATGTGATAAGCCTATTTTACTGATGCGGGAAAGGACAGCAGGGACAGGTCCCCAGCTACCGTCTTGTGAGATATTGTAGGGCTATGCAGGTAGCCTTGGGAAGCATTAGAAAAGTTTATCATTGCCCCTCTCACATGAAGGCAAATTGACTTTACTTACCAGAAACTTATAATTGTGAAAGTCTTTCCCATGAATCTCTTTGAAGATGAAGCAGTTTTGCAAGAACTTTTATTTATTTATTTTTTGCCGAAACATCAGAGCAAAAATATAACTATCTGAAAAAGACATTAGAGTTAAAAATGGTCATTGTTAAAGATCTGATAAGACTTTATTATAATGAAGTTGGCCGGGATCTTCTACTGCAATCTGGATTTCAGAAAGCCTCCCCCACGTTCTTCCTCAGTCTCTGCGGACAATATTTGGGTTTTCTCCTGAGGTGTTTATATTTGAGACATGATAAGAATTGCAACTTCAACGGACAGAGAAAGAATTCAAGCTTTATCATAGAGTTATTGGGATAATTGTTATTTTAACTTTTTCCTTTGTACTAGGGTTGAGAAGGCATAGAGCATTGCATCTGTTTCTCTATCAAGTGCCACAACATCTTCCTCTTCATTTCCACCACTTTCTCATAGATTTTAACTTGGAGGATCTTAATCAGGCCTTGTCACAAGTTCTCAGGCCTTAATCTAAAGCAGCTTGGGCCCTCCTACCTTTGCAGAACAGTACACTAGGCCTCTGATTTAATATCCCTGTTCACCCCCCGTTGTGTGCCAATCCTGAAGCTAGCAGAGTAGGGCACAACTCCACATCCTTCTCTAGTCTCAGCTCTTCTTCTAACTTTCTAACTTGAACTATAGCCTCTGGTTGAGCATCAATGACCAGCTGAATTGCTCACATTAGAAGTAAACCTACTGCAAGAGTAACTTGCTTCCCTTTTTTGGCACAGTGTGCTATGCAGTTTCTCCAATAAACATATTATACTGGCTGGCATTTTTGGGTGTCCCTGTACTCATGTGGTGGTTTTCAAGCATATAACATACAGGCCACCCCTCTGCACATAGAGGTTGATGGCCAACTTGGGATTTTCCACATGGATGCTTTATTCCCAAGGCCCATTTCTTCATTCCCTTGACTGTGTCTCCAATTGTTGCTTTACAACCCTCTCAGGACCTTCCCATGGGTGATCTGAAATCAGCCTCCATATATGTAAGTCAGGGAGAGATCAAAGTAAAAGGCAGGCCACTCCAGGTTGGTACTTGGCAGTTTAATAAACAAAGGAACTTCCATACAGAGCTTACTCTTGGTGGCAACAAGACAAGTTAATCCCCACCCTCACATAACTAAGTTTAGTCACATATACTATGCAAATGTTCTCCACACCACATAATTTCAAGGCTCTGTCCTTGGAACACCGTCTGCGGGCAGGAACGGGAAGTAGAACCCATACTCTGAGGACAGATAAAAAGAGTAAGGAGCCTCTGAATGTCCAGGTCCAAAGAAATGGAAAGATATTCCATGCTCAAGAATTGGAAGAAGAATTATTGTTAAAATGTCTAAATTGCCTAAGGTAATCTACATATTTATTGCAATCTCTACCAAAATACAAATGTCATTTTTCACAGAGCTAGAAAAAAATTCTTAAAATTTGCAAGGAATCACAAAACACCCCAAATAGCCAACACAACGTTGAAAAAGCAAAGCAAAGCTAGAAGCATCACAATTCCAGACTTCAAGTTACATTACAAAGTATAGTAATCAAAACAGTATGGTACTGGCACAATAGTAGACATATATCTTAGTGGATTAGAATAGAAAACCCAGAATGAACCAGAAATGAACCCACAACTGTATGGTCAATTAATCTTCAACAAAGCAAGGAAAAAATCTCCAGTGGGAAAAATACAGTCACTTCAATAAATGTTGTTGAGAAAACTGGACAGCAATGTGCAAAAGAATGAAACTGGACAATTTCCTTACATCAAACAAAAAAATTAATTAAAAATAGATCAAAGGCCTAAATGTGAAATGTGTAACCATAAAAATACTAGAGGAAAACACAGGTTTTTTGACACAAGCCTTAGCAACTTCTTACTAGATATGCCCCCTGAAGTAAGGGAAATAAAACCAAAAATAAACTATTGTGACTTCATTAAAATAAAAACTTCTGCAAAGCAAAGGAAACAATCCACAAAACTAAAAGGCAACATATGGAATGGGAGAAGACATTTACACATGAAATATCTGATAAAAGGTTGGTATCCAAAATGCATAAAGATCTTATAAAACCAACATCTAAAAAATAAATAAGTTAAACAATTAAAAAGTGGGCAGAATACACGAATAGACAATTTTCCAAAGAATACATACAGATGGCCAACAGACACATCAAAAAATGCTCAACCTCACTGATCATCAGGGAAATACAAATCCAAACTACAATGAGATACCATGGTCACACCTGTCAGAATGGCTAAAATCAACAGCATAAGAAATGACAGGTGTTGGCAAGGATGTGGATAAAGGGGAACTCTCTTGCACTATTAGTGGGAATACAAACTGGTACAGCAACTCTGTAAAACACTATGGAAGTTCTTCAGAAAGTTAAAAATAGAACTAATCTATGACCCAGCAACTACTAGGTATTGCACTACTAGGTATTACCCAAAGAATACAAAAATATTAATTCAAGAGGATACATGAACCCCAGTATATGTATATATACATATCTACATATATATACATATAATATTACTGAGTCATAAAAAAATAATGAAGTCTTACCATTTGCAAGAACATGGATGGAGCTAGAAAGTATAATGCTAAGTGAAGTAAGTTAGAGAAAGAAAAACACCATATGATTTCACTCATATGTGGAATTTAAGGAATAATCATTAAGAGATAAAGGAAAGGGATGAAAGGGGGGGCAAACCAAGAAACAGGACTCTTAAGTATAGAGAACAATCTGATGATTTTCAGAAGGGAGGTGGGTACAGGGGTTAAATAGGTGATGGTGATTAAAGAGTGCATTTGTTGTGATGAGTACTGGGAGTTCTTTTGTTTTCTTTTTTAAAAATATTTAAAAATATTTTACTTATTTGAGACAGAGAGAGAGCATGAGTGGGGGGTGGAGGAAAAGGGAAAGGGAGAAGCAGACTCCCCATTGAGCTGGGAGCCCAACATGGAGCTCTATCCCAGGACCCCTAGATCATGGCCTGAGCTAAAGGCAGCTGCCTAACCAACTGAGCTACCCAGGGACCCTTTTTAAAATAAATTTTGTAAAATATTTTAAAAATTTATTTATAAAATTTATTTAAAATGGACTCTGAAAAACAATCTGAGGGGTTTGAAGCAGCGGGGGTGGGAGGTTGGGGGAACTAGGTGGTGGGTATTAGGGCACGGACTGCACGGAGCACTGGGTGTGGTGCAAAAATAATGAATACTGTTATGCTGAGAAAAAAATCTATAAAAAATGTTATTTATTTGAGAAAGAGAGAGAATATGCACCAGCCAGGGAAGGAGCAGATGGAGAGGGAGTGGCGAGAATCCCAAGCAGACTCCTGAGATTGTGACCAGAAGTGAAACCAAGAGTTGGACCCTTAACCAACTGAACCACCCAGGCACCCCAAGCACTATGTGTTGTATGTAAGTGTTGAATCGATATATGTTAACCTGAAGCTAATATTATACTGTATGCTAAGTAATTCAAGTTTATATAAAAACTCCGGGTGTTATATACAATTAATGAATCTTTGAACATCGTATCAAAATTAATGATGTACTATATGTTGGTTAATTGAATTTAAATTAAAAAAGAGAAAATAGAAAAAAGTAAATAAAAACCTTGGTAGTATATGATACAACATTATTAAACACATGGGAGAAAAAAGTTCTTCCAATAATATGTCATCAGGTAAATAACAATAAGAACAATAAGACACCCCTGCACACTTATTAAAAGTGCCACATCCAACACCAAATGCTGGTCAGAATGTTAAGCAATAGAAACTCTCATTGGGGGGGGGGGGACAAGATGGCGGGGGAGTAAGAGGAGGCGACTTTTCAGCCGGTACCCCAAAGTGAGCTGATTACCTACCAAAGAACTCCATTCACCCATGAAATCAGGCTGAGATCAGAATTATACACGTCTGGATCTCTACAGGGGCAGAAGACGCCAGTGGGCAGGTAAAGTGGAGTGGGAACGGCGACTGATACCGGAAGATAAACAAAAGGAGGAGGGAGCCACCAGAGGCGACCGGTTGGAAAGTAATACCCCAATACGAGCGAGAGTGCCCTGCGTCTGGGGACCAGCATTAACTTGAAGACTGGTTGAAAGCACTCCAAAAGAGCAAAGGATCGCGGTGGGAAATTGTGGGAATCCGGGCGGCTAGGGACAGGGGCTTAAGTCCCCAGTCCCAGGACAGCCTCCCCGGCGCTGAGGCAGAGAGAGTGCGGCAGAGAAACCAGCTCTTGGTCCCAAAGCCACCAGCGCACCCGAGAAGGCATGGGTTCTAGTTCCTGTGAGGGGATGGGAGGCACGCCGGTCTGTTGGCAGAGCGCGTGAGCCCTACCACAAAGCTTGAGATTCGCACGCACGTCCCTCATGCTCCCCTGAGTTACAAAGGCCCGGCCTGTGCACTTTGACCAGCGCCATTGTTTCAAAGCCTAAGCCGCACGCCCCAAACTCTCCCCTGACAGAGGTGAGCAAAAGTCCAGCCTGGTGCTTATGGACCAATGCCCCGGTCTCAGTGCCCGAGATGCACGCCCGACCCATAGCCGCCTCTGAAAGAGGTGCGCGCAAGCCGGGAACTCCCAGCCAGGGCCAGCAGCAAAATCTCAGTGTTCCACTGCTGCTTGGAACCTCTCTGGCGGTTGGGAGCTCCCAGACAGCTGCCACTGCCTCGACTTTCGGTACCAGCAAAAGACCCTGTGCCCCCAAGGTCTGCAACTTGGAACCTGCTCTGCCAGCGGCCAAGGGGAAACTTATTTAGGCTCTGCACCCAGATTGAGGCTTCTCTCTGAGAGGGAGATCAGGGTGAGGTTTGTTTTCCTCTAAAACTACAAAAAACCATCAAAGGCGGTCAAAGTGAGAGAAAAAAAAAAGTGAACAGGCATAAAAACCGCCAGAGAACAAAAGCCTGAAAAAAAACCAGTTTCCTCAGAGCCCACCCCCTTGAGGGGGGCTGGAGGACTTAACTCAGGAAACATCATTGACTGACAACCCACTTGGCAGGCCCCTCCCAGGAAAACAAACCAAGAAAGAAAAAAAAAAGAGGGAAAAAAAAAAGAGGAAAAAAAAAAAAGGACTACAAGAGAACAACCACTACTTCATAGGAAAACTTGTATTGTTCACTTGTTCACTCGTTCCCACTATTCCGGTTCATTTTATTTTATTATTTTTTACACATAGGTAATTTTTTTAACCTATTTACCATCACAGCGAGTTGTATAGTACATCAAATTCCATAATACCTTTCTAACCTGAACTTTTTGATACGTACACCTATGTTTTTCTTTTGCATTTTTATTTTTTGAATTCCTTTTTTTAAATTTTAGTTTAGTTTTTTTTTATCCTCTAATATTTTTTTTTATTTTTATCCTCTAATATTCATATAGAGTTAAACTTCAAAGTAATCCCCTTTCCCCAATCAATACTACCCCTATAGGTAAACCAATTTTTAATCCCCTTTATTTTAGGAAAGTTGAGTTCTTCAACAAAGATATCAAGATACATCCAGGAAGAATCAAAACAACCTTCCTCGCACACACTGACAATTTAAAAGAACTCTCCCATCTTCTTCCACCAGTGTTTCTGTGTTTTTTGTGTTTGTGCTGATAGCATATAAATTTTACACTGTGGTTCTTTTTAATGAGGTTCTTTCTTTATTTGCATATATTTTTTTTTCTCCTGTCATATACTTGTATCATTCTTTTTATCTCTTTCTGTTTGTCTACTTCATAAATCTTACCTTGGGACCCATCTGGGATGAACCTTCTTTTTCATCTTCCCTTTCTTTCCTGTCTCTCTCTCTCTTTTGTTTTTCTGCTTTTCTTTTTTTCTTTTTCTTTTCTTTTCTTTTGTCTCTCGTTTGGGTGGGGAATCCTGATTGCTCAGAAGTGTTCCAGGGTGCACCTTGACTGCACCACAGTTGATACATCCAGCTACATCTGTTCAGTCATCTCCCACCAAAATGACTAGGAGGAGGAAGGCCCAACAGAAGAAAAATACAGAGGATGGACATTCTGCAACAGAGCTAATGGCTATCAACATAGACAATATGTCGGAAAGAGAATTCAGGCTAACAATTATCCAGGCAATAGCTAGGTTGGAGAAAGCCATGGATGACCAAACGGAATTGATTAGGGCCGAACTGAAAGTGACCAGACAGGATGTTCACAATGTTAGGGCTGAGCTGAAAGCTACGAGGGAGGAGGTTCAAAATGCTCTCAATGAGTTGTAATCTAATCCAAACTCTCTCAAAGCTAGGGTAACTGAGACAGATAGAATTAGTGATCTGGAAGACAAACAGATAGAGAGAAAGGATCAGGAGGAAGACTGGAACAAACTTCTTAGAAACCACGAAAACAGAATCAGGGAAATAAATGATGCCATGAAGCATTCCAACCTCAGAATTATTGGAATCCCTGAAGGGGAGGAGAAAGAAAGAAGTCTAGAAGATATAGTGGAACAAGTCCTTCATGAAAAATTTTTCAATCTCACAAATGGAACCAGCGTTCATGTACTAGAGGCTGAATGGTCTCCACCCAAGATTATAGATTCGAAAAAAAAATCACGACACCTGATAGTCAAATTGAGGAATTATAATTGTAGGTATAATCTCTTGAAAGCCTTCAGGGCAAAGAGGCTCCTTACTTACAGAGGGAAGCCCATCAGAATAATGTCAGACCTGTCTACAGAGACCTGGCAAGCCAGAATAGGCTGGCAAGATATATTCAGGGCACTAAATGAGAAGAACATGCAGCCAAGAATACTTTATCCAGCAAGACTGACATTCAAAATGGAGGGAGAGATAAAGAGTTCTCAAGACCGGCAAGGCTTAAAAGACTTTGCAACCACCAAGCCGACACTGCAGGAAATATTAAGGGGGGTTCTATAAAAGAGGAAAAATCCCAAGAATAGCATTGAACAGAAATATAGAGACAGTCTACAGAAAGAAAGACTTCAAAGGTAACACGATGTCAATAAAAACGTATCTATCAATAATCACTTTCAATGTGAATGGCCTAAATGCACCCATAAAACGGCACAGGGTTGCAGATTGGATAAAACGACAGGAACCATCCATATGTTGTCTACAAGAGACCCATTTTGAACCTAAAGATACACCCAGATTGAAAGTGAAGGGATGGAGACGCATCTTTCATGCTCAATGGGCCTCAAAAGAAGGCGAGGGTAGTGATTCTCATATCAGATAAATTAGACTTCAAACTAAAGACTTTAGTCAGAGATACAGAAGGACACTACATAATCCTTAAAGGGACTATCCACCAAGATGATCTAAGAATTGTAAATATCTATGTTCCCAATATGGGAGCAGCCAATTACTTAAGAAAACTGTTAATCAAGATAAAGAGTCATATTGATATGAATACACTAATCGTAGGAGATCTTAACACGGCTCTCTCAGAAATAGACAGATCATCGAAGCAGAAAATCAATAAAGAAGCAAGAGCATTGAATGACACATTGGACCAGATGAACCTCATAGATATATACAGAATATTCCACCCTAAAACAACAGAATACTTATTCTTCTCAAGTGCACACAGAACCTTCTCAAGAATAGACCACATACTGGGTCACAAATCAGGACTCAACTGATACCAAAAGACTGAGATTCTTCCCTGCATATTCTCAGATCACAATGCTTTGAAACTGGAGCTATATCACAAGGAAAAGTTCAGAAGGAACTCAAACACCTGGAAGCTCAAGACCACCTTGCTTAAGAATGCTTGGAACAGCCAGGAGATCAAAGAAGAACTGAAAATTTATGGAAACCAATGACAATGAAGACACTTTGGTCCAAAACCTATGGGATACAGCAAAGGCGGTCCTAAGGGGAAAATACACAGCCATCCAAGCCTCCCTCAAAAAAAATTGAAAAATCCAGAACACACCAGCTGTCTCTACACCTTAAAGAACTGGAGAATCAACAACAAATCAAACCAACTCCACACATAAGAAGGGAAATCATCAAGATTAAAGCTGAGATCAATGAGGTAGAAACCAGAGATACAATAGAACGTATCAATGAAATTAGAAGCTGGTTTTTTGAAAGAATCAATAAGATCGATAAATCATTGGCCACACTAATCCAAAAGAAAAGAGAGAAAGCCCAAATCCATAAAATTATGAATGAAAAGGGAGAGATCACAACGAACACCAAGGAAGTAGAAACAATTATCAGCAGTTATTATCAACAGTTATATGCCAATAAGCTTAGCAACCGAGATGAAATGGATGCATTCCTGGAAAAATATAAACTACCAAAATTGAACCAGGAAGAAATCAACAACCTGAATAGACCGATATCTAATAACAAGATTGAAGCAGTGATCAAAAACCTCCCAAAAAACAAGAGCCCAAGACCTGACGGATTCCCTGGGGAATTCTACCAAACGTTCAAAGAAGAAATAACACCTATTCTCCTGAAGCTGTTTCAAAAAATTGAAGCAGAAGGAAAACTTCCTGACACTTTCTATGAAGCCAGCATTACCCTGATCCCCAAACCAGGCAAAGACCCTACCAAAAAGGAGAATTTCAAACCAATGTCACTGATGAAGATGGATGCTAAGATTCTCAACAAGACCCTAGCCAACAGGATCCAACAGCACATTAAAAAGATTATCCACCATGATCAGGTGGGATTCATCCCTGGGCTACAAGGATGGTTCAACATTCACTAATCAATCAATGTGATACAACAAATTAATATGAGAAGAGAGAAGAACCACATGGTCCCTCAGTTGATGCAGAAAAAGCATTTGACAAAATCCAGCATCCGTTCTTGATTAAAACGCTTCAAAGTATAGGGATAGAGGGAACATTCCTCAACCTCATCAAATCTATCTATGAAAGATCCACAGCAAATATCATCTTCAATGGGAAAAAGCATGGAGCCTTCCCATTGAGATCAGGAACAAGACAAGGATGCCCACTCTCACCACTCTTGTTCAACATAGTATTAGAAGTCCTAGCAACAGCAATCACACAACAAAGAGAAATAAAAGGTATCCAAATTGCCAATGAAGAAGTCAAACTCTCTCTCTACGCAGACGACATGATTCTTCATATGGAAAACCCAAAAGACTCCACCCCCAAACTACTAGAACTCATACAGCAATTCAGCAACATGGCAGGATACAAAGTCAATGTGCAGAAATCAGTGGCTTTCTTATACACTAACAATGAAAATACAGAAAGGCACATTAGAGAATTGATTCCATTTACTATAGCACCACGAACCATAAGATACCTGGGAATAAACCTAACCAAAGAGGTAAAGGATCTGTACTCGAGGAACTACAGAAAACTCATGAAAGAAATTGAAGAAGACACAAATACATGGAAGACCATTCCATGCCCTTGGATCAGAAGAATAAACATTGTTAAAATGTCTATACTGCCTAGAGCAATCTATACTTTTAATGCCATTCCAATCAAAATTCCACCGGTATTCTTCAAAGAGCTGGAGCAAATAATCCAAAAATTTGTATGGAATCAGAAGAGACCCTGAATCGCTAAGGAAACGTTGAAAAACAAAAATAAAGCTTGTGGCATCATGATACCTGATTTCAAGCTTTACTACAAAGCTGTGATCATCAAGACAGCATGGTACTGGCATAAAAACAGACACATAGACCAGTGGAACAGAGTAGAGAGCCCAGATATGGACCTTCAACTCTATGGGCAAATAATCTTGGACAAAGCAGGAAAAAATATACAGTGGAAAAAAGACAGTCTCTTCAATAAATGGTACTGGGAAAACTGGACAGCTATATGTAGAAGAATGAAACTCGACCATTCTCTTACACCGTACACAACGATAAACTCAAAATGGATAAAAGACCTCAACGTGAGACAGGAATCCATCAGAATCCTAGAGGAGAACATAGGCAGTAATCGCTTTGATATCAGCCACAGCAACTTCTTTCAAGATATGTCTCCAAAGGCAATGGAAAGAAAAGCGAAAATAAACTTTTGGAATTTCATCAAAATCAAAAGCTTCTGCACAGCAAAGGAAGCAATCAAAAAAAAAAAAACAAAGAGGCAACCAATGGAATGGGAGAAGATATTTGCAAATGACAGTACAGACAAACATATTAAAAAAATGGGCAGAAGATATGAACAGACACTTCTCCAAACAAGACATACAAATGGCTATGATACACATGAAAAAATGTTCATCATCATTAGCTCTCAGGGAGATTCAAATTAAAACCACATTGAGATATCACCTTACACCAGTTAGAATGGCCAAAATTAACAAAACAGGAAACAACATGTGTTGGAGAGGATGTGGAGAAAGTTGAACCCTCTTACACTGTTGGTGGGAATGCAAGTTGGTGCAGCCTCTTTGGAGAACAGTGTGGAGATTCCTCAAGAAATTAAAAATAGAACTTCCCTATGACCCTGCCATTGCACTCCTGGGTATTTACCCCAAGGATATAGATGTCGTGAAAAGAAGGACCATCTGTACCCCAATATTTATAGCAGCAATGGCCACGGTCGCCAAGCTATGGAAAGAACCAAGATGCCCTTTAACGGACGAATGGATAAGGAAGATGTGGTCCATATACACTATGGAGTATTATGCCTCCAACAGAAAGGATGAATACCCAACTTTTGTAGCAACATGGACGGGAGTGGAAGAAATTATGCTGAGTGAAATAAGTCAAGCAGAGACAGTCAATTATCATATGGTTTCACTTATTTGTGGAGCATAACAAATATCATAGAGGACAAGGGGTGTTAGGAGAAGGGAGTTGGGGTAAATTGGAAGGGGAGGTGAATCACGAGAGACTATGAACTCTGAAAAACCATCTGAGGAGTTTGAAGTGGTGGGGGGGTGGGAGGTTGGGGTACCAGGTGGTGGGTATTATTGAGGGCACAGATTGCATGGAGCACTGGGTGTGGTGAAAAAATAATGAATACTCTTTTTCTGAAAATAAATAAATTGAAAAAAAAAAGAAACTCTCATTCATTGCTGGAAATATAAAATGTTACAGCCAATTTGGAAGATAGTTTGAGAGTTTCTTATAAAATTAAACATAATTTTCCCATTGGACCTAGCAATTGTGCTTCCCTATGTTTACCCACAGGATTAAAAAACTTACATCCACACAAACCCTGCACATGGATGTTTATAGCAGCTTTATTCATAATTAGCCAAAATTGGAAATAACCAAGGTCTCTTTCAGTAGGTGAATGGATAAACTGTGGTATCCATAGACAATAGAATAGTATTCAATGTTAAAAAGGAATGAGCTATTACACCATGAAAATATATATTACCACTGAAATCATTCAATCTGAATGCCTACATATTATGATTCCAAATGCATGGCATTCTAGAAAAGGCAAAGCTTGATAAGTACTAAAAATATCAGCGATTGACAGGGGTCAGAGAGGACGGAGGTATGAACAGACAGAACACAGGGGATTTTTAGGGCAGTGAAACTACTCTGTATGTTACTATACTGGTATTTATTACACATAGTGCTATTGCACATTTGTCCACACCCTTAGATTATACAAAATCAAGAGTGAGACTTAATTTAAACTACAGACTCTGGGTGATAATGATGTGTCAATGTGGGTTCATTAGTGTAACTAATGTACCTCTCTAGTGAGAGATGTTGACAACTGAGAAAGCTATTTATGTGTTGGGTCAGGGTGTTATATTGAAATTTCCTGTGCCTCTTGCTCAATTATGTTGTGAAACTAAAATTTCTCAAAAAAAAATCTAAAATACATTCATATAATAAAAAAACAGACACTGCAAATAATAGGTATGGTATGGCACCTTCCATAAAAAATAATATATGCATAAATGTATACTTATGCCTAGAATAAATATAAAAGGCTGTACATCAAAATAATAGTAGTACTTATCTTTGAATGTGTACAATTTATTTCCTTCTTTATAATTTTATGAATTTGTAACTTTTGTATAAGTTAGCAGGAAAGCTGTTTCTATTTTGCAAAACAAGTTCTGTAAGTAAATATATTTTGTACATTGATGAAATATTTCATTTTCAAGCACTATATGTTTGCATTAATGAACCAAAGATCAAAGAGGTTTTATATTTACAAAAACATATGTTTGTACTGTGGTCATTATTTTTGTGAAGCTAGAAATCAATAATAAACTGTTGATTTTGCCTGATCATCTTGATTTGGAATGTCTTTTGCATTATAAATATGTACCTCAAATCCATAAAACCAAATATGAGCCCTCTAAAATAAATGGGTATTTGTGTTATTTCCCATTCTTCCTCAAAATTAATATATAGAGTCTTTAGTACTTAGTATATTAGCTGTCCACTATAAAGGTTCAAAGGATATAATATTTCATAAAAAATACTGCCTTCAAAATTATAAAAATGATACTATGTCAGAAAAATTACTGGTTTCCATGGTAGAGAAGAATGCGTAAAACCAAATTTCCTCCTCCAAGTGCCTTTCAAGAGACTTCTAATAAAGATATCAGAAACTCTCCATATGCACAATATGCATGAGTAAGAAAGATTTTACTGCAAGAAGGTGGAGGAGACAGAAGTTGTTTTTAAAAAAGCAACTGATCTCCACAGTAATTTCTTCATGAAGTATAAATCAACATTTAAGTCATAGGTTAACTCACATTACTGTGGCTCTCCCTAAAGGTCCAGTCCACTTAGTATGCCATCATTTACTAACACAGGCTCCCTCTGCTGGATCATTGGCCATACAACAAGACAGGACATGGGGCATGGACAAATAATTTGACTATTCTTGGCCATTCTGTCCATGTTGTGTGGAATATAAAATTGTCAATAATTTTAAATATTAAATAGATTTAATAGATTTAAGTGAAATGTCATAACTTTGTGGTAACTTTTTTTTTTTTTTTTGCTTGGCTTGTCTACTGTTTTTCAGGGATCATGAAATGCATATTTAGAAAACCATTGTGTCTTGATGAAATCCCAATAGTTCATTTTTGCCCTTGCTTCCCTTGCCTTTTGCGTTGTTCCTAGGAAGATGTTGCTGCGGCAGAGGTCGAAGAGGTTGCTGCCTGTGTTCTCCTCAAGGATTTTGATGGATTCCTTTCGCACATTGAGGTCCTTCATCCATTTTGAGTCTATTTTTGTGTGTGGTGTAAGGAAATGGTCCAATTTCATTTTTCTACATGTGGCTGTCCAATTTTCCCAGCACCATTTATTGAAGAGGCTGTCTTTTTTCCATTGGACATTCTTTCCTGCTTTGTCGAAGATTAGTTGACCATAGAGTTGAGGGTCTATTTCTGGGCTCTCTATTCTGTTCCATTGATCTATGTGTCTGTTTTTGTGCCAGTACCATGCTGCCTTGATGATGACAGCTTTGTAATAGAGCGTGAAGTCCGGAATTGTGATACCACCAACTTTGGCTTTCTTTTTCAATATCCCTTTGGCTATTCGAGGTCTTTTCTGGTTCCATATAAATTTTAGAATTATTTGTTCCATTTCTTTGAAAAAGATGGATGGTACTTTGATAGGAATTGCATTAAATGTGTAGATTGCTTAAGGTAGCATAGACATTTTCACAATACAGTTAACAAAATCAAAAGACAACTGAGAGAATGGGAGAAGATATTTGCAAATGACATATCAGATAAATGACTAGTGTCCAAAGTCTATAAAGACCTTAGCAAACTCAACACCCAAAGAACAAATGATCCAATCAAGAAATGGGCAGAGGACATGAACAGACATTTCTGCAAAGAAGACATCCAGATGGCCAACAGACACATGAAAAAGTGCTCCATATCACTCGGCATCAGGGAAATACAAATCAAAACCACAAAGAGATATCACCTCACACGAGTCAGAATGGCTAAAATCAACAAGTCAGGAAATGACAGATGCTGGTGAGGATGCGGAGAAAGGGGAACCCTCCTACACTGTTGGTGGGAATGCAAGCTGGTGCAACCGCTCTGGAAAACAACATGGATGTTCCTTCAAAATGTTGAATAGAACTGCCCTATGACCCAGCAATTGCACTAATGGGTATTTACCCTAAAGATACAAACGCAGTGATCCAAAGGGGCACGTGCACCCGAATGTTTATAGCAGCAATGTCCACAATAGCCAAACTATGGAAAGAACCTAGATGTCCATCAACAGATGAATGGATCAAGAAGATGTGGTATATATACACAATGGAATACTATGCAGCCATCAAAAGAAATGAAATCTTGCCATTTGCGACAACATGGATGGAACTAGAGCGTATCATGCTTAGCAAAATAAGTCAAGCAGAGAAAGACAACTATCATATGATCTCCCTGATATGAGGAAGTGGTGATGCAACATGGGGGCTTAAGTGGGTAGGAGAAGAATCAATGAAACAAGATGGGATTGGGAGGGAGACAAGCCATAAATGACTCTTAATCTCACAAAACAAACTGAGGGTTGCTGGGGAGAGGGGGGTTGGGAGAAGGGGGGTGGGGTTAAGGACATTGGGGAGGGTATGTGCTTTGGTGAGCGCTGTGAAGTGTGTAAACCTGGCGATTCACAGACCTGTACCCCTGGGGATAAAAATATATGTTTATAAAAAATAAAAAATTTTAAAATAATAAAAATATAAAATTAAAAATAAAAAAAAAGAAAACCATTGTGTCTTTTGACTTGGGCATTTGTAATGGTGAATTTTTTCAGATTAACCATCACTTTCCTTGATGTTGATATATTATTTTCCTTTTTACTTATTATGGAAACTTCTGTTTGGAAATCTACTTTACACCTGCATGTTGGTTTATATGATCTTCAATTTCCAGGTAACTGTAGTTCTGGTTTTCCTAAAATAGTCACAGGTTATATATTGTCCTTGTAAGGGTATTAGATGGCAAATGGAAACCCTAAATTACATATTTGCAATCTGCTTGTCTCTACCTACCTGGGTATCAGCTTCATATGTTTGTTTCTTTGACAAGTATAGACTGGTGAATTTTACATATCCAACTCAAAGTCCCTTAACTTCCCTTGGAATAAAATTAATCTGTGAACAAAATGGTAGACAAGGTAAAATACTTGGTGACTATGATTAAAGGCAGAAGGTGTTTTGCACTATTGAGAGTTGCTACTTTTAGGAGTGTAACTGATGATGGCAAAGAGAACACACCTTGCCTGCTTACAAATTCTCAGATCTAGTTCTCAGATCTCTCTGGGAATGACACACTTTGCCTAACCAAGAGCTATTCTTAAGAATAGGAATGATGAACATCTTTGATGTTCTTCCCTGTCCCTTGTATGCCTTTAAAAGGACTGCTTTATTTCTGATTATTTGATTATTTTTTCTTGATTTTGATGACTACAGAAACAAAGGGTACTAATGAATAAATAAAAAACATACACATGAATAAAATAAAAATGACTGCATTAAACACGAAAATGAACATTCCACTTCCAAATTGTTTCTGGTGAAATAAATCAGTTAATAAAAGAAACTTAATTGAAAATGGACAAAGTATATCCCTGTTAAAATTATTTAAACTGTAGTGTTTATAAGTGAGACTTTATGCATTCAATTTGCTCTGGGGTCCTCAAGTTGCATCAGCAAAATGATTAGTTAGTTATTTAATTTAGATAATAATAGCAGCATATATCATTAAATAGAAAACCTAAAATCCCAAAAGACTGTATCTAGACTATTGAAAAACTGTCTTGGACTTTATCTAAAGTGAGATAAAATTTCAGGGTCTATTTTAAAGCAAATTAAAATGAATAAATGGAATGAGAAAAATTGTGAAGATATAACTTTCAAATAGAAAACAGAGATGGGTTACATGATTTCCATTAAAAGTTGAAAACCAAGTAAAACACAAAAAATCATGTTATGGATGTCCACATAGAAAAACGTCTATATAGAAAAATCATTAGTGATTAGAATGCATTACATGAATTAACCATTCACCTACTCTGTAATTGAAATATATTATCTTTCATATAAATGTTCAATTCCCAAAATATTCACATGTGGTTCTGACATTTGTTAAATTAGTTTCCTTAAAGACTTAAGCATAAGCTAAACTTAACAAAGATCATTTATACACTTGAGAAGTTTGGGGGAAAAAATTTTGAAAGAACAAATTGGGGAGAGCAGTTAAGATGGTAGGTAGAGTAGTACAGGGACCCTTTATTTGCCTTGTACCTCAAACACAGCTAGATAAATATAAAATCATTCTGAAAATGCAAGAAATAGATCTTAGGACTGAAAGAAAAAACTGCACAACCAGAGGGAGGAAACAGGACACATAATGTAACGTAGGAGAAGTGAAGACATGATTTAGGGGAGAAAAGAACCAAAGATGCTGCAGAGGGATGGAAGCACTGATCAGAGAAAGGAAACAGGGGTTGGAGAGAAAGATAGAGTGAGAGAGAATAGCATTGCATGAGAAAAACAGTTTCCCCAAGACCACTGACTGGGAAAAGAGAGGATTTGATTATCATAAATTTAACAAGCAGGACAGCTCAAAGTCTGAAATTTTGGAAGTCTGTGCCATCACCAGGGTGGACCCTGGTGATCATAGTGGTGTTTCTATGGAGAAGGAGTGCAGAGGACTGGGAGCAGGCAGCATGGTCTGAGGATCCCTTGGGTCACACAAGGGAAAACAGTTCTCCTTGTATTTGCAGTGCACTTGGGAGATGTGGCACTGCCTCTCTGGGGACAAAAGTCTCCATTGAGCTTCCCAGCTCATTAGCAAAGTAGCAGAGACAACTGCTGAGGGCAGCTAACCTAGACAGCCGCTTTTTGCTACACTTTACCGTAAACTCTAAGACCCTCTGAGTTCATGGCTGCCGTTCTAGGACAAACCAGCACTAAACACAGCTCAGTGAGACCTGGGTCTGTGCCATGCTGAATCCCTAAAATTTAGAGTTTTGAAAACCAGCCAGCACATCTGAGATAAAAACAAAGAAACACTACACTGGCAAGTAGGTAGGCCACTTGAACATAGACAAAGTGAAGGCACGTTAGAACAGATGCCTGGGTCACGTGAGAGGAGATTGTATGCTCTTCTGTGAGGGCTTTCAGAAAGCAACAAGAGTGAACGCCCCTCTCTGCGGACAAGAGGGCAGGCTGATACAATATTTCCTATGTGCACCAGCAAAGTGAACAACACAGCACTCATAGTGGAGGCTTGAACAACCTAAAACAAGCTCTGTGACCATTCCCTGCCCCAGAACTCTGCAAGTGCATTTTTACTAGAGCAAGCATGCCTGAGAGCCAGAGCAACACTGGTTCCCTCTGCAAAAACCAGCATAAATCCCATGTGTGCACTGAGTCTACTGACCACAAAGATCTTCAAAACCTTAGCTCTACTGGAAATACAGTCTAGCCTTTATTAACAGGCAGGCAAAAATACAGTTAAAACTCACCACGCCTTAAACAAGACCCAAAAACTCCCCAAGCAGTCAATGAGAAACTCTGCAGAGGACTGAAATGAAGGAAAAATTAAGCCAAGACACAACAGCAGAGTGTACACAGCATACACCAGAACTACTACCTGATGGCCAGGCCCTAGACTCTATATGCCCTCTTCTTAATAAAGCCATTACTCTCAGGAGCAGCAAACATAATAGGTGTTCCTAAAACACAGAAGATGGAGACAGGAAAAAAAATGCCAAAACTGCGTAATTCATTTCAAAAACAAAAAAGAAAAAGAAAGAAAGAAAAGATAATCAAAGCGGATGTAAGTATCATGCCTGATCCAGAATTTAAAGCAACAATCTTAAGGATACTAGCTGGGCTTGAGAAAAGCAGAGAAGACACCAGGGAGTCTCTTACCACAGAGATAAAAGACCTAAAAAACAGCCCAAAATAAAAAGTGCTATAGCTGAGATACTAAACTGACTGCCATAATGACCATAAGGAAAGAAGAATCACAGGAATGAATAAGTGATATAAAGGATAAAATTATGGAAAATAATGAATGCAAAAAGAAGAGTCAAAGAAAAAAATATTTGATCATGAATGAAGACTTAGGGAACTCAGCAAATCCATAAAGCATAACAATATTGATGTCATAGGAGTCCCAGAAGAAGAAAGAGAAAAGGGGGCAGAAACTTAAACTGCAGAAATTATAGCTGAAAACTTCCCTAAATGGCTAAGGAGACAGACATCCAAATCTTGGAGGCACAGATAACTCCTCTCAAAAAAAAAAAAAAAAAAAAAAAGGAGTTTGGAAACATTAACCAAGCTGTGCAAGAAATACTAAAGTGACTCTTTGAGTGGGAAAGCAAGACCAAAAGCAACAAAAACTAGAAAGGAACAGAATCCTCCCCATAAACAATGACTTCACAAGTAATACAATGGAATGAAATTCATATCTATCAATAATTACATGGAGTATAAATGGACTAAATGCTCCAATCAAAAGATATAGGGTATTAGAATGCATTAAAAATAAACAAGACCTATCTTTATGCTGTCAACTTAATATGGACCTAAAGACAACAAGAGACCAAAGGGCGGGGACAGAGAAACATTTATCATGCTAATGGATGTCAAAAGAAAACTGGAGTAGCCATACTTACATCAGACAAACTAGATTTTCAACAAAGACTGTAGCAAGAGATGAAGAAGGGCATTATACCATATTAAAGGGGTCTATCCAACAAGGAGACCTAACAATTTTATATATTTATGTCCTCAACTTGGGAATAGCCAAATATATGTCGATCAACAATAAACATAAAGAATCTCATTGATAATGATTTAATAATAACAGAGGGCTTTAACATTTCGCTTACTGCAATGGACAGATCATCTAAGCATAAAATCAACAAGGAAACAATGGATTTGAATGATATATTGGACTGGATGGACTTAACATACATACTGAGAACATTTCATCCTAAAGCAGCAGAATATACATTCTTTTCAAGTGCACAAGGAACATTCTCCAAGATTGATCACATATTGGGTCAAATCATGCCTCAACAAATACAAAAATATGTAGATCATACCACTCATCCTTTTTGACCACAAAGATATAAAACTTGAGGTCAACCAGAAGAAAAAAATGTGGAATGACCACACATACATGCGAGTTAATGAACATCCTACTGAAGAATGAATGGACCAACCAAGAAATTAAGGAAGAAATTTAAAAGTACATGGAAGCCAGTAAAAATGAAAACACAATTGTCCAAAACCTTTGGGATGCAGCAAAAATGGTCCCAAAAAGGAAATATATAGCATTACAGGCCTACATTAAGAAGCAGCAAAAGTCTCAAATACACATCCTTAACTTACACCTATAAGGAGCTAGAAAAGGAAGAGCAAATAAAGGTTAATTCAAATAAGGCAAATAATAAAGGATAGAGCAGAAATAAATGATAGAAACGAAGAAACAGTAGAATAAATCAATGAAACTAGGAGCCTGTTCTTTGAAAGAATTTTAAAAATTAAAAAACCCTAGTCACACTTAATCAAAAAGAAAAGATAAAGGACCCAAAGAAATATAGTCTCAAATGAAAGAGAAGACATCACACCAACACCACAGAAATACAATTATAAGAAAATATTATGAAAAATTATATGCCAAAAATTTGGGCAATCTGGAAGATATGGATGAATTCCAACAAACATATAAACTACCAAAACTGAAACATGGAGAAATATAAACTTTAAAGAGACCCATAACCAGCAAAGGATTTAAATCAGAAATCAAAAATCTCCCAACAAACCAAAGTCCAGAGCCAGATGGTTTCACAGGAGAATTCTCCCAAACATTTAAAAAGAATTAGTACCTATTATTCTCATATTGTTCCAAAAATGGAAATGGAAGTAAAACTTCCAAACTCATGCTAGGCCAACATTACCTTGATTCCCAAACCAGACAAAAACCCCATTGAAAAGGAGAATTACAGACCAATACCCCTGATGAACCAGGATGCAAAAATTCTCTCTAACATGCTAGCAAATTGAATCCAACGGGACATTCAAGTAATTATTCACCATGATCAAGTGGGAAGTATTCCTGGGCTAAAGGGGTTGCTGAATATTTCGAAATCAGTCAACATGATTCACCACATTAATAAAAGAAAGGATAAGAACTATATGATGCTCCCAACAGATGCAGAAAAAAAATCAGACAAATTACAATATCCATTCTTAATAAAAATCCTCAACAAAGCAGGGATAAATGGAACATACCTCAACATCATAAAGGCCATATGGGAAATACACACATCTCATATTATCCTCAATGGGGAAAAACTGAGTGCTTTTCCTCTATGGTCAAGAATAAGACAGGTATATCCATTTGCACCATTACTGTTTAACATAACCCTGGAAGTTCTAGCCTCAGCAATCAGACAACAACAACGATGACAAAAATAAATAAACAAGCAAATAAATAAATAACATCCAATTTGGCAAGTAAGAAACAAAACTTTCATTATTCACAGATGAAGTGATACTGTATGTACAAATCCCAAAATAGTACACCAAAAATTGCTAAAACTGATACATGAATTCAGCAAAGTTGCAGGAAAAAATATCTATATATAGAAATCTGTTGCATTTCAATGCACCAATCAGCAGAAAGAGAAATCAAGGAATTGATCCCATTTCCAAATGCACCAAAACCCATAACATACCTAGGAATAAATTTAACCAAAGAGGTAAAAGATCTGTAATCCAAAAACTTTCAAAGTCTTATGAAAGAAATTGAAAATGACAAAAGGATTTAGAAAAACATCCCATGCTCATGGATTGGAAGAACAAATATTGTTAAAATTTATAATACCCAAATCAGTCTACACATTTAAGGCAATCCCTATCAAATAACACCAGCATTTTTAACAGAGTTAGAACATAAAATCCTAATATTTGTATGGAACCACTAAAGACTTCAAAGAAGAACAAAGCTAGAGGCATTATAACTCCAGACTTCAAGTGATATTAAAAACCTCAAGAGAGTATAGTATTGACACAAAAACAGACACATAGATCAAAGGAACAGAAGAGAAAGCACAGAAGTGGACCCATAACTATATGATCAACTAATATTTAATAAAGCAGGAAATAATATCCAGTGGAAAAAAAGATAGTCCCTTCAAAAAGTAGTATTGGGAAAACTGGACAGCAACATTCAGAAGAATGAATCTGGACAAATATCTTATACCATACACAAAAATAAATTCAAAATTTTTGAAAGACCTAAATCAGAAACAAGACACCATCAAAATCCTACATGATGACACAGACAGCAGACTCCTTAACATTGGCCATAACATCTTCTTACTAGACGAATTCCTGGAACCAAGGGAAACAAAAGCACAAGTGAACTATTGGGACTTCATCAAGATAAAGAACCTTTGCACAGTGAAGGAAACAATCAACAAAACTAAAAGGCAACATTTGGAACGGGAGAAAATATTTTCAGATGAAATTTCTATTAAATGGTTAGTATCCAAAATCTATAAAGAACTTCTGAAGCTCAACACCCCAAAAAAACAAATAATCCAGTTAAGAAATGGGCAGAAAACATGAATAGACATTCTTCCAAAGAAAACATCCAGATGGCTAAGAGACAGATAAAAAGATGGTCAACATCACTCAAAAGGGAAGCACAAATCAGAACCACAATGAGATACCAACTCACATATGTCAGAATGGCTAAAATTAACAACACAGAAAACAACAGATGTTGATAAGGTTCAGAGAAAGGGAAACCCTCTTGCACTATTGGTGGGAATGTGAACTGCTACAGCCACTCTGGAAAACAGTATGTATGTTCCTCAAAAAGTTGAAAATAGAGCTACCCTACCACCCAGCAACTGCACTACCAGGTATTTACTCAAAGGATAAAAAAATACTGATTTGAAGGTCACATGCACCTTTATGATTATAGCCACATTGTCAGCAATGGCCAAATTTTATATATACATACACACACACACACACACATGCATACATACATATACACACACACACATATATATATATATATAATATTAGTCATTAATAATAATGAAATCTTGTCATTTACAACATCCTGGACAGAGCTAGAGTGTATTATGCTAATTGAAAAAAGTCAGAGATATTGTATTATTTCAGTTATATGTGGAATTTAAGAAACAAAAGAGATGAACGTACATGAAGAAAAAAGAGAGGGAAGCAAATCATTAAGAGACTCAACTACATAGAACAATGTGTGATAGAAGGGAGGTGTGGGGGATGGCTTAAATGGGTGATGGGCATTAAGAGGGGCATTGTGATGAACACTGGGTGTTATATATAAGTGATGAGTTGCTAAATTCTACTCCTGGAACCAATATTACTCTATATGTTAACTAAATAGAATTTAAATACAAATCGAATCATATGAAAAAGACAATAAGGAGAGCCTGAAGGTGTCTAAATATGAAGCAGTTTGGTGGAGCAATCAGAATTTTGAGTAGTGGGAGAAATATGAGTAACTAAGGCAATGATATTTCTATATCTTATGGTTAACAAAGTAAAGCTACAAGTTATCTCTGAACAATTAAACCCTGAGTTTAGTCATCTAATGTTACTGAATTCACTGCACTATAATAGATATAGTTTCTACTTGAGGATCCAATACTTTCAGGCAAGAGCTGAAATTATAATTATATAAGGAGGACAACTCATGAGGTTTTGACTGCATGAGTTAAAAAAAAATAATTACATGTTTAGGAAAGCAGCAATGTCACTGGGCAGATTTCACTCTGGTTCTTAATACTTGGTCAGCTTTTCCACTACTTTGTGGTGATACGAGCTTCTGGAACATAATCTGAAAAAATAAAAATAAAAACTTCAGTGTGTCACCTTTTCACAATATGATTATTGGGATATTTTAAATAAGCGAAATAAAATTTCCACTTTACCTTTTTTTTTAACTTTATTTATTTATTTCTTTGACAGAGAGAGATCACAAGTAGACAGAGAGGCAGGCAGAGAGAGAGAGAGAAGCAGACTCCCCGCTGAGCAGAGAGCCCGATGCAGGACTTGATCCCAGGACCCTGAGATCATGACCTGAGCCGAAGGCAGTGGCTTAATCCACTGATCCACCCAGGCACCCCTACACTTTACCTTTTAAATGCTTTTATTAAACATTTTGTAAAGAATAAAAGGTAAATGGATAACTTCAAAATAGTTTAAAAGATGCTTTTGGAAAGCATTTCAAGGTAGTAGATTTAGTCATGAAGTTTTTATGCATCTAGGCTCTCCAGCTTGGGCCACCAATTTTCCAATTTTCCTCTCATTTATTTATGGTAAACACAACACATAGAACTTTTAGTGAAGCTGTCACATTCTTATCTGTCTAAATAATTGCATTAAATAAAATGTATTGAATCAAACTGAATTTGATTAATGTCTATATGTTTAATCATTGTTTAGTAAAGATAGTCTTGAAACTAGGTTTTGTTAAATGAGAGACAAGAATTTTAATATTTGAATCACTCAACATATCTTACATAATTTTCCTCAAGCTGCCTTTACAATAATACTTTAATAGACATGAATGTTGAAATATTTTCTTTCATCTTTTAAAGAAAAATAAAAATCCCTGAACTTCTAAAAATGGAGTTAAATAGGTGATGTGGATTAAGGAGCGTGCATGTTGTGATGAGCACCAGATGTTGTATATAACTGTTGAATAACTAAATTGAATATCTGAAGCTAACATGACACTGCATGGTAACTAACTGGAATTTAAAAACTAAAAAAAAAAGGAAAGAAAGAAATACAGAACTTTCTATCACAAACATACCATATAATCTCAGATTCTAAATTAAATAAACTTTGGGGTGCCTGAGTAGCTCAGTCGGTTGCATGTCTGCCTTTGGCTCAGGTTTTGATCCCAGGGTCCTGGGATATCCTGCTCCCTGATCAGCAAGATTCTGCTTCTCCCTCTCCCACTCCCCCTGCTTGTGTTTCCTCTCTCACTATCCCACCCTCTGTCAAATAAATAAATAAAATATGTTTAATTAACTAATTAATTAATTAATTAAATTTTTATTAAGAAAATAGTTTTGTTGAAATCTTAGGTAGAATTTACTCAAGACAAGTACCAAAACAGTAAAAATTCTTACTTTTGTATCTTCAGTCAAATCTACACATAAACAGCGCATATATTTCAGATTTTTAAAACCTCTTATTGCTATATGTGAAAAATAACAAATTAAGAGAAGTAAAATATCTTTGCCCAGGTATGAAATTTTCAACCATTTTTACATGCTTACATGCAGACCACAGATACAGCTCTTTTCTGGGAAATTATTATGATCTCGTCAGCATGAAAATGTATTCAAAACGATGTACTGCAAAACAAGAACATAAGGTTTTAAGTAAAACTGAGTGAAATAATCTTTGTAAGACTCTAATACTACAAATATAATCCCCCAAATAACTCCTTTATATGCATGAAATTATTCCTTCACTAGTTACTTTGACCTATTTTCTAATGACACCTTCCAAATGAATAATCATTTAAAATAGTAGAGACATTAATGCAGAAAAATACTTGACAAAGAAGTTCAAAGAGACATAGTAAAACAGTGGAGAAGAATACAGAATACAGCTAGCAATAGCAAAACTGTGAAGCAGGATGTGTTCAACAGATAGGACCTACATCCTTTGTGTCTCTTTGTAAGTTCTCCTTCCCTTGCTAGAGGTACAGGGCCTTTGGGCAAATCAGGCCTAGCATGAAGTAGAAAAAAAACATAATATGATAAATTTATTCATGAAAATTTCTAAATAATTATAAAGATACTTCCACTTTTTTGGTCACCCTTTCAAAAATTTTTTAAAGATTATTTATTTACTTGACAGACAGAGATCCCAAGTAGGCAGAGAGGCAGGCAGAGAGAGAGAGGAGGAAGCAGGCTCCCTGCCAAGCAGAGAGCCAGATGCCGAGTCGATCCCAGGACCCTGAGATCATGACCTGAGCCAAAGGCAGAGGCTTTATTTAACCCACTGAGCCAACCAGGTGCTCCACCTGTTCAAAATTTTAATCACAGACACTCAACATAGGAAAGAATCTGAAAGGGTCATCTAGTCCAGTACTTCCAAAAATGTTAATTCCCCAAACCAGTAGATTTCCTTTTATTTTGTGAATGTTCATAAATTACCAACTTTTTTTGCACTCGGATGTTTATAGCAGCAATGTCCACAATAGCCAAACTATGGAAAGAACCTAGATGTCTATCAACAGATGAATGGATAAAGAAGATGTGGTGTATATATATACAATGAAATACTATACAGCCATCGAAAGAAATGAAATCCTGCCATTTGTGATGATGTGGATGGAATTAGAGGATATTATGCATAGCGAAATAAGTCAATCAGAGAAAGACACCTATCATATGATTTCCCTGATATGAGGAAGTCAAGAAACAACATGGGGGTTTTGGGGGGTAGGAAAAGAATAAATGAAAGAAGATGGGATTGGGCGGGAGACAAACCATAAGAGACTCTTAACCTCACAAAACTAACTGAGGGTTGCTGGGTGGGGGAGGGAGAGGGTGGTGGGTTATGGACATTGGGAAGGGTATGTGCTATGGTGAGTGCTGTGAAATGTGTAAACCTGGTGATTCACAGACCTGTACCCCTGGGGATAAAAATATATGTTTATAAAAAATAAAAAATTAAAAAAAAATCAGGTTTTGTACATCTTATTTGTTTTTCTCATGATGCCAACATTTGATTATTCTAATAACCCTACATGCAATTACCAGATATTTGAACATCTCACATGACAGAGAATCTGATATGTCCTGATAATCTATATCATTTTTGGTGAGTTTTGACTGTTAGAAAGTTTCACTTTGTATTTAGATAAAGTGTGCCTCTTTAAATTCTATCTATTGATTTAATTTCGCTTCTTGGCATCTTAACAATCAAGTTTTTAGAGTAGTTCTTTAGACATTTGAAGACTTCTCCTTTCCACCTCCACCCCAAGTCCTCATTACAGAAAATAATTTTTCACAAGCCAAATGTCCTCCATTTTCTTTAGCTCCTTTTTATGTGATGTGGCCTAGCTTCATTTTCATCACCTTCATCAGTCTTACCACTTCAAGTCTTTCCTATGACTGACATGACTGATTGAATGTATGTTTATACCTCTCTCAATAGAATTCAGCTTATCAATTACGCTCTACACATATGGCACTAATAGCTGGATTAGATCTTTAGAGGTCCCATATAACAAGAAGATACAGTTTCAAAAAAAAAAAAAAAAGGAAGATAAGGTTTCATTTATTTGCACCTCCCAATGTCATGTAAAATAAAACAGAACTGAAAATAATAAATAAATAAATAAATACATAAATAAAGCAGAACGAAAGATCAGATAAAAATATAATTTTTTACAAAATAACACGAAATTAGATGCATGCTAAAATTTAATTAATAAGCATATAATGGTGGCTCCCATAACTGAGCCCAGTACTCAAGGTGTAGTTTGATACGCATGGAACAAAGTAAGTTATTACTTCCCTTAGACACAAGGTCTTGATTACATGGAGTAACCACAAATTGTTTCCTTAACTAGCCAATTCAATCAATAAAATAGTAAACTCTATCAAATAATTCATTGAATAATTCTTTACTAAATTGTTTGACTGAATCCACACTTTTCCAGTTTTAACACATATAAGTCAGAGTAGTAGTCTTCTTTATGGTTTCACTCCTTTCCCATGTTGAAAAACTCATCTTCATCAACTTTATAAAGTTAGCTATGAAAAAGAGTAACATTTTCTTTTCAACTTTATCTCTTGTCAATGTATGACTCTTTTATCTTACCTCCAGGCCTGCTGATTATTTTTCCTAAAACCATGAACACTTTGGTGTGGCAGGAACTATTGTTTCATTGAGTAGGTTTCTCTTTTAACTTTTCAGCAGAGTTTGCACTGAATAAAAAAAGAAAAGGGAAAAAAATTTTCTACTTTTCCTCATCCTACCTTTTGTCTCCCACCACTCTAAGCTCTGCAGAAAAAAGCAAATCCTACTTCTTTGGGTTTGTTTGTTTATATGTTTTATTTTTGTTTGTTTTTCTTTCTTTTTCAAAAGATAAAAAAAATCATACCATTTACTTGTTCTGTTTCATTTCATGTACGACTCTTAATAGAGTTTATTTAATAGGGTGCATTTTAATAGGGTGTATTTAATAGAGTGTTTAAGAAAGGTCAAGGATAGGAAGAAAATATTTTACTCCACTTATGCAAGCATTATAATTATTTTCCGTTTCTGAACTTAATTTCTCTCATAAAACCTGATACGAGAATTTAAAGTTCCAAACATTAACTCATTCACTCAATATGATTCACTGTTAGTAATTTAATAAAATAAAAGAAGATAGTTTACTTATGAGATGAGATTTTAAGGTGAAGAGAGATGATTTGGAGAAGGGAAATAAAAACAACTTTTGGAAGCGTACAAATCTTTCAGGAGTAAATTTAGAGGAAATTTGTCATAATACTCAATTGTCAAATTATTGCTGCCAGGAAAGGAGCGTGGCACAGTAAAACTCTCAAAAAATCTATATTTGAATCTTTGTTTTTCCACTTTCTTAGACCTCAGTTAGTACATGTTCAAAATAGAGAAAAAGATAATACTGGCTCTTACTACCTCACAGAGTTTGTGAATTTCAAAGGAGATACAGAATGCCTTTCCTAACCACCCTGCAAGCAGTCTTGTAAGAAGCACCCTGTATTTCTTTTTTGTGGTATTTTTTTAAATTTAAATTAGTAATTTATGTTATTGTTTTTAACATCTACAATTACTTTAAGACTAAATTCCTTGAGAGTTGGTAATGCCTACTGTCTTGTATACCTACTGTCTTATTTCTGACAAAAAATGGAGTACATAACACAAAGTAGTCAATTTATAAATACTTGATGAGTGAATGAAAACACTTTGTTATCTTTATAGCAGTTTACTGATTTTTCTATTGCCATGTTCTCTTAAAAGTGATGACAAAACATGATCAGACTGTGCTCTTATCACACAAAAAATAAAAACCTAAAATCTTTGGCGGTTAATACATTGAGTACTTTTTTTTTTTTTATCCTATTTTTTTTTTTTAACTTTTTATTTTTTATAAACATATATTTTTATCCCCAGGGGTACAGGTCTGTGAATCACCAGGTTTACACACTTCACAGCACTCACCAAAGCATATACCCTCCCCAATGTCCATAATCCCACCCCCTTCTCCCAAACCCCCTCCCCCCAGCAACCCTCAGTTTGTTTTGTGAGATTAAGAGTCACTTATGGTTTGTCTCCCTCCCAATCCCATCTTGTTTCATTTATTCTTCTCCTACCCACTTAAGCCTCCATGTTGCATCACCACTTCCTCATATCAGGGAGATCATATGATAGTTGTCTTTCTCTGCTTGACTTATTTCGCTAAGCATGATACGCTCTAGTTCCATCCATGTTGTCGCAAATGGCAAGATTTCATTTCTTTTGATGGCTGCATAGTATTCCATTGTGTATATATACCACATCTTATTGATCCATTCATCTGTTGATGGGCATCTAGGTTCTTTCCATAGTTTGGCTATTGTGGACATAGCTGCTATAAACATTCGGGTGCATGTGCCCCTTTGGATCACTACATTTGTATCTTTAGGGTAAATACCCAATAGTGCAATTGCTGGGTCATAGGGCAGTTCTATTTTCAACATTCTGAGGAACCTCCATGCTGTTTTCCAGAGTGGCTGCACCAGCTTGCATTCCCACCAACAGTGTAGGAGGGTTCCCCTTTCTCCACATCCTCGCCAGCATCTGTCATTTCCTGACTTGTTGATTTTAGCCATTCTGACTGGTGTGAGGTGATATCTCATTGTGGTTTTGATTTGTATTTCCCTGATGCCGAGTGATATGGAGCACTTTTTCATGTGTCTGTTGGCCATCTGGATGTCTTCTTTGCAGAAATGTCTGTTCATGTCCTCTGCCCATTTCTTGATTGGATTATTTGTTCTTTGGGTGTTGAGTTTGCTAAGTTCTTTATAGATTCTGGACACTAGTCCTTTATCTGATATGTCGTTTGCAAATATCTTCTCCCATTCTGTCAGTTGTCTTTTGATTTTGTTAACTGTTTCCTTTGCTGTGCAAAAGCTTTTGATCTTGATGAAATCCCAATAGTTCATTTTTTCCCTTGCTTCCCTTGCCTTTTGCGTTGTTCCTAGGAAGATGTTGCTGCGGCAGAGGTCGAAGAGGTTGCTGCCTGTGTTCTCCTCAAGGATTTTGATGGATTCCTTTCGCACATTGAGGTCCTTCATCCATTTTGAGTCTATTTTTGTGTGTGGTGTAAGGAAATGGTCCAATTTCATTTTTCTACATGTGGCTGTCCAATTTTCCCAGCACCATTTATTGAAGAGGCTGTCTTTTTTCCATTGGACATTCTTTCCTGCTTTGTCGAAGATTAGTTGACCATAGAGTTGAGGGTCTATTTCTGGGCTCTCTATTCTGTTCCATTGATCTATGTGTCTGTTTTTGTGCCAGTACCATGCTGTCTTGATGATGACAGCTTTGTAATAGAGCTTGAAGTCCGGAATTGTGATGCCACAAACGTTGGCTTTCTTTTTCAATATCCCTTTGGCTATTCGAGGTCTTTTCTGGTTCCATATAAATTTTAGCATTATTTGTTCCATTTCTTTGAAAAAGATGGATGGTACTTTGATAGGAATTGCATTAAATGTGTAGATTGCTTTAGGTAGCATAGACATTTTCACAATATTTATTCTTCCAATCCAGGAGCATGGAACATTTTTCCATTTCTTTGTGTCTTCCTAAATTTCTTTCATGAGTACTTTATAGTTTTCTGAGTATAGATTCTGTGTCTCTTTGGTTAGGTTTATTCCTAGGTATCTTATGGTTTTGGATGCAATTGTAAATGGGATTGACTCCTTAATTTCTCTTTCTTCTGTCTTGCTGTTGGTGTAGAGAAATGCAACTGATTTCTGTGCATTGATTTTATATCCTGACACTTTACTGAATTCCTGTATAAGTTCTAGCAGTTTTGGAGTGGAGTCTTTTGGGTTTTCCACATATAGTATAATATCATCTGCGAAGAGTGATAATTTGACTTCTTCTTTGCCGATTTGGATGCCTTTAATTTCCTTTTGTTGTCTGATTTCTGAGGCTAGGACCTCTAGTACTATGTTGAATAGCAGTGGTGATAATGGACATCCCTGCCGTGTTCCTGACCTTAGTGGAAAAGCTTTCAGTTTTTCTCCATTGAGAATGATATTTGCGGTGGGTTTTTCATAGATGGCTTTGATGACATTGAGTACTTTGATTTTGGTGATGATATCATAGGAATATACATATGTGCTAAATTATCAAAATGCATAAATCAAAAATGTGTACTATTTATATAATAATTATACCTCAATGTAGCTCAGTGAATTCAAATAGATTGAATTATTAACAAGCATTCTAATAAATACCAGTGTTTTCCTTGTTCAAACATTACTTTTTCCTATCCTAAGAATATAAGCTATTCTTAAACATATATATAATATACATGCACACATACATATACATTCAAATATATATATACACATTCAAATACACACACACACATCCAAATATATATGTATGTATTTTTGTGTATATGTATGTGTGTGTTTATGTGTGTATATATATACGCACATATATATGTGTATATACACATATGTGTGTGTGTGTGTGTGTGTGTGTGTGTATTCATATATACTCTGTGGTACAATTCTCTTGGATTTTAAGTGACTTTAAAGAGAGGTACTGAAGAACTAAATTATGGTAAGAATTTATTTTCTTTTCCGCATCCTTACTTCCTTCCCTGTTTGTGGCTTCACATACTAGAGCATCATTAAGGCAGCAATTGAAAGGACTCAGTGACCAAACCTAAAGGATTAATTCCTCTGAGCAGTATTTTACATAAGCTATATCTATAAGCTACCATACTCTCTCTATATTCCCTTTCTGCCCTCCCCCTACCCCCATCAACATGCACATACAGATGTATTCCACTCTAATAAAGTTCACAAAGGGCTCAACAGACACAAAGATTTTTTTAAAAACTATGTCTGCTTACAATTTGTTGAGTTTCACTATAGTAGAGTACATTTTCATAATGTGCAATATTATTATTTACAATAATGTAAAAGTCTCTCATATTTTAGAGAAAATTATTGTCTCTGAAAGTTGTTAAAAGATAGTTATTTTATTATTTTTAAATTTTAAATATAACTCATCTCATGAGTTTATCCTGATATTTCCAATTCAAATATAGTTCTACATGGTTTCACTGAAAAAAGATAGTTATTTTAATTTGCAAAAACTGAAAGTGTACTCCAAAATTTAATCTGAAAGAAGAGTTTAGATGACCTCTAGTAACTGGTTTAATGGCTTAAAGAAAAATGTTCACTTCTATTTTTTAGAAGGAAAAGCATATAGTCATAAACCATATTCACCTAGGGAATATATGAGGGATTCTATATAATATAAAGAGAGGAAATGTAACTTCCTTATTTAAAATTAAATCTGATAGAATTAGTAGTCATGTTATTAGAGACAGGATAAGTGTCAAGAATTCATTATTTTGTTTCAAGCTTAGTTTATCATAAATCTGTCCTGTTCTGCACGTTATTTGATAGCAAGTTCAGCAGGTAGGTGAGTGACAATGTGAGCTGCATTATAATAGTTCTCCAGGGAAATTAGCTTATAGGACACAGTTAGGCATATATGAACCATAATTCAAAAGGAAAAAAATATTCAAAAGTTTATTCTTGTTCTCATAAGACCATCAGCTAATATGCAGAAAGTCAATTCAAACAAGTAGGTAGCATTGGGAAAATGGCATAAAAAAACTATATATTGACTTTTGGTCTAAGCTGAAAATATTCAGTGTCCTGTGTGTTGAAAGACATGAATTTATTGTGTATAACAAAATTTATATTGTTCATTTTTCATCTGTTACAGAATGATGTATTAAGAGGAATTGTAGTCCAATTTGATTTGGTATAAAAAAAACAGAAGAATTAATTAGGAAGCACATAAACTGTTTTAATTGTTCCTTATGTAATAAACATCAACATATGAGTATGAACTGCCCTAGCTCAATTGTTTGCTAAAAGTAAATCTATTGAAATATTTTAAGCTTACTGCATAATTCAATTATAAACATTTATATATAGCAGTGTTTTTCTCCAAGATGTATTAAGTTTGAAATTCGAAATAAAAAAAATCAAAAGGAATTTGAAATTTAGTGGGTACCTGGTTATTTTCCAGTATATGGAAAACGTATTAGAAATGTGTGAACAGAAATGTATAAATTAAATTCCAATTTAAGCATATGTATCATTTGTTCTAAAATGATAGAGATAGCCCTTTTAAGCCCTTAGCTATGGAGATGCTGGCAAGTGGCCATCCACACTTATATAGTGATATAAAAACTCCCACAACATGACCCTTCCTTTTGAGTTGTCGCTGTGCATTGGAAATTTGGATAGATTAATTCAGTCTGTCTATTTCCCTGGGATCTTTACTACTTTAATATTTCTTCTTATTACAAGACATTCATGTTTTCCTTGAAAAGTTTATGTGAGGAAAAATAGTGAATTTTTTTAGAGGTTTGCAATCATTGTATTAAAGATCAGAGCCAAAATTCATTCTAAATAAAAACGTGACATGGTAGGGATAATCATATATGCACCACGCAATTAGATACATAGCCATGTTTATCAAATATTCTATTATGCTTCTAAAAACACATTCACATATCTCTTTGTATGCATTAAAAGTCTGACTCAGAACACATCCCTGGTCAATGAAATTAAAGTTAGGTTTTACTTTCAGATTTTCTTTTTGTGTTTTATACATATCTTAATTACGTTACTTATTCTATTATATATCTAGATGAAGATATATAATAGAATGAAGATGAAGAAGAAAGTTCTTGGTATAAAAAAGGAAAATTCTTGTAAATTTTCTTGCATGTATAAAGAAAAATAATATACATATTAGTAACTCCTAAGATCCCTTTCAGTCCCAGGTAAATTATACATTTTCAACATTTCCAATTACCAATTTGATTATGTTCTTTTATTTTCCTTCATATGGTGGGTTAACCACTAAAAGAACAGAAACAAAAATTAGCACAAACAGCATCTGATACCTGTAGTATGAATAAAGTAAAAACATGAACCCTAGGAAGAAACAATGTTCATTTAGTACCTTAGCATGAAAAAAGCAGTGTAAGAATAAAACACTGGTGGGAATGCAAGTTGGTGCAACCTCTTTGTAGAACAGTGGAGATTCCTCAAGAAATAAAAAATAGAACTTCCCTATGACCCTGCAATTGCACTCCTGGGTATTTACCCCAAAGATACAGATGTAGTGAAAAGAAGGGCCATCTGTACCCCAATGTTTATAGCAGCAATGGCCATGGTCGCCCAACTGTGGAAAGAACCAAGATGCCCTTCAACGGACGAATGGATAAGGAAGATGTGGTCCATATACACTACGGAGTATTATGCCTCCATCAAAAATGACGAATACCCAACTTTTGTAGCACCATGGATGGGACTGGAAGAGATTATGCTGAGTGAAATAAGTCAAGCAGAGAGAGTTATCATATGGTTTCACTTATTTGTGGAGCATAACAAATAGCATGGAGGACATGGGGAGATAGAGAGGAGAAGGAAGTTGGGAGAAATTGGAAGGGGAGGTGAACCATGAGAGACTATGGACTCTGAAAAACAATCTGAGGGTTTTAAAGGGTCAGGGGGTGGGAGGTCGGGGTACCAGGTGGTGGGTATTTGGAGGGCACGGATTGCATGGAGCACTGGGTGTGGTGCAAAAATAATGAATACTGTTATGCTGAAAATAAATTTTAAAAAAAGAATAAAACACTGGTAATGCTAACATGTAGGCTATTTTTAGCCTTTCTCAATGTTCAGTAAATTGTTATTTGAAAGGGTTATTTAAAAATAGAAATAAAATAGTTTATTTAAATAAATTTTCAAAATTTGAATGAAAAACTGTATAATGAACATATAAAATATTTTTCTTTACTACCTAATACTATACTACTACTAAGAGATTTTTGAATCGTTATTTGTATATATCAACTTTTTACTCTGAGGAACTAACTGAGGGTTTTGGAGGGTGGGGGGGTAAGGAGGTTGGGTAAGTCTGGTGGTGGGTATCATGGAGGGTACATATTGCATGGAGCACTGGGTGTGGTGCATAAACAATAAATTCTGGAACACTGAAAATAAATTAAAAAACAAAGAAAAAAATTTTTAAAAACTTCCAATAAGGATAAACTGATTTTTTAAATTTTGAATCACAATATAATATTGAAAAATTGTTCTCAAAACTTCAAATATTAAAAATAATTAATAACTGTTATCCAATAGCCATAATGAGCTCTTGTTAATGATTAACTAAAGTTATCATTTATTCTTAAATAATTGGTTTGAAATGTAAGTTTGTAGTATTTGTTGAATGATATATTATGAAAACATTCGTAAATCAGCATGTATGAATTCTAACAAGCCTAAAGGTTCTAAAAGCTAGTTTAATATAAGCATTTAAAAATAAATACACAGCAAGTTTATTCTTAGTTCTATCCTCTGTGTCATCTTTTAGAACTGTTCTTATCAGTTTTTTTGTTTACTTATTGGGCTTGGTTTTAAGGGAATTACCAAGTGATTCCTGAACTCAAATCTTTGGACCTGTTGTCAAGACAAATTGATTTCTTTAGAAAGTGCTGTGCTTCAGATACCATCTAGCATATGCGGGATTAATGGAGACACTGCACAAATATCTCTGTCTAGCTCTCTTGGGATAGAGGAACAGGAAGGAGTACCTTGAAGAAGTAAAAATTTATTGTATAATAAAGATAATACATTTTTAATTGTAATTATATTAAAAATAAAATATAATATACAATAAGTTATTGATCATTAAATACTCATAATTTTATCTAACCAGTGATACCACTCTACACATGAATATGAACTTCTTGCTTCTTCACTGGTTCTACTATGTTAGTAGACTAAATAACACATCATTTTTAAAAAAGAATCACATAGTTAACCTTATGAATAATTAATTTACTGATTTTTAACTAAAAATAAGACATTTGTAATTACTTTGTTTATTGTTGGTAATCAAATACGTTCTATAATTAGAAATTTTAGGGATTAAAATGTCCCTGTTTGAAGGCTAAATAGGTAGAGACTGGACCTATACAAAATCACACAGTTACTTCCAGCTTAAACACTTAATTTCCTATTTTTTTATGAATTTTGTGGAATGGATGTGTGTGAGTGGTTATTCAAGAACCTGAAATACCCAGACAGATTAAACTTATCAGATAATCATCTCTCCCAATTCCTCTTGATGAGTTTGGTATGAAAGTAACTGATATAAAAAGCTCACCTGGGGGGTGCCTGGGTGACTCAGTGGGTTAAAGCCTCTGCCTTCAGCTCAGGTCATGATCCCAGAGTCCTGGGATAGAGCCCCACTTCCAGTCTCTCTGCTCAGCAGGGATCCTGCTTCCTCCTCTCTCTGCCTGCCTCTCTGCTTACTTGCCATCTCTGTCTGTCAAATAAATAAATAAAATATGTAATAAAATAATAAATAAATAAATAAATAAAAATAAAACCTCACCTGGTGAGTCTGTCACTAACATACTGTTTAAAGTTGGTTAAAACAGCAATAAATTATCTGTGTCTTTATTAACTCATTATTGGTAAAGGCATAACAATGTTCATCCTATGTCATAGAAGAAGTTTGTGAGAATAAAATCATACAATAGCTAAAAAGGAAAACAGATTGGAATGAATAAATATTTTTCTTCTGCTATTTGTTGAATCCAAGAAACTGGAGTATTGTCTTCGTTCTCATATTTTGAAATATGAAAGTATAGTATATTAGGTAGGCAGTATGCAAGAACACTCATCTCAGAAGTCCTTCTTCTAGCTTTATGTGCACAGGAATGAGCTGGGAATTTTGGTAACATGCTGTCTCTGGAGTAGTAAATCTGGAATACACTTGAAGTAATGCATTTTGTACTTCTAACAAGGTCAAAAGTGATGAGATGCTGCTGCTCATCTAGAAACCATACTTTAGCTAAAGAAAGTGTTTAACATTTATGAGTCTCATGGTTCTTATTGGCCAAATATAGCTAATAATCTCAACTCTGTGTCCTTCAAAGTTTGTTAGGTAATAGCTATCTATCTATCTATCTATCTATCTATATTTGAGAATTAGTTTTATATGAATATAAAGTAATGGTTTCCTTTCAGGTAAGAATCATTTATAATTCACAGAAATCAGCTGAGTGGTTGTAATGTGTTCAGTATTGCTAGATGCTATATAACTAAATAAAAAATAAATAACTCCCCTCAGAGTATACAACCCAGCTATATTCAAAATTGGTCCAAATAAATGTAGCATTAATTGACACTTTTATTTATATTTTTCTTAACATAAGCAGTATATTCTGATTATTTTATATTGTGTCATACTGGAAAATGTTGTATTTGCTGTGTGTGTTTGTGTGTGTGTGTGTTACCCAGAGTGTCACATCTATAGACACATTACACTTGTAAATTTAATCTGCATTGTTAGCATTTTCTACCACATTCTTAAATTTAGACCTAGAGTTGGCAATTTTTTTATGTAGGGTGACATACCATAACTATTTTGTTTTTGGCAAGCCATTCGGTATCTTTTGCAACTATTCAATTCCATCACTGAAGTACTGGAACTGGCTACTTTTCAGTAAAACTTTATTTACAAAATAAATGGTAAGCTATAGTTGACCCATAGATTATAGTTTGCTCATTCTTGTGTTTAAAAAATCAACAACCAATTAATCAAATCATTATTTGTAGCATTTGCCAATGTCCATAGTGTAAATACTATGTCCAGTTTCAAGCTAACAATATGATATCATTGAAGGCAGAATTGAGAAATGATGTACAGTGGCACACCATTGTATAGTATCCCCACTATGTGGGTGCAACAGATGTAAATAACCTTAAGATTATAGATAATAGCAAAATGTAGCAAAATAATTAATAATTGATAAATACTGTTACTTTTAATTATAACTTATTTAATTGTAAGTTCATATAATTTAATTTTTAATAATAAGTGGTTTAACACTCAGCTCACAAAATTTCTGAAAATTTAACACTTAGCTCTTATGAACCAGTAATACCACCAATTGACAGAAAGATTTAATTGTGTATTTTCACATCTCAGCCACTTACGCTGATACTACATAGATGAAGGTCTGAAATGTAGAAAAGGAATTGGATGTCCCTGCTCCTACAGCACTCTCAGCACATCATCAACTTCCTGTTTCTTTGGACTACAGAGAACAGAAATATTAAAAAAAGGAAAAGTGGAAAAACAGAAGGGAAAACAGATGAGGTAAGAAAGTGAAAGTTGGCAAAGAAGCTACATTCCAAGTTTTCTATCCCACCACTATCATAAAGAAAACACAATTAATTCATAGTATGAGTATTCATGCTTAAATAAATGAAGAATGGAATAATCTATCTGCCACGAAGAAATGCCCTCCAAAATCATGGCGTTTTGCATTAAAGGAGAAAAGGCAAGAAATAAGAGATAACTAAATTGTGTTGTTCCAAACTCAAGTAGATTATAATGAGGTGAAGGGAAGTGAGGAGGGAAGAAAGAAACACCATTAATTGTGAGGTCAGATGCTCTATGTGTCTTAGAAACTATGTAAGTTTCTAAGGCAAAACTTACACCACAGTGTGTAGAGACCATAATCTTAAATTGTAAAGGCCTCTTTGCTAGAAATTCCTTTTGGTTTCATATGCAGCACTGCCATATGTTTGAGTCACATAAGATTGACTTGGACATATGAACTTATAAGGGGACTGATTTTCACTATATCAGCCTTATTGGAAAACATTTAAATTTCTTCTGTTTTCTTCACAACTTGGTTTCGAAAATAGGAACAACACTTGGCTTTATGTCTGGTACAAATGTCTCTATGGTTGAATATTTTAAACCACATTCATCAGAAAAGTAAAGAAGCTTTCATATTTGATGCCTTCTCCTCTGCATCAAGCCTCTTTGACATGAATAAAAACTTTAAAGGCTTCAAAAACAGTTAGAAGCATATATATCTAGCCAAATATAAGGATTGGCCAATATAGGATGTAAAATAGCCTAAAATAATAGTAGTTAATGTGGATTTCAAGGAAAATAATATAAGGGGTGCCTGGGTGGCTCAGTGGGTTAGGCCTCTGCCTTCGGCTTGGGTCTTGATCCCAGGATCCTGGGATCGATCTCTGCATTGGGCTCTCTGTTCAGTGGGGAGCCTGCTTCCCCCTCTCTCTCTGCCTGCATCTGTGCCTACTTGTAACCTCTGTCTTACAAATAAATAAATAAGATCTTAAAGAAAAAAAAAAGAAAAGAAAATAATATATGATTTATAAATTATGTTATTTTATTTCCAAAAATATTAAATCCTATATTCAGATGGATTTTTTTTCACTGATCCTCAGATGCATACCCTATATTATAAGAAACAAGTAAGCCTAGAGAGTACTCTAGCACACAAGAAGCCATCTACATTGTATCTAGTCAAGCTGTGGAACACTTTTGAGAAATATAGAAAAAGTGTCGGTCATAGAACTTCTGTGTGGTTTTGCTGAATTGCTGTTTTTAAGAAACTCATTCTAAAGCAAAGGAAAAAAATCACAAAGCAACTAGGCGCTTTCTAAAGTTTATGAATTATATTTCCAAAGGCAACCAGTAATGGACCATCAAATTATCAGACAAAATGTCAAATCAAGGTTTAATTTTCCTCGTGAGAAACCCCTTCAGTTAATCTATTTTGTTGAGAATTAGGGTACCCAGACCTAAATACTGAATAATCAGATAATAATAAATCACTTCCATTATCTTACCTCAATTCAGAGTAGAGAGCCATTTTACTACTAGGGTATAAATTCAGACCCACCTCATTTCTTGCTGAAATAATAACCTCCTAAATGACCTACCCTGGCTTTTCTGATATCCCATTCCATTCTACACACTAATGTCAGAATCATGTTTGTAAAATGTCAGTTTGCTTGTGGTATGCTTCTGCTGAAAAATTTTTAATGATAACCTATTGCTCACAGGTTAATGTCCAAGTTCCTTAGGAAAAAGTAGGTCAAAACTACTTTTCTGCAGTCATTTCCATCCCCTATCCTTTCTGCAGTCTTACTCCCCTCTTCTGTGTCTGGTAAATATCTGTTTGTCACTCAAGGCTGAGGTCTAATGTCACCTCTCTTATTAATCTTCCTATGACTTCCTCCAAATGAATTAACCAATTTTTCCTCGGAGTTCCTATAAAACTTAGTCCATGCAATATGCAGAATGGGAAGGGCATGAGAGGGAAAAGGAGTACTTGTAGAGAAATGAATTTCTACCTAAGAGACTGCCAGCTGTAGCCCCTATTTCAATCAAAACACATTAAATCTTATATTTTATATACATTGTGCGTTCTGCATGTTATTTCAACAAATGATACGTCTCAAAGAAAGAGGCATCATAAATCACAAGTGTAGTGGAAAAAGCATAACCTTTGGAGTCAGAGAGTACTAAGTTTTAAATAATTAATTTTCCACTTACTAGATGTATGGCTTAGGGCAAATCAATTCTTCTACCTACTTCTCTAATATCACCACCTGCCACTTACCTCCTTTCAAGTTACACTTCAGTTGAACTGAGAAATTAGAGGCTTTCTAAACATTTCACACTATTTCATACCATATTCAAACAAGCCAGTCAATGTTTCTGAAATGTTTCTATACCACTACTTTCATGTCAAACTCTTTCATATTTCCACACCTAGTTGAAGTGTTACTTTCTCTCTTAAGTCTAACCCCAGGCAGCACTTGAGAGTCTCAATTCTTTGACCTCACTTTGTGATATACGAACTCTATTATATGTTGTCATTCTTTGTGTTTCCTGTATCCAGGGCTGGGTAAGTTCCAATATACCCATATTAGTTGTTATAACATTGCATTATTCTATAAAAGGTGATTAAGATCCAGTGTCTCAAACAAAATCTCTCTTTTTTTTATATATAATTTTTTATTTTTTATAAACATATATTTTTATCCCCAGGGGTACAGGTCTGTGAATCACCAGGTTTACACACTTCACAGCACTCACCAAAGCACATACCCTCCCTAATGTCCATAATCCCACCCCCTTCTCCCAAACACCCTCCCCCCAGCAACCCTCAGTTTGTTTTGTGAGATTAAGAGTCACTTATGGTTTGTCTCCCTCCCAATCCCATTTTCTTTCATTTTGCTTTTTGTCATCTCAGTTCTTCACCTAGGACACTCCCTTCAAACCTCCAATGACCAAGTAATTAAAGTATTAACACTTGAACTCTGGAACTCTGCTCTAGGTAAGGCTTGTATTTATCTTGATTCATCAGTGCCTAATCTATCCTGATCGTTAATATCTAAATGTGGTTTCTGCTTATCTTCCTATTAGAAGGTGAATTACCTGAAAGCATGGATTGGGTTGTTCATCCTTGTATCCTTGATGATAGAACCCTTGTTGTTCCAAGTATTAATTATATAGCTATTACTTCATTTTAGTATTCCTCCTCCTTCTGGTATCAGCTCTCTTGTACCCTTATGAAATCCCCATCTGGGCCTAACCTACTTGGACATATGACTAGGTTTTACCCTTAGTTGATCCTTAAATACAAAAACTAATTCCTTTTCTCAGTTGCATATATAGGAAAGTGTAAACATAGTTTTTGAGTGAAAAGCATACATTTGTGTATGTATCATTAACTCTAAACTATAATAAAAATTAACGTGGTTTACAAACACATCTCACAAAGTAGATACTTAATGAGTACATTGTCTTCAATTATTTATCAATAAATACTGCTTTCTTTTTCTTTTTTTTTTAAAGATTTTATTTATTTACTTGAGAGAGAGACAGTGAGAGAGAGCATGAACGAGGAGAAGGTCAGAGAGAGAAGCAGACTCCCCATGGAGCTGGGAGCCTGATGCGGGACTCGATCCCGGGACTCCAGGATCATGACCTGAGCCAAAGGCAGTCGTCCAACCAACTGAGCCACCCAGGCGTCCCAACTGCTTTCTTTTTCTATCCTTAACTCCTACTCCTTATATATTGTCCAAAATGTTACCACTAACCATTCTATACAGCACCCACTGTACTTTCTGGAAAAAACTATCCCATCTCATATATGAATCACTGCTGAATACAATTCTTAAAATATTTCAACTACCAAAATACTCCTTGGAAATATAGTTGCTGTGAATGAGAAAATAATAATCTCCTAAATTTAAATTAATTTCAAAGTACACTAAAGAGTTGAATCCTATCATTAATCTTGAAACTTGAAGTAGAACTTGAGTCATGTCCAAAAAATATAATTTCAGTCATGAGAAGTTTTCACTATGGAATCACCCTATTTTCTACCTCATTCTTTTAAGGAAAATTATCTGTAGTTATATTAGACCAAACACAAAATAAAATATCATTATTGCAATAGTAGTAGAATTTTTATTATTTGAAAGTTGCATGCTATGTTCTTTTTATTTATTAATTGATTCTTTCATTAAACAAACATATGCTGAATGTTATTTCTGCACCAGGTGCTTAGAAAAAAATATTGTATACTATCTGATACTAAAGTGCCCCTTTTAGCAAACTAACATATTCTTTTAAAAAACAGTATTTATGTGAAAGTCAATTAACTGTTAAGACTCACCCTTCCAGAGCACAGTCAAGAAAGAGAAAAAAGGTAAAAATAAAAATATCATTTGAAGACATTCTCCTTATAATGGCAGACAAGTTGCTTTAGACTAATTTCTTCCAGCTTCTGGTGATTATAACTGAAAAGCCAGAAAATATTTTTCAATATTCTTAAAAGCATACAAAAGCTAAGGAGACAATGAGAAATTACTGCAATGAAATGTGGTAAAGAACAGTAAACTAAAGATACTTTAACCCCTGGAGCATTTTCAGATCTAAAAAAGGCAGCTGAGAGATAGAACTGAATATTGAGTGACTTCCTAATATTAAGCAGAAAAGAGTCAAAGCTCAGAATCTGCAAAAGATGGCTATCTGATACATTTTCCCTGATTTTGAGTGAGAACACAAGAGGTTAAACCCTAGGTGTAAGGGCAAGCCTGAAAGAAACTAATACACACAAAAACAGCAGTCTGAATTTGAGGCCAGAAAATAACAAGACTTTAACTTGTTGATTTGTTATTGTCCCCAGGAAACTAACAAAAGCAAACTAAAATCATCATTGGCAAAAAATATAGTAATCTGAGATTTTATACTATTTCTACAAAATGTATCGAATGTTCAAACACATTCACAGGAAAATAGATCCATAATGAAGCAAAACCACATAAGCTAGTGGCAGAAAAAACAATAGACAAAAAAAAAAAAAAACGTGGAGGCTGTAGATATCATTAGATATTATGAAACACAAACTGTAAAACAATTATGCTTATTTTATTCAGGAAATTGTTTAGCTTAAATTTTTTAATAGGGAAATGAAACAAGAGCACACATATATAAAGAAGAAACTAAAACACCAAACTTGAAAAATACTATGACAAATTAAGAACTGATTAAATTAGTTTCACAATAAAATATACACCACTGAATATAGTCTCAATGAACTAGAGAACAGGTCAGAATAAAATATGCAAAACAAATTCCAAAGCAATATTGTATTAGAATGTATGAAAGATAAAAATAAAAAAGAAAAGATACAGTGTAATACATTAAAGAAGTCCCAAAAAGGGTGGGGGGAATAGGACATAGTCAATGTGAGAAAAAATTACAGCTGAGAATATTCTTTTAAAAAATGCCAATTCATGGGGCACCTTGGTGGCTCAGTGGGGTAAGCCTCTGCCTTCACCTCAGGTCATGGTCTTAGGGTCCTGGGATCGAACCCCACATCATGCTCTCTGCTCAGCAGGGAGCCTGCTTCCCCCTTTCTCTCTGCCTGCCTCTCTGGCTACTTGTGATCTCCCTCTCTCTCTGTCAAATGAATAAATAAAATCTTTTTTTTTAATGCTAATTCACATATTTGACTAATCTAACAAATTCCAAGCAGGAAAAAAAATACACAGCTAGACACATTTTAGAGATGCTTTAGAAAAAGAAAAACATATATTTTAAAAATTGTCAGAATAAAAAGCGTTTACCTTCATAGTAATAGCAGTTGTAAGGACATCTGAATTATCGGTAACTTCATTGGAAGCCATAAGATAAAGGAATGCTATTTCCAATATATTTAAAGGAAATGACTGCCAACTCTAGAATTCTATACTCAATGGGAACATCCTCCAAGAAAGAAGACAAAGTAGACACAAATTTGAAAAAGTTTACCACAAGAAAAACAATAAACAAAATTCTAAAGTGTTCAGCAGTTAGAATGAAAGAAAAAATACAAAAGGATGATCACAGACCCAGGAAGAACTGAAATGAAGAGCAACAAAAGAGAACAATAGCTATATAAGACAACATTATATTTTGTGAGAAATAATATGTAAAAAGAAAGGAAGGAAAAAGAGAGAAGAAAGAGGGACAAGAAGGAGGAAAATTAAAATATGATAAACAATTAGCATATAATTCAGGAATAGGGAGGAAAATAGAATGAAAGTGTTATAAATTCCTCTCATTGTCTTGGAGAAAGACCAAAAAAAATCAAGCAACATCCTGTTTTCATAATTCAAGGATGCATATTATAATTTTTAAAGCATTCAATAAAGTGTATTTGACTTCCAAAAAAAAGAGGGGGAAATATAATAAGAAAAATAATAGAAAATTAAAAAAAAAACAAGGAGTGAAAGAGGAGGATATGGATGGAAAATAGAAATGGTAAGATATTAAAATCACAAAGTAAGATAATTTATTATTATCTTAAGATAATACATAATATAATAAATAATAAATAATATAATATATAATTATATAATATAATATAAATATATAATAAATAATATAATAAATATATTATTGATCACATTAAATATAAATGGACTTAATGTTACCATCTTAAAAATATACATTGTCAGACTGAAAAAGAAAAACTCAATCTTATGCTATTTCCAAAAGACAGAACCAAAGAATAAATGTACAGAAAAGTTAAAGGCTAGAAAAAGACAAAGTACTAAATAAAAGAAAGCAAATGTAGCTATAGAAATATCAGACAAAAATAAACTTCAGGGTGAGGTGCCTGGATGCCTCAGTCAGTTAAGCGGTTAAGTTTCTGCCTTAGGCTCACATCATGATCTTGGGGTTCTGGGATCGAGCCCTGCATATGGCTCTTTGTTCAGTGGGGAGTCTGTTTTTCCCTCTCCTTCTGTGTGCTCTCTCTCCCTCTGTGCTCTAGCTCTGTCTAAGGTAAATAAATAAAATCTTTAAAAAAAATTAAGTTCAGGGCAAAAAGATTGCTAGAAGCAAAAAGGTCGGTATATAATGATGAATGTTTATTTCAACAAGAAAAAATGAAAGTACTAAATGAAAACATACTTAATACCTTAAAGCAAAACTGAATAAACACATAGGATAAGCAGGAAAACCCACAATCACAGTAGAGGTTTTAATATACCTGTATGTGCAATTAATAGAACAGAGAGAAAAAAAAGTCATTATAAATATAAACTGAAATATTATTACTAAAAAACTGACTTCATGCAGATATGTTTACATGTATGCACCCAAAAGTGCAAAACACACATTCTTTTCAAGAACACATGGATTATATATATCTTTTTAAAAAAAGACATAAATGCAGTCAAAAAGAAAATATCAACATATACCAAATAACTCAAATAATGCAGAATGTATCACATGTAAATATGGTCAAAAAGAATTTTTTAAAAAGATAACCAGAAGCATCTCCACATGTTTTAAAATTAAGAATACACTTTTAAATAGTTTATTAGACAAAAAAGAAATAATGGAAAAAAAATATTTTAACTAAATAATAATGAGAATACTAAGTATCAGAACCTGTGAGGGTCAGTGTAAAACATAAAAGAAAATGAGTAGCCTTAAAATCTTATATTAGGTAAAATATAGAAATTTAACTAACTTACAATTAATCATAAGAAATGAAGGAATGGTTATCAAAATAAACCCAAATAAAGTAGAAAAGACAAATAAGGTAAATTAAGAGATTAATAAAGAAACAATCCTACCATAAAGAAAATTGGAAAAGCTAAAAGTTAGTTCTCATAAAGGCTTATAATACACATCCCTATTACAAATGAGCAAGAAAAAGAAAAATAAGCATAAGTAACTGGATCAAAAATTAAAAAGTGACAAAACCAAAAATCTTTCAGTAATTATAAAGATACGATATTATTATGATTAAATGCGTGACACTCCAGGTAGAAAATTTAGTTGAAATGAATACATTCCGGGGCACCTGGGTGGCTCAGTGGGTTAAAGCCTCTGCCTTCGGCTCAGGTCATGATCTCAGGGTCCTGGGATCGAGCCCCGCATCGGGCTCTCTGCTCATTGGGGAGCCTGCTTCCTCCTTTCTCTCTGCCTGCCTCTCTGCCTACATGTGATCTGTCTGTCAAATAAATAAATAAAATCTTAAAAAAAAAAAAATGAATACATTCCTAGAAAAATGCAGGTTATCAAAAAAGAAAAAAAATACAGACTGATTAGTTTTTTTTTTTAAGATTTTATTTATTTATTTGACAGAAAGAGCACAAGTAGCAGAGAGGCAGGCAGAGAGGAAGGAAGCAGGCTCCCCGCTGAGCAGAGAGCCCGATGCGGGGCTCGATCCCAGGACCCCGGGATCATGACCGGAGCTGAAGGCAGACGCTTAACTGACTGAGCCACCCAGGTGCCCCCAGACTGATTAGTTTTATAGTGAATAAAGACATTTAATTCATATGCTAACATTCTCACTAAGGAAATTCATACCCAAGTGACTTCACCGTTGAAAGAAGCAGCTTCAATCTTACACAAACACTATCAAGGAAAAATACATACATGCATGCATACATACAATGTTTCAGGATTGATGTATGAGGCTACCATATCATTGATAACAACATGTCAAAAAGAGCATAATGACATTAGCAAGATGGTAGAACAGAAAGTCCCAGAAGTAATTCTCTCACAGATACATCAATATAGCAATGAAGTATGGGCAGAAAGAAAGAAACAAACAAACAAACAAACAAACCTACTTGAGAATTCCCAAACCCAAATAAGAAGTTGCTGTACTCCAGGAAAGCACAAATCTGAGAAGAGCTATGCTGGAATGAGTAAGAAAGGCCATTTCAATATTTTTATCTTAAGCTCATTAAACTCTTATTCTTGCCTGGATTTTTATTTTCTTCTGGAAGCTTCAGTTTATTTGGCAAAGATATTACAAAAATATATCTATTTCTTCACCATTTTCCACAAAAACATTGGAGATACAAGCTGAAGGCAACAGTAACAAATACAAAGGTAGAGATGAAGAAGAGAATGAGGACCCACCCAAAGTAGTAGTTACTGAAGTAAAAGAAGATGCTTTTTTTTTTAACTCCAAGAAGTGTAAACTATTTTACAAGAGATAGGTGTGGATACTTTGCATTTAAAACCTACATCAAATCAGAAGACATAACTTTTAATGTGGGCAGACACTAATTTAGGAAACATTACTGAGTGATCCCATTCCACCTCACATACCCTGTACCTGACCAGGGGAAAAAGAGCTATACTTACTGTATGTGTTCCAAACCCATCTATCAATGAGAAGAATGTCACCATCCCAGTTACCATGTTAATTTGGGTAATAGACAAGGATGCAGATGAGTTCCAAAAAATTTTACTGGAGGAAAAATGTGCCTGAACATAGTTTGACTGAGAAATTGTTGCTAAATTACTGCTTTCCCACCATCCCTTAAACTTAGTCAGTTTTACTTCTCTTCAACATTCTAAGAACTTATGGATAACTTAAAACTTTTGTGAGATTAATATTTCCAATAAAATCTTTAAATGTTAAATGTCAAGAAACTGTATTACCTTTTATTAAGAACTGTCTAATGTATAAAATACATTTGAATGAAATTTTTGGAAGATTTTAAGTGTTCATTTATTAAACTGAGCACAAATTATTTCTTAATAGACTGAAATCAGAATATCAATTAGACTTCCAAAGATAGTTCCAATCCACAGGTTTTGGGGTCTGCTGCCACTGCTGGCAAGGCTTTCCAACAGACCCTGTGTCCAGAAGGAAACTTGCCTGTAGCATTATCTCTGGTGGACTTGCTGATCTGGGAGAACAGCGCTCTTTCCAAATGAATCACCCTCCCACACTGTGACAGAGATATTTTTTCTTTGTTTTATTTTATTGTTATTTTAAAGTTGAACTTTGAGTACTAAATGTCCCCCCTCAACATTAGAGTTTTTGGCTTTTTATTTCCAGATATTGACTTTTAACCCTGTTTTACTTGATTCAGGAACTGCTTTTTTTATCCAAAGATTTTATTTACTTATTTGACAGAGAGAAAGGGAGAGAGAGAGAGAGAGGAGAGAGAGAACGTAGAAGCAGGAGTGGGAAAGGGAGAAGCCGGGCTCAATCCCAGTCCCCTAGAATCGTGACCCAAGCTGAAAACAGATGTTTAAAAGACTGAGCTATCCAAGAACTGGGGTTTTTTATTATTTTTTCCTCTTTTTTAAAGATTTTATTTATTTGACAGAGATCACAAGTAGGCAGAGAGGCAGGCAGAGAGAGAGAGAAAGGGAAGCATGCTCCCCACTGAGCAGAGAGCCCAATGCAGGGCTCAATCCCAGGACCCCGAGATCATGACCTGAGCGGAAGGCAGAGGCTTTAACTCACTGAGCCACCCAGGCACCCCAGGAACTGTCTTTTAATTTCAAAAGGACTGTGACTCAGCCATCAAAAAGAATGAAATCTTGTCATTTGCAACCACATGGATGGAACTAAAGGGTAATATGCTAAGCAAAATAAGTCAGTCAGAGAAAGAAAAAAACCATATGATTTCATGTTAAGAAACAAAACATATAAATATAGTGGAAAGGAAGGAAAAATATAATAAGATGAAAATTGAGAGGAAGGCAAACCATAAAAAATGCTGAACTCTAGGAAACAAACTAAAGGTAGCTGAGGTGGAGTGGAGGGAAGGAATAACTGGGTGGGTATTAAGGAGGGCACTTGATGCAATGAGCACTGGGTATTATGCAACTGATAAGTCACTAAGTTCTACCTCTGAAACTAGGAAAAGAAAAAAGGAACAAGTGGCTTGTTCGGTTTTGTAGATGGGGTTTTGTAGTTTCATTCATGAGGTACTGGTTACTTCTGTATTCCCCTACAAACTAACAGAATAGAGGGAGATTCCCAGGAACGAGTTTTAAAAGCACAAATTTGGCAGCTTATAGTTTATGGACCATGGACAGCAAACCCTTGTAAAAAAAAAAGAAAGTTAAGTCAAAGTTAAACAATAATACAAAAGAAAAAGAATACGTCTTAGTTATTTGCACTATGATAAACCCTATAGATCTAAGAGCTACTTATTACTTAAAGTCCTAGGAGATTTCGTTACACATGAACCATGTGAATTAACCAGGAAACATGCAATAAGGTAATGGAATTAAAATTCTCTGTATAAATGTTGCCTTTAGCTTTAGAGAGAAGTATATTCTATATTTTATATATAAAATTTCCATTTACTTTTTTAAGAGTAAGGTATTTAGTATGTCTATTTGGAAAGGAGCTGTGGTTATGTACAAGAATATCTGTGTCATTTCTCCATAGCTGTTATGTAACTAATCTGAGTATTCTTTGAAGACTCTTGGCACATGAATTAGACGCAGATTTTAATGTTTAAATGTCTAATTTTATTCCTTATTAATCTTTTTTTAGATTATTTATTTATTTATTTGACAGAGATCACAGGTAGGCAGAGAGACAGGCAGAGAGAGAGGAGGAAGCAGGTTCCCCGCTGAGCAGAGAGCCTGATGCGGGGCTCGATCCCAGGACCCTGGAGATCATGACCTGAGCCGATGGCAGAGGTTTAACCCACTGAGCCACCCAGGCGCCCCTTCCTTATTAATCATTTAACGCTGGTACCAAATAATCCTGTTTAAAGCCTCAGCATCTTTCTCTGAGTGTTCACACACATACTCCGATCTTCAGTATATAATGTCTTCTGACTTAGAACACTCAAAATAATTATAAATAGTACAGTTTTTAAAAGAAGTTATAATTTTTAGGGGTCCCTGGGTGGCTCAGTGGGTTAAGCATCTGCCTTCAGCTCAGGTCATGATCCCAGGGTCCTGGGATAGAGCCCCACATCAGGCTCTCTGTTCAAAAGGGAGCCTGCTTACTCCTTTCTCTTTGCCTACTTGTAATCTCTCTCCGTCAGATAAATAAATAAAATATTTAAAAAAAAGAAGTTACAACTTTTAGATATGAAGGGAATAGGGAAACAATTTTATGATTAAATATGTTAACTCAAACACTTCAGGTATAGTAGTTGGCCCAACATTTATCATGAGATTCCTGCACTACTGTTTTCTGATTCCAGTAAAGAATTTGTCCCAGTGTGTGACTCTGGATAAATACAGAAAAAGAAGTAGGCTTACACTTTTATGGGATGTGGTCAAATTCACATTGAGAGAGCTAAAGAATGAGTGGCAATTACTTTTGGTTTTTCTTTTTTCTTTCTTTCTTTCTTTTTTTTTTAATTGAGAATATTTGTGAGTTTTTGTTACAGGGGATTTATAGTAAACTGGTGGTCAATACTGTCACAGCAATAGTGGCCCTGCTTCTTCACTGTAGGTTTATCTAACTGTTAGAAGGATCAGAAAATACAGGGCATGGATATCATCTAGTGTGTCCCACCTTAGCCACACATACTCCCATGGTCCCCAGGAGATGGTAGATCTCTCAGGTACCTTCAGGAGTACCACAGTGCCAATGAAAATATCAGAATACAGTCACCTGTAACCAACCACCCAAAGGATGGTTTATATATTTTTAAATTAGTGAATATACATGGATTTTTCCCTTAACATTCCCAGCAAATCGCTGTTGCTAAGACTCACTGTTGAAGTGAGAGTTACAGGGACAAATGTGATGCATGTGCCATAACTTACAATGTGATATTTCCTTCATGTCACTTCTGCTCTACAAAGTTCATGGTCTCCACTTTAATCATGTATTAATACATAAAGAGCCTGAAGGTATGTGGATTTTACTGTAAACTCTAAATACTTGTATGTTACTTGGAGGAGGGGTCCTTTTGGCCCCTAGAGAGCTCACCATCTCTTCCTCTACTGTATTAATAGCTAAATTTTGCCACATTGGTTTAGTTGGATTTATTTCTAACATAATATTAGAAATGTGGCTTTAAAATATTTAATGTAGACAAACTTTTATGTTTAGTTGGAGAAGCTATGAAGTATACTATCTACATGGCCTGAAGTGTGGTGTTTTTAATCCATAGCCTATGCGATACAGCAAAGGCGGTCCTAAGGGGGAAATACATAGCCATCCAAGCATCCCTCAAAAAAAATTGAAAAATCCAGAACACACCAGCTGTCTCTACACCTTAAAGAACTGGAGAATCAACAACAAATCAAACCAACTCCACACATAAGGGAAATCATCAAGATTAGAGCTGAGATCAATGAGGTAGAAACCAGAGATACAGTAGAACGTATCAATGAAACTAGAAGCTGTTTTTTGAAAGAATCAATAAGATTGATAAAACATTGGCCACACTAATTTAAAAGAAAAGAGAGAAAGCCCAAATTCATAAAATTATGAATGAAAAGGGAGAGATCACAACGAACACCAAGGAAGTAGAAACAATCATCAGGAGTTATTATCAACAGTTATATGCCAATAAGCTAAGCAACCTAGATGAAATGGATGCATTCCTGGAAAAAAATAAACTCCCAAAATTGAAGCAGGAAGAAATCGACAACCTGAATAGACTGATATCTAGTGATGAGATTGAAGCAGTGATCAAAAACCTCCCAAAAAACAAGATCCTAGGACCTGAGAGATTACCTGGGGAATTCTACCAAACGTTCAAAGAAGAAATAACACCTATTCTCCTGAATCTGTTTCAAAAAATTGAAGCAGAAGGAAAACTTCCAGACTCTTTTTATGAAGCCAGCATTACCCTGATCCCCAAATCAGGCAAAGACCCTACCAAATAGGAGAATTTCAAACCAATATCACTGATGAATATGGATGCTAAGATTATTAATCTTTAATTCTAAATCCATTTGTGTTACATCTTGACAAATGCTGAGCATCCCAATGAACTTTTTAAAAACTGTTATGTGTCCATCTCATCCTTTTGAACATTCCCCAGTAAGCAGAAAATTGAGCATTGTGCTGTCTTTATTATTAGAATTATAGGTTGAAAATGTGTGTCCAATTTTTAAAGAAGTTTCAGATTGGGTTTTTCACGGAAGGACAAGAGTGTCAACCATTTATGAACTGATTTTCTTTAAAAGGATTATAGTTTTGAAATTTCAGTTCTAAATCATATTTTTATATGCTGCATGCAAGAAAAAAATCTACCTGTTCTGTGGTAGAGAAAAAAATTCCACCTTAATATTCGAATTCAAAACAATTATTGTAATAACTGAGAAAGCCTTTTTGATTTAGTTTTAAAGTTAAATGAGTTGTTTCCTTTTGAGCATTTGCCAGTTATTCTTTATTTCAGAACACTCGAAGTGCAAGCATAGTGCATTTGAAGGCTTTGCAAACTAAATAGCTTACTCCCAAACCCCCAGGTATTCATTCTCATTCTCAAAGTGAAAATTTGTAGCAGAAATTGATATGTCTTGTGGTACTAGTAGGTGATTGTGAGGAGTCTCTCCAAACGTCTTCGTGTCCAGTATTCTAAGCATTTGTATATTCTTGGCCGAGGCAATCATGTTAAGGAATGTAGATTCTGCTTGGTGCATACCCAAGTGTAACAGTGATGTAAAACCTCTTAGCAATTAAATGAATAAGTTGTTTGTTTTCTATTTTACAATAGGAAAATATTTTCTAGAACTAAAATACCTGAATTGTCAGACAATGTAATCTCAGTTTTCATTAGTTTTTGAGGAAATGTAATAATCCATGAAATGTCAACAAATAGAAAGCAAAAAAAAAAAAAAACTGAAAAGAACACACAGAGGCAGTAAATAAAGAAATAAGAAAAGATATTTTATGCAAATAGAAACCAAAATGAAACAAAAGTGGTCATGCTTATATCAGATAAAAGAGATTTTAAATCACTGTCAAAAGAGACAAAAAGAACAACATTACATAAATGACTAAAGGGTTAATTCACCAAGAAGGTATAATAATTAAAAATAAATGTGCACTCAACATCATTACACACAAATATATGAAGCAAATATTCACAGAACTGATGAGAGAAATACATAGCAACAAATAATAGTAGGAGCATTCAATATTTCACTTTCAATAATGGATAGAACATCCAGACAGAAGATCAAGGAAAAGGAGAATCTGAACATGGATCTAACAGACATAAAACAAATTCTACCCAACATCAGCAGAATACATATTCTTCTCAAGCACACATGGAACATTCTCCAAGAGAAATCACATTTTAGGTCACAAGATAAATCTTGACAAATTTAAGATTGATATCATACCAAGTACCTTTTCTGACTACAGTAAAATGAACTAGAAATTACTGATCAGAGGAAAACTGGAAAATTCAGGAAATGTGGAAATTGAACACACATTTTTAAAAAGATTTTATTTATTTATTTGACAGACAGAGATCACAAGTAGGCAGAGAGGAAGATAGAGAGAGAGGGAAGCAGGCTCCCTGCTGAGCAGAGAGCCCGATGCGGAGCTCGATCCCAGGACCCTGGGACCATGACCCGAGCCGAAAGCAGAGGCTTTAACCCACTGAGCCACCCAGGTTCCCCTGAACACACATTTTTGAAAAAATAATAAGCCAAAGAGAAAATCAAAGGGAAATTAGAAAATATTTTGATACAAATTGGAACGCCTGGGTGGCTCAGTATTTAAGTGTCTGCCTTTGGCTCATATCGTGTTACCAGTGTCCTAGGATAGAATCCCTCATTGGACTCCCTGTTTGGCAGGAACTGTTTCTCTCTTCCCCACTCACCCTGCTTATGTTCCCTCTCTCACTGTGTCTCTCTCTGTCAAATAAATAAAATCTTTAAAAAATATTTTGATACACATGAAAATGGAAACACAACATACAATTCTTTTTGTTGTTGTTGTTGTTTTAAACACTTTTTTATGTTCAGTTAGCCACTGTACAGTACATGATTAGTTTTTGATGTAGTGTTCAATGATTCATTAGTTAAGTATAACAACTGGTGCTCATCACAACATGTGCCCTCCTCAATACCCACCACCCTCTTACCCCCTTCCCCCACCCTCCTCCCCTCTGAGAACCTCAGATTATTTCAGAGTGCCCATAGTCTCTCATGGCTCATCTCTCTCTCTGCTTTCTCCCCTTTTGGATTTCCCTACCTTCCTCTATCATCCTCCATGCTATTGCTTATGTTTCACATATGAGTGAAACCATATGATATTTGTTTGTCTCTGCTTGATTTACTTGACTTAATATAACCCCTCCAGTTCCATCCATGTCAAATCTTATGGGATGCAGCAAAAGCAATACTAAGAGTAAAGTTTATAGTTTTAAACACCTACCTTGGAAAAGAAAAAAAAAAAAACCTCATACAATATAACTTTACAACTCAAAAATTAGAAGAAGACAAATCTAAGCCCAATGTTAGCAGAAGGAAAGATAAATAAGATTAGAGTAAACATAAAGGAAATAATGAATATAAAAACAAAAAATAAAGCCAAACATTTTTATTAGAAAAGATAAACAAAATAGGCAAATCCTTAGCTAGATTAAGAAAAAAGAGAGAAAACATAAATAAATAAAATCAAAATCAACACGTTACAATTGATGCCATAGAAATTAAAAATGATTACAAGACTATGATGAGCAATTATGTGCCAACAAATTAGATAACTTAGAAGAAATAGGTACATCCCTAGAAGCATGTCACCTACCAAGATTTGTTTTGACAGACTAATAACAAATTAGGAGATTAAATCAATAATCGCAACTCTCCCCAAAAAAGAAAAGTCTGGAACCAGATCGCATCACTGGTATGTTATTAAAACATTTAAATAAGAAGCAATGCTAATCCTTCTCAAACTCCTCCAAAAAACTAAATAGAAGGGAACACTTCACTTATTTTAATGTAGCTAATGTTACTCAGATATCAAAGCCAGACACAAGAAAACTAAATTACAGGCCAATATCCAGGATGAACATAGATGTAAAACTCCTTAACAAAATAATAGAAAATCAAATGCAACAGCACATTAAAACATGAGTAAGTGGAATTTATCCTAGGGAATTCAAGGATGGTTTAGCAAATGAAAATCAATGTTATAAACCACATTAATAGAATGAACAATAAAATTCACATGAACATCTTAAGAGATCCAGAAAAAGCACTTAACAAAGAAACACACTTTCTTTATTTTATTTTATTTGTCAGAGAGAGAGAGAAGCAGGGGGAGCAGCAGGTAGAGGGAGAAGTAGTTTCCATGCTGAACAGGGAGCCCAAAGTGGGACTCTATCCCAGAACCCTGGGATCATGAACTGAGCCAAAGTCAGATGCCTAAGTGACTGAGCCACTCAGGCATCCCAAAACAGTACACTTTCAGAATAAAATATTCAATAACAATAAATTGTAAGAAATTGTTCCAGCACTATATATATATAGTGTGTGTGTGTGTGTGTGTGTGTGTGTCTCACAGTTAACATCACATTTAACAGTAAAAAACTGAAAACGATTCCTCTAAAACTGAGAACAAAACAACAGTGCCCACAATCACCACTTCTATTCAACATGATACTAGAAATCCTTCTCAGAGCAATTAAGAATGAAAAATAAATGAAAGATATTTAAATAAGAAAGGAAGAAGTACAATTATCTCTGGCCACAGATTACATGATTTATATGTAGAAAACTTAAAGGATTATGCACACACACATATAAGCAGTACAAAATAGCAGCAAAGTTGAAAAATACAAAATTAGTATGCAAAAATCAGTGGGGTTTCTATACACTGATACAACAAACAATCCAAAAAAGAAATTCAAAAAAATATAACATCAAAAAGGATAAAATACTAAAATTAAATTTAACCAAGAAGGCAAAGATTCATACACCGATAACTATAAAACATTGCTGAAAAAAATTAAAGACTCAAATAAATGGAAAGACATCCTTTTAATGGTTTGGAAGACTTGATATTGTTAAAATATCCAGCCTACACACTTCCATTTCAAAACATATTACAAAGCTACAATAATCAAAATAGTATAGTATTGACACAAGGGCAGATATTTAAATCAATAGATTGGAATAGAGAGGCCAGAACTAAACACATACATATATGGTGAAATGATCTTCCACAAGGGAGCCAAAGCTGCATAATGGAATGGATTATCTCTTCAACAAATAGTGATGGGAAAACTGGGTATCAACACACCAAAAGATTGAATTAGAACTTATCTTACATCATACACAAAAATTAACTCAAAATGGATTAAAAACTTACACTTGTGATATGAAATTACAAAATTCCTAATCAAAAACACAGGGGATAATTTCATGTCATTGTATTTAGCAATAATTCCTTGGATGTGATACCAAAAACACTGGCAACTAAAACAAAAATAGACAACTGTGCTACTTGAAACTAAAAAGTTTCTGTACATTAAAAAGCAACCAACAGAGTGAAAAAGTAGTCTATGAAATGGGTGAAAATATATACAAACCGTATTTCTAATAAGGGAATGATATCTAAAATATACAAAGAACTCCTACAACTTAATGACAGAAACAAATGATTCAATTAAAAAGTAGACAAGGGAACTGAATAGTCCTTTCTCCAAAGAAGACATACAAATAGCAGGTGGTATATGGAAAGATGCTTAATATTTCTAATAATTAGGAAAATGCAAATCAAAGCTATAATGAAGTAGTAGCTCTGATTGGTTAGAGTGGCCATTACTTAAAAAGGAAAGGAATGAAAATGGAAATAGCAAGTTTTAGAAAGGATATAAAAAATCTGAACTTTTCTGCCCTCTTTTTAGGAATGTAAAATGGTGCAGTCATTATGGAAAACAGTATTTTAGATTCTCAAAAATATAAAAATAGAATTACCATAGAACTTCTTAGGGTTCATTGAAAATACTTGAAATCAGGATCTTGAATAGATATGTGTACACCATGTTCGTTATAGCATTATTCACAATAGCCAGTAGCCAGAAACAATCTAAATATTCACCAAAAAAATGTGGTATGTGAGAGACTGGGAAGATGGTAGAATAGGAGACCCCTAAACTCACCTCATCCCACATAATTAAGAATATAACATTCACATTAGCATAAAAAAAAAAACAGAAAATGACCCAAATAATGGAAGTATGAATTCCACAGCTAAAGGTAGAGAAGATAGGCAGAGCAGACAAACAGTGGGGAGTTAAAAGGGCTCCAGCTCTCATTAGTTGGGAAGGAGCTGTGGGTACAGAGAAGGGTCAGAAACATAGTGTCACACCAGGGAGCCCATATGAGGAAGTTGAATCCCCATAACATTTGGCTTTGAATGCAAGAGGGGACGGATTTCATGATTTCTTATAACCTGAAGGACATAAAGCCTGGAATTGTAAAAAGTCAGTGGGCCAGTCTCTGTGAGAGCTCAGAGGGCATTAGGAAACTGAGCCCATGCCCTTAAATGAGCAACACTACAAACAGATAGCAGAGATCCCATATAGAAGCAGCAGTTTGGGGAGGAGTCAAGATGGCGGAGAAGTAGCAGGCTGAGACTACTTCAGCTAGCCGGAGATCAGCTAGATAGCTTATATAAAGAATGCAAACACCTGAAAATCCATCGGCAGATCAAAGAGAAGAGGAACAGAAATTCTGGAAACAGAAAAACAACCACTTTATGAAAGGTAGGACCGGCGGAGAAGTGAATCCAAAGCGACGGGAAGATAGACCCCGGGGGGAGGGGCCGGCTCCCAGCAAGCGGCAGAGCAACAGCGCACAAAATCAGGACTTTTATAAGTCTGTTCCGCTGAGGGACATCGCTCCAGAGGCTACCCGGGGCTAAGCCCACGCGGGGTCAGCGTGGCCTCAGGTCCCGCAGGGTCACAGAAGGATCGGGGGTGTCTGAGTGTCGCAGAGCTTGCGGGTATTGGAACAGGAAAGCCGGCTACAGAGACAGAGCCGACAGTAAGCTCACAGCTCGGTGTTACCTTGAACCGGCCGCAGGCTCGGTGAGGTACCGAGCGCGGCCGGAGGTCAAGCAGACGGGAGTAACTGGGCGCTGTTCTCTGAGGGCGCACTGAGGAGTGGGGCCCTGGGCTCTCGGCTCCTCTGGGCTGGAGACCAGGAGGCCGCCATTTGTGCTCCCGTCCTCCGGAACTCTACGAAAAGCGCTCAGGGAACAAAAGCTCCTGAAAGCAAACCCGAGCAGATTACTCACCCTGGCCCGAGTAAGGGAGGTGCAATTCCGCCTGGGGCAAAGACACTTGAGAATCACTACAACAGGCCCCTCCCCCAGAAGATCAACAAGAAATCCAGCCGAGGCCAAGTTCACCTACCAAGAGGTGCGGTCTCAATACCAAGGAGAGCAGCAGAATTCCAGAGGAGGAGAAAGCCAAGCACAGAAATCATGGCTTTTTCCCTGTGATTTTTTTTAGTCTTGCAATTAATTTAATTTTTTTCTTTTTCATTTTTTGTTTTTTTTTTTCTCGCATTCGGGTAAAAATTTCTTTTTAACTTTTACCTTTTTCTTATTTAAAGTTTTTTAACTAGTTTATCTAATATATATATATATTTTTTATATATATTTTTTCTTTTTTCTATTTTTCTAATGTGTTTTCTTTTTTTTAATTCTTTTCTTTTTTTTTTCCTTTTTCTTTTTGTTCCTTTCTTCCTTTTTGAACCTCTTTTTATCCCCTTTCTCCCCCTTCACGATTTGGGATCTCTTCTAATTTGGTTAAAGCATATTTTCCAGGGGTTGTTGCAACCCTTTTAGTATTTAACTTGCTCCTTCATATACTCATCTGGACAAAATTACAAGATGGAAAAATTCAACACAAAAAAAGAACAAGAGGCAGTACCGAAGGCTAGGGACATAATCAATACAGACATTGGTAATATGTCAGATCTAGAGTTCAGAATGACAATTCTAAAGGTTCTAGCCAGGCTCGAAAAAGGCATGGAAAATATTAGAGAAACCCTCTCAGGAGATATAAAAGCCCTTTCTGGAGAAATAAAAGAACTAAAATCTAATCAAGTTGAAATAAAAAAAGCTATTAATGAGGTGCAATCAAAAATGGAGGCTCTCACTGCTAGGATAAATGAGGGAGAAGAAAGAATTAGTGATATAGAAGACCAAATGACAGAGAATAAAGAAGCTGAGCAAAAGAGGGACAAACAGCTACTGGACCACGAGGGGAGAATTCGAGAGATAAGTGACACCATAAGACAAAACAACATTAGAATAATTGGGATTCCAGAAGAAGAAGAAAGAGAGAGGGGAGCAGAAGGTATACTGGAGAGAATTATTGGGGAGAATTTCCCCAATATGGCAAAGGGAACAAGCATCAAAATTCAGGAGGTTCAGAGAACAACCCTCAAAATCAATAAGAAAAGGCACACACCCCGTCACCTAATAGTAAAATTTACAAGTCTCAGTGACAAAGAGAAAATCCTGAAAGCAGCCCGGGAAAAGAAGTCTGTAACATACAATGGTAAAAATATTAAATTGTCAGCTGACTTATCCACAGAGACCTGGCAGGCCAGAAAGAGCTGGCATGATATTTTCAGAGCACTAAACGAGAAAAACATGCAGCCAAGAATACTATATCCAGCTAGGCTATCATTGAAAATAGAAGGAGAGATTAAAAGCTTCCAGGACAAACAAAAACGGAAAGAATTTGCAAACACCAAACCAGCTCTACAGGAAATCTTGAAAGGGGTCCTCTAAGCAAAGAGAGAGCCTACAAGTGGTAGATCAGAAAGGAACAGAAACCATATACAGTAACAGTCACCTTACAGGCAATACAATGGCACTAAATTCATATCTCTCAATAGTTACCCTGAATATTAATGGGCTAAATGCCACTGTCAAAAGACACAGGGTATCAGAATGGATAAAAAAACAAAACCCATCTATACGTTGCCTCCAAGAAACTCATTTTAAGCCCGAAGACGCCTCCAGATTTAAAGTGAGGGGGTGGAAAAGAATTTACCATGCTAATGGACATCAGAAGAAAGCAGGAGTGGCAATCCTTATATCAGATCAATTAGATTTTAAGCCAAAGACTATAATAAGAGATGAGGAAGGACACTATATCATACTCAAAGTGTCTGTCCAACAAGAAGATTTAACAATTTTAAATAGCTATGCCCACAACGTGGGAGCAGCCAACTATATAAACCAATTAATAACAAAATCAAAGAAACACATCAACAATAATACAATAATAGTAGGGGACTTTAACACTCCCCTCACTGAAATGGACAGATCATCCAAGCAAAAGATCAGCAAGGAAATAAAGGCCTTAAACGACACACTGGACCAGATGGACATCACAGATATATTCAGAACATTTCATCCCAAAGCAACAGAATACACATTCTTCTCTAGTGCACATGGAACATTCTCCAGAATAGATCACATCCTGGGTCCTAAATCAGGACTCAACCGGTATCAAAAGATTGGGATCATTCCCTGCATATTTTCAGACCACAATGCTCTAAAGCTAGAACTCAACCACAATAGGAAGTTTGGAAAGAACCCAAATACATGGAGACTAAACAGCATCCTTCTAAAGAATGAATGGGTCAACCGGGAAATTAAAGAAGAATTGAAAAAAATCATGGAAACAAATGATAATGAAAATACAACGGTTCAAAATCTGTGGGACACAACAAAGGCAGTCCTGAGAGGAAAATAAATAGCGGTACAAGCCTTTCTCAAGAAACAAGAAAGGTCTCAGGTACACAACCTAACCCTACACCTAAAGGAGCTGGAGAAAGAACAAGAAAGAAACCCTAAGCCCAGCAGGAGAAGAGAAATCATAAAGATCACAGCAGAAATCAATGATATAGAAACTAAAAAAACAATAGAACAAATCAATGAAACTAGGAGCTGGTTCTTTGAAAGAATTAATAAAATTGATAAACCCCTGGCCTGACTTATTAAAACGAAAAGAGAAAGGACCCAAATAAATAAAATCATGAATGAAAGAGGAGAGATCACAACTAACCCCAAAGAAATACAAACTATTATAAGAACATACTATGAGCAACACTATGCCAACAAATTTGAAAATATGGAAGAAATGGATGCATTCCTAGAAACATATAAACTGCCACAACTGAACAAGGAAGATATAGAAAGCCTGAGCAGACCCATAACCAGTAAGGAGATTGAAACAGTCATTAAAAACCTCCAAACAAACAAAAGCCCAGGGCCAGACGGCTTGCCGGGGGAATTCTACCAAACATTTAAAGAAGAACTAATTCCTATTCTCCTGAAACTGTTACAAAAAACAGAAATGGAAGGAAAACTTCCAAACTCATTTTATGAGGCCAGCATCACCTTGATCCCAAAACCAGACAAGGATCCCATCAAAAAAGAGAGCTATAGACCAGTATCCTTGATGAACACGGATGCGAAAATACGCAACAAAATACTAGCCAATAGGATTCAACAGTACATTAAAAGGATTATTCACCACGACCAAGTGGGATTTATTCCAGGGCTGCAAGCTTGGCTCAACTTCCGCAAATCAGTCAATGTGATACAACACATCAATAAAAGAAAGAACAAGAACCATATGATACTCTCAATAGATGCTGAAAAAGCATTTGACATAGTACAGCATCCCTTTGTGATCAAAACTCTTCAAAGTGTAGGGATAGAGGACACATACCTCAATATCATCAAAGCCATCTATGAAAATCCCACCGCAAATATCATTCTCAATGGAGAAAAACTGAAAGCTTTTCCGCTAAGGTCAGGAACACGGCAGGGATGTCCATTATCACCATTGCTATTCAACATAGTACTAGAAGTCCTAGCCTCAGCAATCAGACAAAAAAAGGAAATTAAAGGCATCCAAATCTGCAAAGAAGCCAAATTATCACTCTTCGCAGATGATATGATACTATATGTGGAAAACCCAAAAGACTGCACTCCAAAACTGCTAGAACTTGTACAGGAATTCAGTAAAGTGTCAGGATATAAAATCAATGCACAGAAATCAGTTGCATTTCTCTACACCAACAACAAGAAGAAGAAAGAGAAATTAAGGAGTTAATCCCATTTACAATTGCACCCCAAACCATAAGATACCTAGGAATAAACCGAACCAAAGAGGCACAGAATCTATACTAAGGAAACTATAAAGTACTCATGAAAGAAATTGAGGAAGACAGAAAAAAATGGAAAAATGTTCCATGCTCCTGGATTGGAAGAATAAATATTGTGAAAATGTCTATGCTACCTATAGCAATCTGCACATTTAATGCAATTCCTATTAGTACCATCCATCTTTTTCAAAGAAATGGAACAAATTATTCTAAAATTTATATGGAACCAGAAAAGACCTCGAATAGCCAAAGGGATATTGAAAAAGAAAGCCAAAGTTGGTGGCATCACAATTCCGGACTTCAAGCTCTATTACAAAGCTGTCATCATCAAGACAGCATGGTACTGGCACAAAAACAGACACATAGATCAATGGAACAGAATAGAGAGCCCAGAAATAGACCCTCAACTCTATGGTCAACTCATCGTCGACAAAGCAGGAAAGAATGTCCAATGGAAAAAGACAGCCTCTTCAATAAATGGTGTTGGGAAAACTGGACAGCCACATGCAGAAAAATGAAATTGGACCATTTCCTTACACCACACACGAAAATAGACTGAAAATGGATGAAGGACCTCAAAGTGCGAAAAGAATCCATCCAAATCCTTGAGCAGAACACAGGCAGCAACTTCTTCGACCTCAGCCTCAGCAACATCTTCCCATGAACATCGCCAAAGGCAAGGGAAGCAAGGGCAAAAATGAACTATTGGGATTTCATCAAGATCAAAAGCTTTTGCACAGCAAAGGAAACAGTTAACAAAATCAAAAGACAACGGACAGAATGGGAGAAGATATTTGCAAACGACATATCAGATAAAGGACTAGTGTCCAAAATCTATAAAGAACTTAGCAAACTCAACACCCAAAGAAAAATAATCCAATCAAGAAATGGGCAGAGGACATGAACAGACATTTCTGCAAAGAAGACATTCAGATGGCCAACAGACACATGAAAAAGTGCCCCATATCACTCGGCATCAGGGAAATACAAATCAAAACCACAATGAGATATCACCTCATACCAGTCAGAATGGCTAAAATCAACAAGTCAGGAAATGACAGATGCTGGTGAGGATGCGGAGAAAGGGGAACCCTCCTACACTGTTGGTGGGAATGCCAGCTGGTGCAGCCACTCTGGAAAACAGCATGGAGGTTCCTCAAATTGTTGAAAATAGAACTGCCCTATGACCCAGAAATTGCACTACTGGGTATTTACCCTAAAGATACAAACGTAGTGATCCAAAGGGGCACGTGCACCCAAATGTTTATAGCAGCAATGTCCACAATAGCCAAACTATGGAAAGAACCTAGATGTTCATCAACAGATGAATGGATCAAGAAGATGTGGTATATATACACAATGGAATACTATGCAGCCATCAAAAGAAATGAAATCTTGCCATTTGCGACAACATGGATGGAACTAGAGCATATCCTTAGCGAAATAAGTCAAGCAGAGAAAGACAACTATCATATGATCTCCCTGATATGAGGAAGTGGTGATGCAACATGGGGGCTTAAGTGGGTAGGAGAAGAATCAATGAAACAAGATGGGATTGGGAGGGAGACAAACCATAAGTCACTCTTAATCTCACAAAACAAACTGAGGGTTCTGGGGGGAGGGGGTTTGGGAGAAGGGGGTGGGATTATGGACATTGGGGAGGGTATGTGCTTTGTTGAGTGCTGTGAAGTGTGTTAACCTGGTGATTCACAGACCTGTACCCCTGGGGATAAAAATATATGTTTATAAAAAATAAAAAATTAAAAAAAAAAAGCAGCAGCAGTTTGAAAAACACCTGGGACAAACAGAACGGAATGTTATCTACTCATCTCAGAGCATTCCCAGAAAAGCAGGAATCATAGGGAGACACCTCTAGGAACAACATATGTGTAAAGCACCATTTCCCTCTCCTACCCCTCAGTATAAACATACAACCAACTTCAGAAACCAGCACAGCACAAACACCCCTTACCTAACTTGTTTAATCCAAGTCCTTGCCCTCTCACACATCAGAGGTCCCACAATTTCCAGTCACTATTGCCTCAGTCTTAACACTGTGGGTTCCTTCCCTGGAAAACCAGTATTAACACCACCAACACCATGTCTCCCAACTTATAAGTTTCGTGATGGCAGCATCAGGCCCTGCAGAAGCCCTAGGCACATAACAGAGTTAAAAATATACACCTCACCCATGTGACCTTGGTCCCAGCAGCCTTAGAAGTTCTCATTCCCAAGCAGACCAGTACATAACTTGCTTAAACTATACCCTATTTCAGCAAGGGACCAAACACTGCAAAATATTGGCAAAGAGAGCTTCTGCAGATGACAGGACTGAAGGAAAAAGCAGCCAGAAAACAGTAGCAGGGCACATGTAACATATGTAGGAGACACCCCCTGAAGCACCAGGTCCTGAAGAATAGAAAATGCTGTGTTGCAGAACATTACAGAACCTCTTCCTCATAAGACCATTAATTTCAAGAGAAGAAGAGGTAGCTGACTTTGCTAACAGAACAGATATACAATGATAGATAGAATGAGAAGATGGAGGAATATGTTCCAAATGAAAGAACAAGACAAAACCTTAGAAAGAGACATTATTGAAACAGGTTTAAGTAATATGTACCTGATAAGGAATTTAAAGTAATGATTTAAAGACACTCACTGGACTTGAGAAAAGAGTGGATGGTATGAGTGAGACCCTTATTAAAGAGATGGAGAACATAAAAAAAGAAACAATCAGAGATAACTCAAAAAAATGAAATAAAAAATATACAAAATGGAGTAAACCACAGGTTAGAGGAAGCAGAGAAATTAATTAATGATCTAGAAGAAAGAGTAATAGCAAGTAATCAAGCTGAGCGGGTGAGGGGAAAAATATAGAAAATGAGAATAGACTCAGGGAATTTAGTGACTCCATCAAACATAGCAACCTTTGCATTGTAGGGGTCCAAGAAGAAGAAAAGAGAAAAATAAAAAGGGGAAAGAAAATTTATTTGAAGAAATAACAGCAGAAAAGTTTCTAAATCTGGGGAAGGAAGAAGATATCCAGATCCAGGAGACACAGAGTAGAAAGGAAAGATTATAAGCAAGACTATAAAAAACAGGAAACACAAAAGCACAAAAAATTAGTATATCTGTAAAAATCAGTCAAGAGATTCACAAAATAAAAGCATGTAAAATATGATACCATATATGAAAACATGGAGTAGAGAGGAATAAAGAATAGGTTCAAACTTAAGTGAGTATCAACTTTAAATATAGACTATTATATATTCATATATATATGAATATATATATAATGTTCTATACAAACAGAAAGGTAACTAGAAATCAAAAACGAGTAATAGAGGGAGGTGCAAGATGGTGAAGTAGGAGGATCCTAAGCTCACCTTGTCCCAAATTTACAGCTAGATATCACTCACATCTAAGTGAATAAACTGTAGAGTGATCCAAAGATTAGCAGAACAAACTCCACAACTAAAAATAGAGGGAAAAGCCACATTTGAGAGTTTAGGAAGGATACAAAAGGTAGTTAGGAGCTTCCTGCAAGAGGAAAGGAGCCATGATCACAGAGAGAGGAAAGCTTCAGGGAATGCCCACAGGAAAAAGGAACCCCCTACCGTCTGGCCTTGAAAACCAGAGGGTCTGAATTCCATGAGTTTGTACAACCAGTGGGACTTGGAGCCTGGAGTTTTACAAGTCAGCTGACTCAGCACAGGACAAACTGCAAGGGTGAATGATAGCCAGTTCCTTGCCTTAAAGAGACAAGAGCTCAAGGAGAGGTAGCATTGAAGCAACAGCTTGCACAATGAGATTTGTTAATACTGAATTTGGATCCTGTGGGGGAATCCTTTAGGAACAAAGGGGTTCGCAGGCACTGTTTTCCTCCTGGGGACCCCAATATAAAAACAAAGCCAAGTGCAGGAGGCAACACTATATAGACACTTGCTAACTAACATGCTTGCAACATACCCCAATCACTAGCTCTCCTGAGGACTTGCCTACTCCAAGCTTGCTGGCCTTGGTCCTGTACTTAGAACAAATTTTGTTAAGACTGTACATGCCCCATCCAATAACTGCTTCTGTGTTCTCTACACCCTTGGCCAATACCTTTTAGGAGATTTGGCCCAAGGGAAAATTTTGCTAATGCTGTTTATACCCTGCACACTCAACCATGTTCACATATGAGCCTCACCTCAACCATCACACTCAACACCCATCCACCATGCACACAGACACAGTGTGCCTTGCCCAACCAACAGGCACACAGATACCATGTGTACCAGTTGTTTCTGCTGCTGCTTCTGCTGCTGCTGCTGCTGCTGTTGTCTGCACACCATATCCTCCACTGCCACCATGTTTTGAGGGATTGGTTTAGGACTAAATGTTCGTGTGAACTTTGCTAATGCAAGATGCACCTCGTCAGGCCACCACAGACTCCCGGTTGCTACCCTTTCCTTGACTAGCTTTTGCATACATGAACATGACACCCAAAAGACACTTACTGCTTGCCACCACATCAGCCATGCACCTTGTCCTTGGCTGCTGCCACTAGTGTGCATGACACCCCTCAGCACACTTCAGAGGATCCAGCCTAGGACTAGTGACTCAGTTCAAATTTTGCTGACATTGCTACCCCACCCACAAACCCTTCTAAGATCACAACCCCACAGAACCAGCCTGCCTGGGTCTCACTAACACCACAGAGAGTAAGCACAGCCCACTAAAGGCAGTCACTGCAGAAGGCTGGACTAAAAGGGAAAGCTACCTAAACACAATAGCAGGATGCAAGCAACATAGGAGACTTCCTTGATGTGCCAGGTACTGGTGAACAGAGAACATTACACTTCAGGCGCTACCTTCAAGGCCAGAGGATGTGGCTGATTTTCATAAAACACAGAAACAGACACAGAGAGGTAGACAAAATGAGGAGACAGTGGAGTTTTTTTTACAATTAAAAGACATTATGATCTAAGTGAAACAAAAATAAGTAGAATGACTGATACCTAATTTAATGTAATGATCATAAAGGTATTCACTGGGCTTGAGAAAAGGGTGGAGGACATCAGTGAGACCTTTAAAATAAAGATAAAATTTAATGTATCAGAGATGAAGAATTCAATAAATGAAATTTAAAATATTATAGATGGAATGAATAGTAGGCTACAGGAAGCAGAGGAAAAGATCAGTGACCAGGAATATAGAAGAATGGAAAGCAATCAAGCTGGCAGATAAAAGACAAACATATACTGCATAAGAATAGACTTGGAGAATTCAGTGATTTCATTAAGTATAATAATATCTACATTGTGTGGATCTCAGAAGAAGAGATAGTAAACAGGGCAAAAATTTATTTGAAGAAATAACAGCTGAAAATTTCCTTAATCTGGGGAAGCAAATAGTATCCTGATCCAGCAGCTAGGGGAACCCACAACAAAATCAACAAAAGCAGATCCATAAGTCATACTGTAATTAGGAAGGCAAAGTGCAGTGATAAAGGAAAAAAAAATATGTACAGATGAAGATGTCGTATAGATAGATAGATAGATAGATAGATATAGATATCTCTCTCTCTCTCTCTATATATATATATATATATATACTTATATATAATAGAATATTACTCAGTCATCAAAAAAGGAAATATTGACATTTGCAATGACATGAATGGAATTAGAGGATATTATACTAAATAAAGCAAGTCAATCAAAGAAAGATAATTATCATATGATCTCACTCATATGTGAAATTTAAGAAATGAAACAGAATATCATAGGGGAAGGGAGGGAAAAATAAAACAAGATGGAATCAGAGAAGGAGATAAACCATAGGAGACTCTTTATCATAGGAAGCAAATATGGTTGTTGGAGGAGGAGAGGTTGGGGGATGAGGTAACTGGGTTATGAACATTAGGGAGGGTACATGATATAATGAGCACTGGGTATTATATAAAACAATGAATCACTGAACTCTACCTCTGAAATGAATACAATATATGTTAATTAATTTAATTTAAGTACAAAATTATTTTTAAAAAGAAAAAAAAATAATAGCATCAGGACAAAAGAAGTCTTTAACTTACAAGGGTTACCCCATAAGTCTATTGGTGAATTTTTCAGCAGAAACTACAAGCCGGAAGAGAGTTGCATGATATATTCAAAGTGTTGAATAGAAAAAGTCTGCAGCCAAGAATACTCTATCCAGCATGGCTCTCATTCAGAGTAAAAAGAGAGTTTAAGAGTTTCACAAACAAAAAATAAAGGGGTTCATGACCGTCAAACCAGTCCAGCAGGAAATATTAAGGGGGAAACTGAGTAGAAAGGAAACACCTAAAGTGACAGTATGAAATCAGGAAACACAAAAGAAGTGAAAATGAGTATTTCTGGGAAAAAAATGTAAAAAATTAATCAGAGAACTCATAAGATAAAAAGGTGTAAAATATGACAACATACACCTAAAACCTGGGGATAAGAGGAGTTAAAGAATGGATTAAAACTTAAACAATCATCAATCTAATATAGACTGCTATATGCAGCTGTTATATACAAGCATAATGGAAACCGCAAATGAAAACCCACTAATACATGTGCAAAGATTAGGAAAAAAAAGAAAAAAGAGAAAACTATATTATTAAGGAAAACAAGCAAAACATGAAATAGCAAAAGAGAAAAAAGATCCAAGAAAAATGTCAGAAACAACTATAAAACATGTAAAAAGTGCCAATAAATACATATCTATCAATCATTCTTTTGAATGTAAATGCTCCAATCAAAGCCATAGGATGACAGAATGGATAAAATAATAAAATAAAATAAAATAAAATCCAGGACCCATTTATATGCTGTCTACAAAAGACTCATTTTAGACCTAAATACACAAGCAGATTGAAAGTGAAGGGATGAAGAAACACTTATTCAAATGGATGTGTGAAGAAGCCAGGATAGGATAGCAGTATTTATACAGGACAAAATAGACTTTAAAGCAAAGAAAAGCAAAGACTAATCAGAGATAAAGAGGATACTACATAATCATTAAGGGGACAATCCAACAAGAAGATATATAGTAATTGTAAATATTTATGCACCCAACATGTGAACACCCAAATACTTAAAACAGTTAATAACAAACATACAGGAAGTGATCAATAATAACACAGTAATAGTAGGGGACTTTTAATACCCCACTTGTATCAGTGACATACATTCCAAACGGAGAATTAACAATGAAAGAGTGGCTTTGAATGGCCCACTGAAACAGACATATTTAACAGTCGTAAAAGAGTAGAACACCTTTCTTTTCAAGAGCTTATGTAATATGCTCCAGAATAGATCATATATCAGGCCACAAAACAAGTCTTAAAAATTCTAAAAACTTGAAGTTGTTCCATGCATCTTTTCTAACCATAATGCTATGAAACTAAAAATTAACAAGAAAAGCCTGGAAAGAGCACACATATATGGAAGTTAAATAACATGCGACTAAACATTAAATGGGTTAAGAAAAAAATCAAAGAAGAAATAAAAAAATACATAGAGATAAATGAAAATGAAAACACAATGATCCAAAGAAGAAGAAGAAGAAAAAGAAGAAATGAAAAGCATTCAAATTTGTAATGAAGAATCAAAACTTCCACTATTTGCAAATGGCTTGATACCATGCATTGACAACCCTAAGACTCCACTAAAGAACTACTCAAACTGACAAATGAATCCAATAAAGCTAAAGGATACAAAATTAATGTACATAAATTTCTTGCATCTTTATACACTAAAAAAAAGCAACAAAAAGAGAAATTAATAAAATAATCACATTCACAATTTCAACAAAAATAATAAAATACCTGGGAATAAACTTAGCTAAAGAGTGAAAGTGTACTCTGAAAACTATAAAACATTGATAAAAGAATTTGAAGATGACACAGAGCAATGAAAAGACATTCCATGCTCATGGATCGGTGGAACAAATATTGTTACAATGTCTATACTACCCAAGGCAATCTACATATTTAATATAGTCCTTATTAAAATACCAGCATGATTTTTCACAGAACTAGAACAAAACATCCTAAAATTTATATGAAAGCATGCAAGATCCTGAATAGTCAGAACAAACTTGAAAAAGCAAAGCAAAACTGGAGGTATCACAATTCCACACTTCAAGTTGTATTACAAAGCTGTAATAATCGGGGCACCCTGATGGCTTAGTCACTACAGCATGTAACTCTTGATGTTGGAGTTGTGAGTTTGAGCCCCATGTTGGGTGTAGAAATTACTTACAAATAAAATCTTAAGGGGCACCTGGGAGACTCAGTCAATTAAGAGTCTGCTTCTTGATTTCAGTTCAGGTTGTGATCTCAGGGTCACGGGATTTAGACTGCTTGTGCTAGAGATTCTTTCTCTCCTCCATCTGCCCCCCCAACAACCACACACACTCTCTCTTTCTTTCAAATAAATAAATATTTAAGTAAAATAAAATAATAAAAATTGCTGTAGTAATCAAAACAGTATGGTACTGGCACAAAAATGACACATAAATCAATAGAACAAAATAGAAAATCCAGAAATACAGTGTTAATCTTTCACAAAAGAGACAAAAATATGCAGTTGGAAAAAGATAGTCTCTTCAACAAATGGTGTTGGAAAAACTGGACAGCTACATGCAAAATAATAAAGACCACTTTCATACAACATACAAAAAATAAACTGAAAATTGATTAAAGGCATAAACATGAGAGCTGAAACATAAACATCCTAGAACAGAACATAGGCAGTTATTTCTCTGATATCAGTCATGCAATATCTTTATCGATATGTCTCCTGAGGCAATGGAAACAAAAACAAAAATAAACTATTGGGACTACATAGAAATAAAAATTTTCTGCAAAGTGAAGGAAAAAACCAACAAAACTAATATGGAATGGGCAATGAGGATTGGGCATGAAATATAATATGAGATATCACCTCACACCTTTCAGAAAGGCTAAAATCAAAACCACAAGAAACAAGTGTTGGCAAGGATGTGGAGAAAAAGGAACCCTCTTGCACTGTTGGTGGGAGTGCTAGCTGGTCCGCCACTGTGGAGAACAGTATGGAGGTTTCTCAAAAAATTAAATATAGAACTACCCTAAACCCCAGGAAATTTCCTACTGGCTATTTACTCAAAGAATACAACAGCACTAATTCAAAGGGATACATGCACCCGTATGCTTATTTCAGCATTATTTACAACAGCTAAATTGTGGAAGAACCCCAAGTGTCCATGGATTGATGAACAGATAAAGAAATGGTATATTTATATAAAATGGAATATTATTCAGCTAAAAAATGAATGAAATCTTGGCATTTGCAATGACATAGCTAGAACTAGAGAGTATTATGTTAAGCAAAATAATTCAGTCAGAGAAAGATAAACACCGTATAATGTCACTGATATGTAAAATATGAGAAACAAAACAAATTAGCAAAGGAGAAAAAGAGAGAGTGAGAGACACACTGAGAAACAGACTCTTAACTGTCGAGGACAAAATGATGGTGAGCAGAGAAGAGGTAAGTGGGGAATGGGTGAAATAGGTGATGGAGATTAAGGCATGCAGTTGTCTTGATGAGCACTGTGTGAAATATGGAATTGTGGAATTATATATTATACACATAAAATTAATATATCATTGTATGTTAACTGTACTGGAATTAAAACTTTTAAAAATGTCACTTATGTTCAGTAAGTCTACTGAAATAATAAAAAAGTAATATAAATATTTCCATCCAATATGAAGCTTTTCTTTGTCATTTAGAGGTAAAATGGTTATCTGGCCAAGAATAGCTATATGGAAAACCTCATATCAATAAAAATAGCTACATCTTATTGAATACTCTACAATATACCAGGCACAGACCTAGAAACTATCCAGATATTACTTTATTTAAATCTGAAGAGAATTCTGTAAGCTAGGATTATTTGCTATCTCATTTTACAAATGAAGAAATTGAGACATAGAGAATTTTATTGGTTTTTCTGTACATCTAAGGATGACCAGACTTGAAATTTGAACCCAAATATGCTTCATTCCAAATCCAGGGTTCCTACTATCACAAAAGTTCTCTTATTTTGCTTACAAATGATAAATAAATTAGAAGTTTGGAAAGATGGAAGCATAAGCTCACCTTGCCCCATGGATACACAAAGATAGCAGCCTCATCAGTGCTACTGATCCAGAAAATGACTTGAAGAGTGACAGAACAGACTCTCACCGTTAATCCTAGAGGGTGGGTGAAGTGTTCTGAAACCAAACTCCTTGTGGAACTAACTACACATGGGAGGGACACAACAAACATGGAAAAGGGAGAGGAACAAATCCCACAACAGGCACTACAGACCTGGGGTACCAACCCTGGGAAGACAGTCCTCATAGCATTTGGCTTTGAAAAGTAATAGGGTATAACATCATGAATTTATGCAACGAACTGGCTTAACTCTCAGTACTTTCAAAATCAGAAGACTTAGCTTTGGGAGAACTGAATGATACTGAGTCCCCACCCTTAAAGAGTCAGCATAACAAAAAAACCCTACCAGGATATGGCATGGAAGAAGCAGTTTGTAGAGCACCTAGAGTATATGGAAGGAAAGTAGATTTATTTACTAATCTCAGAACATGTTCCGGAGGGGCAGGGATCTTTAGGAGACTTTTCTAAGAATAAAAAAGCTATTACGCACCATTTCTATCCCCCCTCCTAGCCCAGATACTCAGACATCTGTGCAAGCCATCATGAATACTCTTGACCTATTTGCTGACACTGTGTCCCATCCCATGATCTGCAGATTTTCTACATCCAACCTACCCTCTCATATCTCACCCTATAAGCAGCCCCCACAGGGACCAGTGCCACATTCACTCTCTACCTGCCTTGTTAACACTCAATACCCCTCCCTATGTTCCACAGACTTACCTCATCCAATCCCCCCGACACTCTGCAGGAGTCTGTCCACTGGGGCTCCTGACTAATTTCATTCTGAAAGCAACCAAGAGAAAGACCAACACCACTCCAAATCACTTTTGCCATGGGGGAAGGGAAGATAACCACATTCACCAGTTCCACAGCAGCCTCAACACTGGTTGGGGGCAGACAACTGATTTGATTGCCAGCCCTACCCACCACCAAAACTGTCAAAGGAGCAGGACAAAGCAAAAAGCCCTGTAGTTTAGGGTTACTACAAACACAATGTACAGACTGGAGGCAGACCTCTGGTCTAACTACAGGCCTTAACCACAGATGAAAGGCTTTCAGGGGATAATGCATGGACAACACCCTGCAGTTTGCTGCTACAGACCCATGGCAAATGGACTGAGGGCCCACATTTGGTCTGACCCAACTACAAACCCAAGGTTGCTCCAGGCTTCCCCCTTGAAAACACAGAAACAAAACCCTACCCACAATACACAAAGTGGGCCATTGCAGATAACTGAAATGAAGGCAAACTATGGTCAGCCACAACGGTAGGGTTCATACAAAACACTCAGAGACAACCTTAAAGCATGTGGCTCTGGTGAACCGGGAACTTGACACTACAGGGTACTAGGGAATTACAGAACCTACTTTTCATGAGGTAACTACTTTGAAAATTAGATGTATTTGACTTTCCTAATACATAGAAACAAACACAGAGAGTCAGACAAAATGAAACAGAGAAATATATCCCATATGAAAGAAGAGGACAAAGTCACAGCAAAAGAGTTAAATGAAATGGAGATAAACAATATGCCTGGGAAAGAACTGAAACTATCTGGAGGAGGTTCAGGATGGCAGAGTAGAGGGACCCTAAGCTCACCCCATCTCATGTTTACAAATAGATATCACATACATCTGAGTGAATAAACCAAAGAGTGAACCAAAGATCAGGAGACAAACCCCACAATTAAAAGAAGATACAAAGTAAAAAATGTAAAAGCAGTAAAAATAAGCATTTATATAAAAATTAGTCAAGGAATTCATAAAATGTAAAGATGTCAAATATAATAGCAAATATCTGAAATGTGGAAGGGAGAGGAGTAAAGAATGAATTCAGCATTAAATGACCACCAGCTTATTATATAGGCTGATATAAGCAAAAGACATTACCTATAAAGAAAATGATAATCACAAAACAAAAAATAGTAATAGATATGCAGAAAATATAGTAAGATACTCCAGAATATCACTAAGGAAAAACAACAAACCATGAAAGAGAGAAAGACAAAAAAGAATCAGAACAAAACTATAGAACAACCACAAAACAAGTAAAAAAAAAAAAAGGCAATTAATGCATATCTATCAATAAATACTTTGAATGTAAATGGGTTAAATGCTTAAATCAAAATATATAGGGTATCAGTATGGATTGATTAAATTAATTAATTAATTAAAAGAAGACCTATCTGTAGGCTGCCTACAAGAAACCCATTGCAGACCTAAAGATAACTAAAGAATGAAAGTGAGGGGATGGAGAAACTATCATGTAAATAGATGTCAAAAGACAGCAAGAGTGACAATAGTTATATCAGACAAAAGACTTTAAACAAAGTCCATGGGGTGCCTGGGTGGCTCAGTGAGTTAAGCCTTTGCCTTTGGCTCAGGCCATGATCTCAGGGTCCTGGGATGGAGCCCTGCATCGGGCTCACTGCTTGGCGGGGAGCCTGCTTCCCTCACTCTCTCTCTGCCTGCCTCTCTGCCTACTTGTGATCTCTCTCTGTCAAATAAATAAATAAAATCTTTAAAAAAATAAAACAAAGTCCATAAAAAAGAGACAAGTGCATTAAATAATAATACAAGGACAATCCAACAAGAAGATATAACAATTGTAAATATTTATACACCCAACATGAGAGAACCCTAATACATAAAACAGTTACTAGAAATATAAAGGAAGGAATGGACAGTAATACAATAATAGTAGGGGATTTTAACACCCTATTTACAGCAATGAACAGATCATCCAAGCAGAAAGTCAATAAAGAAACAATGGTTTTGAAGACACACTGGAGCACATGGATTTAAGGGATATATTTAGAACATTCCAGCCTAAAAAAGGAGAATACACAATTTTCTCATGATGTTCTAAACCTCTGGGGGAGGTGGGGATAGCCCGAGTGGCTCAATTGGTTAAGTGTCAGCCTTTGGCTCAAGTCATGATCCTGGAGTCTTGGGATCTAGCCCCTCATCAGGCTCCCTGCTTTTTGGAGAGTCTTCTTCTCTCTCTTTCCCTTACCCCATTCATGCATTCATTCTCTCTCAAATAATTTAATAAAATTTTTTAAAAAGATATTCTAAAAGGGGAATTTATAACTATATAGGTCTACCTCAAGATGCAAGAAAAATCTCAAATAAACAAGTTAACCTGCAGGAACTATAGAAAGAACAAACAAAAGCCCCCAAACAAGCATAAGGAAGGAAATAAAGATTAAAGAAGAAATAAGTGATATGTGAAGTATATAAAAAAAAAAAAAAACAGATCAATTAATGAAACCAGGAACTATTTCTCTGAAAAGATCAACAAAATGGATGAACTTCTAACCAGACTTATCAAACAAAACAGAACAAAAACAAAAATGGCGGGGGGGACTAAAATAAGCAAAATCACCAAAGAAAGATGAGAAATAATAACAAACACCACAGAAACACAAAGAGTTGCATAAGAATATTATGTAAAACTACATGTTGATAAATTAGACAACTTAAAAGAAATGGATAAATTCCTAGAAACATATAACATAACAAAAAAGTACCAGGAGGAAATAGAAAATGTAAACAGACCAAAGGAGCAAGCAGCAAGAAAACTGAATCAATAATTTTTAAACTCCCAACACATTGAAGTTAGGACCAGATTTCACAGGCAAATTCTACAAAAAAACTTAAAGAAGTGTTAACATTTATGCTTTATAAACTATTTCCAAAAAAAAAAAGAAGGAAAACTTCCAAAGTCATTCTATAAGGCCAGTATCACCAAAAACAGTTAAAGACACCACTAAAAAAGAGAACTAACTACATAAGATAGCAGAGGAGTGGGAAACCCTAAGTTTGCCTTGTCCCTGAAACACAGCTAGATAAATATCCAATCATTCTGAATACCAAAGAAGTCAATCTGAAGACTAAAATAACAAAACTGTGAGTCTATAAAAATTGTGGAAGGTAGGATCTGCAAAGAATTGACTTGGGAGAAATAAGAACTGGGGAGGAGTCTTGCTTACAGAGATGTATCATAAGCAGCAGAGAGAAAAATCTGAAATTTTAGAAGTCTACACCACTGAATTTGTGCCTGTCTAGCTTAGCAGTGCTCTTGTGGAGAAGGAGGGCAGAGTCCGGGGAGCAGACAACATGGTGTGAGGATCCCCTGGGTTCCCTAGGGAGAAATGGTTCCCCTGCTTGGAATGCATTTGAGAGTAATGGTAAGGCCCCTTCAGGGTTAGAATAATGGATGGCACCAATATGTTGCACTGTTCCAAGGCATAGGAGTGGGAATGTTGGCTTAGCAGTGAGCCTGGGTGCTCACTATCTGCTCCACTTCTCCATAAACTCCAAACTGCTACATGGTCATGGGACCACTATCCTAGGATGGGTCTGCAACTGAAAAAACTGGGGTGAGACCCTTCCCTAAAGGATCAGCACAGGGCAACTTAGCAGTAGTCTCTAAAATTTATAGTTTTAGAAACACAGTGATTGTTTACTCTTCTGTAAGGGCTTTCTGAAGAGTGTCGGTGTTGAACTCCCAGCTCCACAGAGGAGAGAGACCAGAGGCAACAGAGGAGAGAGAGGGTGACACCATACTGACCTCCTGCTCATAAGCACTAACAGACCACAATGAACTTAACAATGCCACCAACTGGAGACTGGAGCCAATTATGCCAAATCACACCCCCAGCATGCTGCAGGCACAAGTACATCTCCACTTGGGCAAGTCCAACCAAGAATCAGTACAACATGCTCCTTTTCTAGAAGACCAGAACAAAGCCCTCACAAGAACCATGTATACTGATCACAGAGTGCTGAAAAGCTTCAGCTCTAGGGGAAATGTGACTTAGCTTCATTTTTATATCTTTCTTTCACTTTATTATTTTATCATTTTTATTTTTTAACTCTTTTTTATTTATTACTTTAAATATATATTTTAATTATTTATTTACTTATTTATTGATTGATTTTTAGTTGTTGGGTCTAGCTTCTTTTAACAAGCAAGCCAAAACACACCTAAGATCTACCTTTTTTATTATTTTATTTTATTTATTTATTTTATTTTATCTATTTTTTCTAGACAAAATAGCAAGACAGAGGAACTCACCCTAAAAGAAAAAACAGGAAGTAGAAGTAATGGCCAGGGATTTAATCAGCACAAATGTAAGTATCTATCTGAATAAGAATTTAAAACAACAATTCCGAGGATACTAACTGGGCTGGGAAAAAGCATAGAAGACACTAGAAACTCCCTTACTGTACAGATAAAGGAACTACAATGTGGTCAAATGAAAATTAAAAAGTCCTGTAATCGAGGGTTGCCTGGGTGGCTCAGTTGGTTAGGCAGCTGCCTTTGGCTCAGGTCTTGACCCCAGGACCCTGGGATCGAGTCCTGCATTGGGCTCCCTGATCAGTGGGTAGCCTGATTCTCCTTCTCCCTCTGCCTGCTGCTCCCCCTATTTGTGCTCTTGCTCTCTGTGTGTAATATATATATTCTATGCTTTTTCCCATCCCAGTTAGTATCCTTGTAATTGTTGTTTTAAATTCTTATTCAGATAGATACTTACATTTGTGCTGATTAAATCCTTGGCCATTACTTCTACTTCCTGTTTTTTCTTTTATATATATATATATATTTTTTTGACATGCTTTAATTGAGAGGCAAACCTGAATGTATGCCATAAGAACAAGGATGAATGAAGTAGAGGAATGAATCAGTGATATAGAAGATAAAATTATGGAAAATAATGATGCTGAAAGAAGAGAGTGAGAAAGGTATTGAATTATGAAGGTAAACATACGGATCGCAGCAATTTCTTAAAACTTATTAACATTTTATATCATAGGCATCCCAGAAGATGAAGAGAGAGGAAAAAGGGCAGAAGGTTTATTTGAGCAAATTATAGCTGAAAACTTCTCTAACCTGGGAAAGGACATAGATGTCAAAATCCAAGAAGCAGAGATAACTCTCAATTAAACTCATCAAAAGTATGCCATCACCAAGACATATCATAGTCAAATTCATGAAATACACAAACAATCCTGACAGCATCAAGGAGAAAGTCCTTAAATTGACAAAGGAAGACAGGGCAGGTTTGCAGCAGATCTGTCCACAGAAACTTGGCAGGCCAGAATAGTCTGGCATGACATATTCAGTGCACTGAAAAGGAAAAGTATGTAGTCAAGAATCTTTCAGAATAGAAGGAGAAATAGTTTCTCACAGAAACAACAGCTAAAGGAATTTTTGACCACCAAACCATCCCTATAAGAAATATTAAAGGAGACTCTTAAAGTGGAGGGGGAAAGGACCCAAAGAAACAAAGACTAGAAAATAACAGAGAATACCACCATAAATCAACTTTACAAGTAACACAATGGAACTACATTCATATTTTTCAATTATCTCTCTGAATGTAAATGGACTAAATACTCCAATCAAGAGACATAGGGTATCAGAGTGGATTAAAAAAAAAAAGATCGATCTATATGTTTCCTGTAAGAGACTCATTTTAGACTGAAAGACACTTGCAGATTGAAAGTGAGAAGATGGAGAACCATCTATCACACTGATGGACATCAAAAGACACACAGAAGGGCCATACTTATCTTAGACAAACTAGATTTTAAAACAAAGACCACAACAAGAGATGATGAAAGGTATTATATAATAATTTAGGGATCTATCCTTCAGGACGATCTAATGATTGTAGAAACACCTGTGTGGTTCAGGTGGCTGAATGTCCAACTCAATTTTGGCTCAGTTAATAACCGTGGATGCGAGGTTAAGACACATATCAAGTCCCACTCTCAGTGAGGAGTCTGCTTTGTATTCTCTCTCTTACTCTCCCTCTGCCCCTCCCTCTGTTCTCTCTCTCTCTCTCTCAAAATAAATGAATAAAATATTTTGAAAAGAAGATCGCACAAATGTAAATATTTATGCACCAATATGGGAGAAGCCAAGTACATATCTCAATTAACAATAAACACAAAGAAGCTCGTTGATAATAATACAAAAAGAATAAGGGACTATACTACATTACTTACATCAGTGGACAGATCATCTAAGCAGAAAATCACAAGAAAGCAATGGCTTTGAATGACATGACACACTGGACCAGATGGACTTAACAGATATATTCAGAACATTTCATCCTAAAGCAGAAGAATACACATTCTTTTCTACTACACATGGAACATTCACTAGAATAGATCACATACTGGCTCACAAATCAGCCCTCAACAACTACAAAAAGATCAAGATCATACCATGCATATTTTCAGGCAACAATGTTATGTAACTTGAAGTCAACCATAAGAAATATTTTGGAAAGACAACAAAAACTTAGAGGTTAAAGAACATAGTACTAAAGAATGAATGGGTTAACCAGGAAACTAAAGGAGAAGTAAAAAAAAAAAGTACAAAAAAGCAAATGAAAATGAAAATATGACAGTCCAAAACCTTTGAGATACAGCAAAGGTAGTCCTAATAGGGAAGAATTTTGCAATATAGGCCTACATCAAGAAGCAAGAAAAATCTCAAATACACAACCTGACATTATACCTAAAGAAACTGGAAAAGGAACAATAAATTAAACCTATAGCCAGGAGAAGGTAAATACTAAAGATTAGAGCAGAAATAAATAATACAGAAAGAAACCAAAAAAAAAAAAAAAAAGAAGAAGAAGAAGAAGAAGAAGAAGAAGAAGAAAAGAAAAGAAACAAAACCACTAGAACATATCAAAAGAGCTAAGAGCTGGTTCTTTGAAAGAATTAATAAAATTGATATATCATTAGGGAGACTTACACAAAGAAAATTAGAAGGACCAAATAAATAAAATCAAGAATGAGAGGCGCCTGGGTGGCTCAGTGGGTTAAGCCTCTGCCTTTGGTGCAGGTTGTGATCTCAGGGTCCTTTGATCAACCTCGCATCAGGCTCTCTGCTCAGTGGGGAGCCTGCTTCCACCTCTCTCTCTGCCTGTTTCTCTGCCTACTTGTAATCTCTCTCTCTCTGTCAAATGAATAAATAAAATCTTTTTTAAAAATAAAAAATAAAAATTAAAAAAATAAAAAATTAAAATTAAAAAAAAATAAACTCATGAATGAGAGAGGAAACATCAGAACCAACACCACAGAAATACAAATAATTATATGAGAATATTATGAAAAATTATATGCCAACACAATGGGCAATCTGGAAAATGGATAAATTCCTAGAAATGTACAAACTACCAAAACTAAAACAGGAAAAATTAGAAAGAAAATTTGAACAGGCCCAAAACCAACAATGAAATTGAAAGAGTCATCAAAACTCCCCTAACAAACAAAAGCCCAGGACCAAATGGTTTCCCAGGGAAATTCTACCAAATATTTATTTATTTATTTATTTATTATTTACAAAAGATTGTATTGATTGATTGATTGATTGATTGATTGATTTAAGAGAGAGAGCACAAGCAGGGGAGAGAGGCAGAGGAAGATAGGGAAGCAGACTCCCCGCTGAGCAGGGAGCCCAATGGAGGGCTCAATCCCAGGACCCTGGGATCATGACCTGAGCTGAAGGCAGACACTTAACAGACTGAACCACCCAGGCACCCTTCTACCAGACATTTAAAGAAGAGCTAATACATATTTTTCTTAAACTGTTCCAAAAAATAAAAATGGAAGGAAAACTTCCAAACTCATCCTAGTATGCTAGCAAGGAGAACTACAGGCTAATAACCCTGATGAATATGAATGTAAAATTTCTCAACAATATACCAGTAAATTGAATCCAACAGAACATTGAAAGAATTATTCACCATGATCAAATGGAATTTGTTCCTGGGCTCAAAGAGTGGTTCAATATTGCAGATGAAACAATGTTAAGACACGACATTAATAAAAGAAGGAATAAGAACCATGATTCTGTCAAAAAGGATTTGACAAAATACAGCAACCTTTCTTGATATTTAAAACCCTTAACAAAGTAGGGATAGATGAAACATACCTCAACATCACAAAGGCCATATACCAAAGACCCACAAGCTACTATCCACAGTGAGAAAAAATACGGAGATGTTTACAGTTTGTTTGTTTGGTTGGTTGGTTTTTTTTTTTTTTTTTGGTATTGGTTTTTTATTTTCTTGTTTTTGTTTTTGTTTCTGTTTTTTGTCTACAGTCAGGAACAAGACAGAAAGGGCTGGCAAGATATATTCAGGGCACCTAACCACCTAACATAGTAATGGAAGACAATGTCGGCATTCAGTCACATAAAGAAATAAATGCATCCAAATTGGCAAGGAAGAAGTCAAACTTTCACTCTTTGCAAACAACATAATACTATATGTGAAAATAAAAACAAAAACAAAACAAAAAAAAAGCAAAACAAAACAAAACTGATGTAAGACTCCACCAAAAAATTCCTATATCTAATACCTGAATTCAAGAAAATCGCAGGTTATAAAATCTGTTGCATTTCTATACACCAACGAAGAAACAGAAAAGGAAATCAAGGAATCAGTTGCATTTACAACTGCACCAAAAAATATAAGAAGCCTACGAATAAACCTAAGCACGGAGGTAAATATCCGTATTCTGAAAACTATAGAACACTTACGAAATAAATTGTAGAGGACACAAAAAAATGGAAAAACATTCCATGCCCATGGATCAGAAGAAAAAACATTATTAAAATGTCTATACTATGCAATCTACACTTTTCATGCAATCCTTATCAAAATGTCACCAGCATTTTTCACAGAGGTGGAACAAACAATCTGGAAGCATAAAAGAATGCAAATAGCCGAAGGATTCCAAAAAAGACAAACAAAGCTACAGGAATCACAATTCTGGACTTTAAGCTGTATAACAAAGCTGTAGTGATCAAGATAGTTTGGTACATGAATCCCACCTGGTCATGGTGGATAATCATTTTAATGTGCTTTGGATCCTGTTTACTAGGATCTTGTTGAGAAACTTAGCATCCATATTCATCAGTGATATTGGTCCGAAATTCTCCTTTTTGGTAGGGTCTTTGCCTGGTTTGGGGATCAGGGTAATGCTGGCTTCATAGAGAGTCTGGAAGTTTTCCTTCTGCTTCAATTTTTTGAAACAGCTTCAGGAAAATAGGTGATATTTCCTCTTTGAAATTTTGGTAGAATTGCCCAGGGAATCCATCAGGTCCTGGGCTCTTGTTTTTTGGGAAGTTTTTGATCACCGCTTCAATCTCGTTACTAGATATCGGTCTATTCAGGTTGTCAATTTCTTCCTGCTTCAATTTTGGGAGTTTATAGTTTTCCAGGAATGCATCCATTTCATCTAGTTTGCTTAGCTTATTGGCATATAACTGTTGATAATAACTTCTGATGATTGTTTCTACTTCCTTGGTGTTCGTTGTGACCTCTCACTTTTCATTCATAATTTGATGAATTTGAGCTTTCTCTCTTTTCTTTTGGATTAGTGTGGCCAAATGTTTATTGATCTTATTGATTCTTTCAAAAACCAGCTTCTAGTTTCATTGATACATTCTACTGTATCTCTGGTTTCTACCTCATTGATCTTAGTTCTAATCTTGATTATTTCCCTTCTTATGTGTGGAGATGGTTTGATTTGTTGTTGATTCTCCAGTTCTATAAGGTGTAGAGACAGCTGGTGTGTTCTGGATTTTTCATTTTTTTGAGGGATGCTTGGATGGCTATGTATTTCCCCCTTAGGACCGCCTTTGCTGTATTCCATGGGTTTTGGACCGAAGTGTTTTCATTCTCATTGGTTTCCATGAATTGTTTCAGTTCTTCTTTGATCTCCTGGTTGATCCAATCATTCTTAAGCAAGGTGGTCTTTAGCTTCCAGGTGTTTGAGTTCCTTCCGAACTTTTCCTTGTGATTGAGCTCTAGTTTCAAAGCATTGTAATCTGAGAACGTGCAGGGAATAATCTCAGTCTTTTGGTGTTGGTTGAGTCCTGATTTGTGACCCAGTATGTGGTCTATTCTGGAGAAGGTTCCATGTGCCCTTGAGAAGAATGATTATTCTATCGTTTTAGGGTGGAATGTTCTGTATATATCTATGAGGTCCATCTGGTCCAATGTGTCATTCAATGCTCTTGTTTCTTTATTGATTTTCTGCTTCGATGATCTATTTCAGAGAGAGGCATGTTAAGATCTCCTACGATTAGTGTATTCATATCAATATGACTCTTTATCTTGATTAACAGTTTTCTTTTGTCATTTGCTGCTCCCATATTGGGAGCATAGATACTTACAATTGTTAGATCATCTTGGTGGATAGTCCCTTTAATAATGATGTAGTGTCCTTCTGTATCTCTGACTACAGTCTTTAGTTTAAAATCTAATTTGTCTGATATGAGAATCGCTACCCCAGCCGCCTTTTGAGGCCCATTGGCATGAAAGATGCTTCTCCATCCCTTCACTTTCAATCTGGGTGTATCTTTAGGTTCAAAATGTAGACAACATATGGATAGGTCCTGTCATTTTATCCAGTCTGCAACCCTGTGCCATTTTATGGGCACATTTTGGCCATTCACATTGAGGGTGATTATCAATAGATACATTTTTATTGACATCGTGTTACCTTTGAAGTCTTTCTTTCTGTAGATTGTCTCTATACTTCTGGTCAATGCTATTCTTGGGCTTTTTTCTCTTTTATAGAACCCCCCTTAATATTTCCTGCAGTGTCGGCTTGGTGGTTGCATAGTCTTTTAAGCCTTGCCAGTCTTGGAAATTCTTTATCTCTCCATCCATTTTGAATGTCAGTCTTGCTGGATAAAGTATTCTTGGCTGCATGTTCTTCTCATTTAGTGCCCTGAATATATCTTGTCAGTCCTTTCTGGCTTGCCAGGTTTCTCTGGCCAGGTCTGACGTTATTCTGATGGTCTTTCCTCTGTACGTAAGGATCTTCTTTGTCCTAGCTACTTTCAAGAAGTTCTGCCTACAATTATAATTCTTCATTCTTACTATTAGGTGTCTCGAGGACTTTCGAGAATCTGTAATCTTGGGGGAAAACCGTTCAGCCTCTAGTACATGAATGCTGGTTCCATTCACAAGATTCGGAAAATTTTCATGAAGAACTTGTTCCATGACAAAAACAGACACATATATTATTGGAACCGAATAGAAAAACCATAAATGGACCCACACCTATATGGCCAACTAATCTGCAACAAAGCAGAAAAGAATATCCAATAGAAAAAAAAAAAAAAAACAGTCTCGGGGCGCCTGGGTGGCTGGGTGGCTTCAGGCCTCTGCCTTTGGCTCAGGTCATAATCCCAGGGTCTTGGGATCGAGCCCCACGTCGGGCTCTCTGCTCAGCAGAGAGCCTGCTTCCCACCCACCCTCTCTGTGTCTGCCTCTCTGCCTGTTTATGTTCTCTATCTGTCAAATAAATAATCTTTTTAAAAACAGAAAAAATACAGTCTCTTCAACAGATGGTGTTGAGAAAATTGGAGAGTCACATGCAAAAGAATGAAACCAGATCACTTTCTTACACCATACACAAAAATGAACTCAAAATGAACAAAAGACCTAAATGTGAGGCAAGAAACCATCAAAATCCTAGAGAAGAACACACGCAGCAACATCTTTGACATGGGCCATAGCAATTTTTTACTTGCCACATCACCAGAGGGAAAGGAAACAAGAGCAAAAATGAAGTATTGGGTCTTCATCAAAATAAAAATCTTCTGCAGAACAAAGGAAACAATAAACAAAACTAAAAGGGAGCCTATGGAATGGGAGAAGACATGGAAAATTACATATCTGATCAAGAGTTATAAAATCAAAAATCCATAAAGAACTGATAAAACTCAACACCCCCAAACCAAATAATGCAGTAAAGAAATGGACAAAAAACATGAAGAACTATTTTTCCAAAGAAGATCCACATGGTAACACATATGAAAAGATGCTCAACATCACTCATCATCAGGGAAATACAAATCAAAACCATGATGAGATATCATCTCATACCCATCAGAATGACTAAAATTAACCAACACAAGAAACAACAGGTTTTGGCAAGTATGTGGAGGAAGGGGAAACCTCTTTCACTGTTGATAGGAATGCAAAGTGGTGTAACCTCTCTAGAAAACAGTATGGAAGTCTTCAGAAAGTTAAAATGAGTTACCTTATGACCTAGGTATTTACCCAAAGGATAAAAAAATAGAGATTCCAAGGGGTACATGAACCCCAAAGTTTTAGCAGTATTATCAACAATATCAACCTATGTATATAGCCCAAATTTCTATCCACTTTTGAATGGATAAAGTAGATGTGTTATATATACAATGCAGGATTACTCATCCATCAAAAAGGAATAGAAATTTGTCATTTACAATGATGTGGCTGGAGCTAGAGTTTATTATTCTAAACAAAATAAGTGTCAGAGAAAGACAAAATCATGTGATTTCACTCATATGTGGAATTTAATACAAAAGAGATGAACATATAGGAGGTGGAAAAGAGGGAGGGAAGCAAAACATCAGAGACCCTTTATTTTTAATTTAAATTCAATTAGCCAACATACAGTACATCATTAGATTTTGATATAATGTTGAATAATTCACTAGTTGTCTATAACTCTTAATGATACATAACAAACTGAAGGTTAAAGGAGGGAGGTTGATTTGGGATGGGCTAGATGGGTGATGGGCATTAAGGAGGGCCCTTTTTATAATGAGCACTGGGTGTTGTATTTAAGTGATGAACCACTACATTCTAATCTTGAAACTAATATTGTACTCTATGTCAAGTAACTAGAATTTAAATAAAAATTTGAAAAGAAAAAAAAAGAACCACATGCCAATATCTCTGAGGAACATGCATGCAAAAATCTTCAACAAAATATTAGAAAATGAAATCCAACAACATATTAATAAATGTCCTTGGGGCACCTGGGTGGCTCAGTGGGTTAAAGCCTCTGCCTTTGGCTCAGGTCATGATCCCAGGGTCTTGGAATTGAGCCCCACATCAGGCTCTCTGCTCCACGGGGAGCCTGCTTTCTCCTATCTCTCTGCCTGCCTCTCTGTCTACTTGTGATCTCTCTCTGTCAAATAAATAAATAAATAAAATATTTTTTAAAAAGTGTCCTTCACCATGATCAAGTGGGATTTATTCCATAAATGAAAGGGTGGTTTAGTATTAACAAATCAATCAATGTGTTATGTCACATCATTAAGAGTAAGTTTTAAAACCGGATGATCATCACAACAGACATAGAAAAAGCATTTAACAAAGTACAATATCAGTTCATAATAAAAGCCCTCAACAACATAGGTTTAGAGAGGACATAACTGAATATAATAAAGGCCACATATTAAAAACCCACAATGAATGTCATACTCAATGGGGAAAAGCTGAGAGCTTTCCCCCTGTTAGGAACAACTAAAGCATGTGTACTCACCACTTTTATTCAACATACTACTGGAAGTCCTAGCCCCAGCAGTCAACAACAAAAACAAAAGGCATTCAAACTGGTAAAGAAGAATGAAAACCTTCACTATTTGCAGATGGCATAAACCATATAGGAAAACCCAAAAGACTCCACCAAAGAACTACTAGAATTGATAAATGAATTCACTAATGTTGCAGGATAGAAAATCATTGTGCAAAAACCTGTTGCATTTCTTTCTATATTTTAATGATGACACAGCAGAAAAAGAAACTTAAATAAAAATTCCATTTGCAATTACATCCAATTTTAAAAAATACCTAGTAATAAACCTACCCAAAGAGGTGAAAGACCTGTACTCTGAAAAGTATAAAACACGGGTGAAATTAAAGATGTCACAAAGAATTGGAAAGACAATCCATGCTCATGAGGTGGAAGAGCAAATATTGTTAAGAGACCTATACATTTAAACAAACAATCCTTAAATTTTATGGAACCACAAAAGACCCTGAATAGCCAAAGTAACTTTGAAAAAGAAAAGAAAAGCTAGAAGCACCAAAATTCCTGACTTTAAGTTGTATTACAAAGCTGTAGTGATCACAACTGCATGGTACTGGCACAGAAAATAGACACATATATCAATAAGATGGAATAGAAAACCTGGAAATTAACCCACAAGTGTATGGTCAATTAATCCTTGACACAGAAGGAAAGAATATACAATGGGAAAAAGACAGTCTCTACAACTAATGGTCTTGGGGAAACTGGACAGCTACATGCAAAAGAATGAACCTGGACCACTCTGTTACACCACACAGAAAAATAAATTCAAAATCAATTATAGACATAAGTGTGAAACCTGAAACCATAAAAAGTCCTCACACATCTCCTATTACTCCAGCTTTCTACCAGAAGAGGCAATGCTTCTTGTAGACATACTTTGTAATGCTAATTCTGTAATATTTTTGCCCCCAAACCTGGTGCTGATTAGTGACATAAAATTATAATTCTGTATTTTCATCAGATTTTTTTAATGTAAGAGCCAGTTAGCTAGCAGATAACAACTGAATCTAAACTAGAGAGCAAAGATAGATACTAGAAGCTATAGACCAGTAAGCTTACTATCATTGCCCAATAAAGTTCTCAAATAGATTATGAAAAATTTTATGAGAACTTATGATCATAGGAGTCGTCATAGTTTAACCAAAAACAACTCATGTTGAAAAAATTTAATTTCTTTTCCTGATAGGATTACTAGATAAGACTGCCACACACGGGGGAGGAGTCAAGATGGCAGAGAAGTAGCAGGCTGAGACTACTTCAGCTAGCAGGAGATCAGATAGATAGCTTATCTAAAGATTGCAAACATCTGAAAATCCGTCCGCAGATCGAAGAGAAGAAGAACAGAAATTCTGGAAACAGAAAAACAACCACTTTCTGAAAGGTAGGACCGGTGGAGAAGTGAATCCAAAGCGACAGGAAGATAGACCCCGAGGGGAGGGGCTGGCTCCCGGCAAGCAGCGCAGCAACAGCGCACAAAATCAGGACTTTTAAAGTCTGTTCCGCTGAGGGACATCACTCCAGAGGCTAAACTGGGGAAAAGCCCACGCGGGGTCAGCGTGGCCTCAGGTCCCGCAGGGTCACAGAAGGATCGGGGGTGTCTGAGTGTCGCAGAGCTTGCGGGTATTGGAATGGGAAAGCAGGCTACAGAGACAGAGCCGACAGTGAGCTCACAGCTTGGTGTTACCTTGAACCGGCCCCAGGCTTGGTGAACTCGGAGCGTGGCAGGAGGTCAGGCAGATGGGAGTAACTGGGTGCTGTTCTCTAAGGGCGCACTGAGTACTGGGGCCCTGGGCTCTCGGCTCCTCCAGGCCAGAGACCAGGAGGCCGCCATTTGTATTCCCGTCCTCCGGAACTCTACGGAAAGCGCTCAGGGAACAAAAGCTCCTGAAAGCAAACCCGAGCAGATTACTCACCCTGGCCCCTGGTAAGGGCTGTGCAATTCCACCTGGGGCAAAGACACTTGAGAATCACTACAAGAGGCCCCTCCCCCAGATGATCAACAAGAAATCCAGCTGAGACCAAATTCACCTACCAAGGAGTGCGGTTTCAATATCAAGGAGAGCAGCAGAATTCCAGAGGAGGAGAAAGCAAAGCACAGAACTCATGGCTTTTTCCCTGTGATTTTTTTTAGTCTTGCAGTTAATTTAAATTATTTTCTTTTTCATTTTTTGTTTTTTTTTCTCGCCTTCTGGAAATTTTTTTTTAACTTTTACCGTTTTCTTTTTTAACGTTTTTTAACTAGTTTATCCAATATATATATATATTCTTTTTTATATTTTTCTTATTTGTTTTCTTTTTTTAATTTTTTAATTTTCTTTTTATTTTCTCTCTTCCTTTTTGAACCTCTTTTTATCCCCTTTCTCCCCCTTCACGATTTGGGATCTCTTATAATTCGGTTAAAGGATATTTTCCTGGGGTTGATGCCACCCTTTTAGTATTTTCCTTGCTCCTTCATATACTCTTATCTGGACAAAATTACAAGACAGAAAAATTCAACACAAAAAAAAGAACAAGAGGCAGTACCAAAGGCTAGGGACATAATCAATACAGACATTGGTAATATGTCAGATCTAGAGTTCAGAATGACAATTCTAAAGGTTCTAGCCGGGCTCAAAAAAGCCATGGAAGATATTAGAGAAACCCTCTCAGGAGATATAAAAGCCCTTTCTGGAGAAATAAAAGAACTAAAATCTAATCAAGTTGAAATAAAAAAAGCTATTAATGAGGTGCAATAAAAAATGGAGGCTCTCACTGCAAGGATAAATGAGGCAGAAGAAAGAATTAGTGATATAGAAGACCAAACGACAGAGAATAAAGAAGCTGAGCAAAAGAGGGACAAACAGCTACTGGACCACGAGGGGAGAATTCGAGAGATAAGTGACACCATAAGAGGAAACAACATTAGAATAATTGGGATTCCAGAAGAAGAAGAAAGAGAGAGGGAAGCAGAAGGTATACTGGAGAGAATTATTGGGGAGAATTTCCCAAATATGGCAAAGGGAATGAGCATCAAAATTCAGGAGGTTCAGAGAACGCCCCTCAAAATCAATAAGAATAGGCCCACACCCCATCAACTTATAGTAAAATTTACAAGTCTCAGTGACAAAGAGAAAATCCTGAAAGCAGCCCGGGAAAAGATGTCTGTAACATACCATGGTAAAAATATTAGATTGTCAGCTTACTTATCCACAGTGACCTGGCAGGCCAGAAAGAGCTGGCATGATATTTTCAGAGCACTAAACAAGAAAAACATGCAGCCAAGAATACTATATCCAGCTAGGCTATCATTGAAAATAGAAGGAGAGATTAAAAGCTTCCAGGACAAACAAAAACTGAAAGAATTTGCAAACACCAAACCAGCTCTACAGGAAATATTGAAAGGGGTCCTCTAAGCAAAGAGAGAGCCTACAAGTGGTAGATCAGAAAGGAACAGAGACCATATACAGTAACAGTCACCTTATAGGCAATACAATGGCACTAAATTCATATCTCTCAACAGTTACCCAGAATATTAATGGGCTAAATGCCACTGTCAAAAGACACAGGGTATCAGAATGGATAAAAAAACAAAACCCATCTATTCGTTGCCTCCCAGAAACTCATTTTAAGCCCAAAGACACCTCCAGATTTAAAGTGAGGGGGTGGAAAAGAATTAACCATGCTAATGGACATCAGAAGAAAGCAGGAGTGGCAATCCTTATATCAGATCAATTAGATTTTAAGCCAAAGACTTTATTAAGAGTTGAGGAAGGACACTATATCATACTCAAAGTGTCTGTCCAACAAGAAGATTTAACAATTTTAAATAGCTATGCCCCCAACGTGGGAGCATCCAACTATATAAACCAATTAATAACAAAATCAAAGAAACACATCAACAATAATACAATAATAGTAGGGGACTTTAACACTCCCCTCACTGAAATGGACAGATCATCCAAGCAAAAGATCAGCAAGGAAATAAAGGCCTTAAACGACACACTGGACCAGATGGACATCACAGATATATTCAGAACATTTCATCCCAAAGCAACAGAATACACATTCTTCTCTAGTGCACATGGAACATTCTCCAGAATAGATCACATCCTGGGTCCTAAATCAGGACTCAACCAGTATCAAAGGTTGGGATCATTCCCTGCATATTTTCAGACCACAATGCTCTAAAGCTAGAACTCAACCACAATAGGAAGTTTGGAAAGAACCCAAATACATGGAGACTAAACAGCATCCTTCTAAAGAATGAATGGGTCAACCGGGAAATTAAAGAAGAATTGAAAAAAATCATGGAAACAAATGATAATGAAAATACAAAGGTTCAAAATCTGTGGGCCACAACAAAGGCAGTCCTGAGAGGAAAATATATAGTGGTACAAGCCTTTCTCAAGAAACAAGAAAGGTCTCAGGTACACAACCTAACCCTACACCTAAAGGAGCTGGAGAAAGAACAAGAAAGAAACCCTAAGCCCAGCAGGAGAAGAGAAATCATAAAGATCACAGCAGAAATCAATGAAATAGAAACCAAAAAGACAATAGCGCAAATCAACGAAACTAGGAGCTGGTTCTTTGAAAGAATTAATAAAATTGATAAACCTCTAGCCAGACTTAACAAAAAGAAAAAAGAGAAATGACCCAAATAAATAAAATCATGAATGAAAGAGGAGAGATCACAACTAACACCAAAGAAATACAAACTATTATAAAAACATACTATGAGCAACTCTACAGCAACAAATTTGACAATCTGGAAGAAATGGATGCATTCCTAGAAACATATAAACTACCACAACTGAGCCAGGAAGAAGTAGAAAGCCTGAACAGACCCATAACCAGTAAGGAGATTGAAACAGTCATTAAAAGTCTCCAAACAAACAAAAGCCCAGGGCCAGACAGCTTCCCGGGGGAATTCTACCAAACATTTAAAGAAGACCTAATTCCAATTCTCCTGAAACTGTTCCAAAAAATAGAAATGGAAGGAAAAATTCCAAACTCTTTTTATCAGGCCAGCATCACCTTGATCTCACAACCAGACAAGGATCCCATCAAAAAAGAGTGCTATAGATCAATATCCTTGATGAACACAGATGCGAAAATACTCAACAAAATACTAGCCAAATGGATTCAACAGTACATTAAAAGGATTATTCACCACGACCAAGTGGGATTTATTCCAGGGCTGCAAGCTTGGTTCAACATCCGCAAATCAGTCAATGTGATACAACACATCAATAAAAGAAAGAACAAGAACCATATGATACTCTCAATAGATGCTGAAAAAGCATTTGACATAGTACAGCATCCCTTTGTGATCAAAACTCTTCAAAGTGTAGGGATAGAGGGCACATACCTCAATATCATCAAAGCCATCTATGAAAATCCCACCGCAAATATCATTCTCAATGGAGAAAAACTGAAAGCTTTTCCGCTAAGGTCAGGAACACGGCAGGGATGTCCATTATCACCACTGCTATTCAACATAATACTAGAGGTCCTAGCCTCAGCAATCAGACAACAAAAGGAAATTAAAGGCATCCAAATCGGCAAAGAAGAAGTCAAATTATCGCTCTTCGCAGATGATATGATACTATATGTGGAAAACCCAAAAGTCTCCACTCCAAAACTGCTAGAACTTTTACAGGAATTCAGTAAAGTGTCATGATATAAAATCAATGCACAGAAATCAGTTGCATTTCTCTACACCAACAGCAAGACAGAAGAAAGAGAAATTAAGGAGTCAATCCCATTTACAATTGCACCCCAAACCATAAGATACCTAGGAATAAACCTAACCAAAGAGGTACAGAATCTATACTCAGAAAACTATAAAGTACTCATGAAAGAAATTGAGGAAGACACAAAGAAATGGAAAAGTGTTCCCTGCTCCTGGATTGGAAGAATAAATATTGTGAAAATGTCTATGCTACCTAAAGCGATCTACACATTTAATGCAATTGCTATCAAAGTACCATCCATCTTTTTCAAAGAAATGGAACAAATCATCCTAAAATTTATATGGAACCAGAAAAGACCTCAAATAGCCAAAGGGATATTGAAAAAGAAAGCCAACGTTGGTGGCATCACAATTCCAGACTTCAAGCTCTATTACAAATTTGTCATCATCAAGACAGCATGGTACTGGCACAAAAACAGACACATAGATCAATGGAACAGAATAGAGAGCCCAGAAATAGACCCTCAACTCTACAGTCAACTCATCGTCGACAAAGCAGGAAAGAATGTCCAATGGAAAAAAGACAGCCTCTTCAATAAATGGTGTTGGGAAAACTGGACAGCCACATGCAGAAAAATGAAATTGGACCATTTCCTTACACCACACACGAAAATAGACTCAAAATGGATGAAGGACCTCAATGTGCAAAAGGAATCCATCCAAATTCTTGAGGAGAACACAGGCAGCAACGTCTTTGACCTCACCTGCAGCAACATCTTCCTAGGAACATCGCCAAAGGCAAGGGAAGCAAGGGCAAAAATGAACTATTGGGATTTCATCAAGATCAAAATCTTTTGCACAGCAAAGGAAACAGTTAACAAAATCAAAAGACAACTGACAGAATGGGAGAAGATATTTGCAAACGACATATCAGATAAAGGACTAGTGTCCAGCAGCTATAAAGAACTTAGCAAACTCAATACCCAAAGAACAAATAATCCAATCAAGAAATGGGCAGAGGACATGAACAGACATTTCTGCAAATAAGACTTTCAGATGGCCAACAGACACATGAAAATATGCTCCATATCACTCGGCATCAGGGAAATAAAAATCAAAACCTCAATGAGATATCACCTCACACCAGCCAGAATGGCTAAAATCAACAAGTCAGTAAATGACAGATGCTGGTGAGGATGCGGAGAAAGGGCAACTCTCCTACACTGTTGGTGGGAATGGAAGCTGGTGCAGCCACTCTGGAAAACAGCATGGAGGTTCCTCAAAATGTTGAAAATAGAACTGCCCTATGACACAGCAATTGCACTACTGGGTATTTACCCTAAAGATACAAACGTAGTGATCCAAAGGGGCACATGCACCCGAATGTTTATGGCAGCTATGTCCACAATAGCCAAACTATGGAAAGAACCTAGATGTCCATCAACAGATGAGTGGGTCAAGAAGAGGTGGTATATATACACAATGGAATACTATGCAGCCATCAAAAGAAATGAAATCTTGCCATTTGCGACAACATGGATGGAACTAGAGCGTATCATGCTTAGTAAAATAAGTCAAGCAGAGAAAGACAACTATCATATGATCTCCCTGATATGAGGAAGTGGTGATGCAACATGGGGGCTTAAGTGGGTAGGAGAAGAATCAATGAAACAAGATGGGATTGGGAGGGAGACAAACCATAAGCGACTCTTAATCTCACAAAACAAACTGAGGGTTGCTGGGGGGAGGGGGTTTGGGAGAAGGGGGTGGTATTATGGACATTGGGGAGGGTATGTGCTTTGTTGAGTGCTGTGAAGTGTGGAAACCTGGTGATTCACAGACCTGTACCCCTGGGGATAAAAATATATGTTTATAAAAAATAAAAAATTTTAAAAAAAAGAAAAAAAAGACTGTCACACACATGGTGGCCTCTTAGTTTTTCTTTAAAGATTGTTATTTATTTATTTGGCAGAGAGAGAGAGAGAGAGCATATCAGGAGGAGCAGCAGGCAGAGGAAGAGGGAGAAGCAAGCTTCCCACTAAGGAGGGAGTCAGTTGACTTGGTGGTCTTTTAACAAATCATTAAAAATTTCATATTAGGGGCCTGGACTATATGGTTATCTAAGGCCTCCTTTGATTTTAAAATCCCATGTGTTTCAGCTGATAGATAAAAATTTTTGCTAGATGAAATCCATTCATTATTTGATATGCATGTTTTCTTAAAGAGTATGATTGAAAAACCTTTGTAAACCTAAACAAAAATCTCCAGCAGCATAACTTTGGCTCTTAGTTTTTCAACAGTTTTTTTTTCAACGTAGACCATGATATAGAAGTGTCTTTAATTTGCACATGACACAGTCATAAGAAGAACAGCTAATATTCGTGATAAAATCATGGTGTGTATGTGTGTGTGCATCCTTAGGCTAAAACTAAGAATGAAAATGCATAAAACATTTTACAAATTTAAATTTACATATGACTTGTTTGAAAAGTCAACAAAAGGAGAATATGTGTGTAAACTGTGGTATATCCTTAAGAAGAAATAGTATCGGGGTGCCTGGATGGCTGTCTGAAGAGCATGCAACTCTTGATCTTGGGAGTTATAAGTTCAAGCCCCATGTTGGCTGTAGAGCTTGAAGAAAAAAAATAATAAACTTCTAAATTCCCTAAAAATAGAATAATATTATGGAACATCTAAAAATATTTAGGAAGAATTTGTAATAACATAGAGAATTTGTATAATGTAATGTCACATTGCAAACAAACGCATATAAAATTTCTTTTTATAAAGACTCATTTATTTTAGAGAGTGGGAGAGAGAGAGAGCAGTGTGGAGGGGCAGAAAGAGAGGACAGAGAGAATCTCAAGCAAAGTCCCCACTGAGTGTGAAGCCCAATATGGGGCTTGATTTCAAAACCCTGATATCATGACCTGAGCCAAAATCAAGAGTCAGACACTTAACCAACTAAGCCACCCGGGCACCCTAAGCATCAAAAAATTTCTTAAAGTATTATCACAATTATATGTATATATTTAAAAGCAAAGAAAAATGCAAAAATATCACCCAAATGTTAAATGTAAGTGGTGGGATTGTTTTCTTCTTTTGTATTTATTTATTCTCCATAGATACTGAAAAACTGAATGCAGTCTTAGGTCATATTAACAAAATTATAGTTTATTGTTAAAAAAGAGTAATAGTCCCATTGTTACTTGTGCTGTTCAAATATCATCTGAATTACTCTTGTTCACTACATTATAAGAGTAGTTTTAACCATACCAGAGTGCTAAGTGTATGGAATCCAGGACAATAAGTGCTTTGGACTGAATGGTGTCCTCCTTCCAAATTCATATGCTGAAGCCCAATCCCTTAATGTGACTGTATCTTTGGAGATAGGGGCTTTAGGAAACAATTAAGGTTAAACTAGGTTATAAGGCTGGGATCCTAATCTGATAAAATTTATGAGGCAGATTGATCTCTCTCTCCCTCTCTCTCAGGTGTGCACATGCTCTCTCACTCTCTCACTCTCTTGCTCTCCCTTTCTGTCCCATGTGAGGACACAGCAAGGGGAAAGCCATCTGCAAATCAGGAAAACAGCCCTCAACAACATCTGACCCAAACATGCAGATACTCTGATCTTGGACTTCCAGCTTACAACAGTGAGAAATAAATGTTTGTTTTTTAAGCCTATGGTATTATTAGTATTATGCCATATTAGCCTATGGTATTATTTTTATGGCAGCTTACATAGACTAATACAGTGAGTGACCTTAAAACCAATTCAGCGATAAATGGGTAGAATAACTGAGGATTTTAGGACTGGAGAACATGAAGAAGATAAGGCAGAGAAATTTTTGGATATTTAAAGATATGGCATATGGAAACAGAAATTGTCTCGTCAAACTAGAAGGTTAGAAGACTTGAGTTCAATATAAGAAAGAGCTTTCTAACAAACCTGTGCCAAAATGGAATAAAATGCTTTTGCATGTGGTGAGCTGCTTACCAGTAGACATCAGCAAAGACCAGAGGACATTGCTTAAGAATGTTGTAGAAGAGATTTCTGCATAAATTTAGATGACTTTTGAATTCACATCTAACTTCAAGTTTCTCTGTATCAAGATTTTATCCCAACATTCCACACTGTTGAAATCTTTCAGAATTTTAATTTTCATATACTGTATTAATTATCCCTGAAATTATCTAAGTATGGTTTCTATGCTTTTATTTCAGCTGTTCAGTAAAACATGAAGAATGTAGCAAGACCTAATATAGGAGCCATACTCCATGTTCCTAGAGAACTCTGATTCATTGACCATTGACCATTTCCATAATATAGCGGTTCTTTAAGTAACTATTTTTATAGGTTCTCTATACCTGTACCTGTGCTATTTATTTAAAATCCACTTTTATAAAATCATCTTTCCTTAAAAATTAACATTCTTACCTCCGTTGATTCATTTATTTGACTAACCTAATTGTCCTCTGATGTGAATGGTGACAATGAAAACTGTGGTAAAATAAGAACTTTAAAAATGTATCAATCATTAAGAAAAACACTTACTGTTCCAAAATAAGCGAAATAATCAAAACATTGTATGATGTTTATTGTACTCAGCCTTACCTACCACTTACAGATTTACTTGCATGGGATAGTATTTCTGAATTTAAACTCAGGACAACAGGATACCATCTCCTTCCACTTCAGTATTAGAAGCAGACTCTCAGTCTTGACAGAGGTAGATAGACTTGTGTCTCAATTCTACTCTTGCCACATTTTACTCTGGGAGGACTTCATGGATGAATTTCAGGGATAGAAATAGCTTATAGGGACTCTTTCTAGAGGATGCTTCACAGGTGAATGATAAAAGTTGAAATGTTTGAGAAAGCTACACAGGAGCTCTTGTATTAAGGGGAGGATATTTTCAGTCTTGATGACTAGATTCCAGAAACAATGTCAGAGTACAAAACAAGAAAACAATATTGGGAGTGAAAAAGCAGGCAATTACCATGGCAAGTGAGTGGTAGTAGGAAAGCAAGTGATAGCAATTGTTGAAAGCTCCCATATTGGACAATATATTCAGTAAGAAATTGACATCTACATAAAGCCAAATTAAGAGAAACTATAGAAATCTTCAATAAAATAATGGAACAAATATTATTAAAATAACAAACACTTATTGAACATTATTGTATGTCAGGCACTATGACGAATATGACAAGCAACTTATATGCATTATGCCATTTAATTCTCATAACAGCTCCATGATATAGGTCCCAAAGCTATCCTCATTTTCCTAAAAGGAAGTCACAGTTCCAGAAATGATATAGATTTAAGGCCACTTTTTAAGTGGTAGGACTGAGATATAAACCCAGCTTTGTATAACTCTCAGCTCCACTCAATCTCTCTTCTATTATGTAAAGGGGTCTACATTTAGGTCCATAGGTTTATCATGAATAGCTTAATAATTTGATTTACACACTAAAATATTTACTAGCAAGAAAGGAGCATGTTTAGATTTCTGTTGGAAATAAACCAAAATTAAGAGATCTACCTTTTTTAAAAAAATCATTTTTGTGTTTATAATTTTGTTGGACATTCCAGCATCTGATGCTCCTCTCACTAGTCTCACTGATCATGCACATATATTATCCAAGAATGAAATCTATCTTACTTTAAAAATTCCACACTTGCCCTCACTGAGAGCTAAGGAATATTTGACTTTGTCTCATGACTACATCTCCCAATTTGAGGAAACTACAGTCAGTGTGTTGAACATTAAAAAGTACATTTCATCACTCAATACCATATAAAAATCATTCTACTCCTTCTATGCCCCTAATCATTTGACAAAGCATTTTACTGTAAACAAATTTTGGGGCTGCTGTGTGATTATTCCCCCTTGGAAAATATACTGTTTCCCCTCTATGAAACTAGAACAGAAGGTCTGAGAGAAAGGAAATTATTAAGCATTCTACTGAGTTTTTTCTGCCCAACAAAAACTAAGATAGAGGTCAATGAATAACTATGTGCAGACTGGAACTTGAATCCTCTAGGGTGACTGTAGGCTAATTAATAATTAATGCCAGAGCCATGGTGTTTGAAATGCAGATGTGATAACTGGAGGCCTGGCCGTGCTGTTCAGAGGAAGCAGATTTAGATGCTATAGGGAATAGGTTCTCCCTTGCCGGCTGGCTCAGCGATCCAGCCTGGGTGCAAAGCAGGGCCTATGGTTTAGATTATATTCCCCTCAGCTGTTAATTACCTGAACCTACTTTGAAGTTCTTCTCTTTTTATCCTCTGCATGAAAAGAGATTGGTTCAGCCAAGGGACTTAGAGAAATGATCAAATACATAGGGTGGAGGGTAAAGGGGTGGTAATAGAACTTCAGATATAAGAAGATAACGAAGAAAAACACATAGTAGAACATACAAGAACATATATTGTTAGGAAATGTTGAATTGTGGTTCATTGTTTCAAGCACATTGTGTTTCCCTTTGTTCTAATGAAGTTGATTTTAAGTAAATGTATATAAACTTTCTCCGAATAGGTATAACAAAGAATTTCCATCTGTCTTACTATGTAGTGATTTGGCACGAGACAGGGGTTTTACAATGCCATATTTAATTTAATAAAGTCCTTTAAATCTCTTCATATTTAAAGCTACTTAATGATAAGGACACTAACAGAGTCAGCACAAACTGTTTCTATATAACATATTTATAGTCAAATCACTCATTCTCAAAACACAAATAGAAGGTGCCTTTGCCCAATGGGGGAAGATACTGAATATTAGAAAATTATGAAAATAGGTTGCAGTTGAAATTAATCTGAAAGCAATAGTAGGATTAACTGCATTATAAAGCACCCTGGTTTGTTTTCAGGGTATGTTTGCATATGCACACAATTTAAAGAAGCCTGGCTATTAACTATCTAGCAAGTAGGTTATAATATGTCTGGATTAGATGTAAAGGTCAAAGTTTTTTTCTTTGTTTACTTGTGGCTTTTCTTTTCTATTTTTAAATGTTATTTTCAGTCCAGCTACTCCAGACAAAGCACTTTCCTGGGATAACATACCACCCAACATGAATAAGAATCTCTCTTTTGGTACACTAGAATGGTCATGAAATAGTTAATTTTCAACTGTGAGAAGTATCTTTTTCACAGAAAACTGGCCTTGAAAGCAACATCACAGGAAAATGTGTACCTACATTAAAAATGACACCTGTGGCTGCATATCATCTGACTAAGGTGGCATCAAATGCCCACAACCAGATGAGTGAGTGATGATCTTTCAGCTCAGATGCAACACACAGAACTCCATACAGAGTTCTATTTTATTTACTGCCTATTTCTATTTAAAAGAACACTTTTGTGAACAGAGTCTTTAAACTTTTAAATCAGTACAAAAATGCAGAAATTTGCTTTTTAGAATCTATTGCTCAAATATGTAGGGCTTGCGTCACTGTACAATTTAAATTCTCTGAAGCAGGAGAATAGTCACGTAACTAAAGATCTTCTATCAAAAGCAAAACACATTGGGAATTTTTATAATTTGATATGTGATATGACTTTCCCAGTTGTGGTTTTCACTCTAAAAACATATATAAATCAATACTAAGATTATGTAAAAATAACAACAAAGACCAAATTTATCTCCACGCAATTTCAATTCTAATTTATACTAACATAAGGTAGGGGGGCCAAATCATAGAAAGCAGAGTCTATTTTAATATTGATTTTATCTCCATTCAGGTATCTCAGCTGTATCATATCGCTAGAATCCAAAGTGTTAATGAAAATGTAGCAATTTTTTCCAGGCTTTAAATACAAACTTTGTATGATGAGTTTTCTGTTACTAAGAAAAAGAAGAAAAAAAAAGTGTGTGAAAAACACATAGCAGCAAACCAGGGGCAAAATTTAAAACAAAAGAAAACAAAACAAATTTTTTTAAAAATCAACCACTTAGATCAGCACTTAAGATTTTCATGTACCACTTCTTTTGACTACAGCTCTTATACAGGTGCACAACATTCTGACTCTCTCCATACAATCCAAAATGCAGTTAGATTATCTAATTTGTGTCCTTTTCACCTGCAGCTACAGGGAGATTAAAATGAAGTTCTCAGCTCTTTATTAGTAAAAAGCATTGCAAAAATAAAATAGATCTTAACAGAAATGTTTTTCTGCCTTCCAGTATGAGTGATGTGTGTTGCAGGCGATATGCACTGCAAAGTAGAGGAAACTTTTCTATCCCACGAAAGGAAAAATAAAACATTGAAAAAGGACTTTAATGAAATCATAACATTAAAATAGTTTTATATTAAACCCTGCTAATTTTCTAGGTGAAGACTGTGAAGTGAATGTGAGGAAACATTAAAAGCGAATTGAATTTGCATTCCTTATGCTACAGGCACCTGTTTACATGACCTTTAAAACAGAATTAAAGCTGTATCATCAGCAGCTGTAGGCAATTCACATTACTAAGACCATCAAATCAGAATGCTAAACTAACTACAAAACATAAATTAAACTGATAGAGAATCATCCCAATTCACTAGGTTTACTTGCAATCTATTTCTATGCTACTAGTCATTTCAAAGCAGTTTGCAGATCCACCAAATCAGATATACCCCAGTACATACGAAAACAGTGTACAGCTATAAGTATGCAAGCTAGGAACACTTTAACCTGTCTTTGTCAATAAACATCCATCATTCATCCAAGCTAGCTTATTTTGTGATCATTATGTACTTTCAGCAATCACCTCCAAAAATAAGCATCATCCCATGAAGACAAATGATCTTCAATATGTTATACATGGCAGAGATGATGTTAATTTACAAGTATGTATCAGAAGAGTTTATAAAGAATGCTTAAAGGCTAGTGAAAGTTAGCCACACTTCTTTTTACTCTCAAATTCATTGTATTGTTCCCCAACATCCTCAAGATTTCCGATAACTATATTCCAGTTTCCTTTCATAGCAAGTATAGTTAACACAACTTTTAAAATATGGTAGAATGGATTATTAAATAGGGGTTTAAATCTAATTGTCTGGGATGAGAGTTGCTCTAAGAACATGAAAAGAGAAAAATAAGTGTATTTATAATGTGAGTCATTATCTCCCTAGAAGTGTTTTTAGAAAGCTTGGTCTCTTTCCATTCCTAGCAGTGAAATCTTAGGAAAAAACTCTATTTTTACTGAAATGTTTCTGTGTGTTGTGACTTATTTTACTCATCCTTACAAAATGTATACTCCTCAACAAAATTGAATACATATAGAATATATTTGAAAACAGTCATTCTACTTTGCAGGGTAAGGAAAGGGGGTAGAGAACTCAAATGCTTCTCTCCATCACTAATGTGAGTATTTGTATAGGACAAATCTCAGTTCTTTACAAATCTGTCAACTAGCTGTTAAAATAAAACCGAAACTCCACAGCTCTAACTCTCAGCTTCTGCGGAGTTGAGATCCATACTCAGAGTCAGATAATTTTTGAAGGCAATTTACACTCACATAGGTGTGTTTTTCAATATGAAATGTTCATCCATACAATCTCTCTCTCTCTCTCTCACACACACACACACACACACACTAATTTGTGTTATCCATTTGTTTAAGGGGGTATCTAAAATCTACATCATGCACCTGGGGAAATGTTTATTTAAAAATAAAAATGAGTGCAGGCATGATTGAATTACAGTTTTACTGCAAACAGTAACCTCAATTTCTTTCTAAATGTTGAAGAAGTAAGTAGAGGATAGGTGGAAGAAAGGAGACAGTCTCATTCTCACTGCCATTTCAATAAGTAAAAATGAATATTTAGGATATACAAGAGAGATTTGAGTGTTGGTATTTAGATTGCTCTAAGCATGTTAACTTAGAGAACTAAGGCTTCTCTGGACCCAGTCCATTGTTAGAAACAAGGAAATGTGCTATTTTTTTAAATTGGCTTTTTTTTTTTAAATTGGCTATTTTTAAGAAGAATTAGGCAAGTTTAAATCCTGCTGCCTTTAATGTGATCTGAGTTAACATTTTCATGCCTGAACAAAATGTTTTAGGGTGACTTTCTCTCCCTTCCCCTCCCTCCCATACACACACTTAGGAAGAGTCAAGGGCATGATATTCTCCTACACACACCCCCCAAGGAAGGCTATCACTGAATCAGAGCTCTGGTAACATACAACATTTGTCAGTGAAAAGGCTGGGCTTTGTTTCCTGAGAAAGGATTACCTTGAGCACCTCTGTTCAGGCCTACAGAGGGAGGTATTCGTCTTAAAGCTGTTCAAGGCAGAGGCTGCCCAGGGACAAAGATACTCAGCCAGGCTGGCCAGGTCTGGGGGATCCTGAGAAACTAACCACTACAAGCTACCGCACTCACACAGCTGCCTTGGTGCTGGCTCTTCTAGACCCTCCCTCCCTCCACTTCCAACCATGGGAATTAAGTCTTGCCCCAATCACAGGGATCCTGCTCCAAATGGAGGACACAAGAACCTGCGGCTGGCAGAACAGTGAGAGCCAGGAGACTGGCAAAATAAGCCCCTCTTGCGGGCTGCTTGATAGTTGGAGTGGGACCCACTGGTCTTAAAGAATTGTCATCCACCAATTATCTTAAGATGGGAACTCTCTGTTTAATACCCACACCCTTGACCTGTTTCAGCCCCTTTATTCAGATGTATCTGGGAGGCTAAAGTCAGGTCCAGCCTTTGGGCTTCATGTGGGCATTTTAGCCATGCTATCCCAGAAGTGCGGGCTTCTGTTGTTGCCCAGATTATTCCCCCTCCTGCTGAGGCCTAGTGCTGGGCTTTGGGGACAGCTTCTTGATTCTCTGTGGCCTTGACTTTCTGCAGATTGGCACAAGTGAACTTGGGTTCTTAGCAACGCCAGAATGGAGAGTAGGTTAGCCTCAGAGTCTTAGCCAGGGGAGGAGCAGACCCACCAAGGAAAAAGACTCCTTAAAGGACTGGGTTCTTTTGATGTCTGCCTGAGCGCTTCTGAGTGGAAAAGAAACTCCAGAAGTCCCTGCATGTAAAATACACACATGCTATGGCATGTGTCCACAAGCAGCTGGAATCCAAAATACAAGATCAAGTAGATGTATTTTCTAAGTAGGGTAGCCAAATTGATTTCCCCCAATTGAAAGTGAGGTAAAGGGGCCCCTGGTGGGTCAGTGGGTTAAAGCCTCTGCCTTCAGCTCAGGTCATGATCTCAGGGTTTGCTCAGCAGGGAGCCTGCTTCCCCCTCTCTCTCTGCCTGTCTCTCTGCCTACTTTTGATCTCTCTCTGTCAAATAAATAAAAATCTTTAAAAAAAAAAAGAAAGTGAGGTAAAGTATAAGAGAGGACTTTAAAAAAGTTGCAAGAGATAGGGATTTACAGAACGCAGGAAACCTACACCCCTCCCCCAAGAACGAACATAACAACAATCACAACAGAGAAAGCACTAATACTCTTGTAAAAATAAGTTCCCCATATATCCTTGCAAAGTGGACTTTTCCCCAAACATGTGGTTAACATGTTTTGCTTTCTTTCCATCTCTATCTCATATATATATGTATATATGTATATATATACATAAACATAATTTATTATATGATTATATTATATTATATTATATTATATTATAATATATCATATCATATTTTTTTTCTCACAATCATCAGCCTCCTTCTTGGGGGGAAAAAACAGCTAAAGTTCTGAATAAAAAATAGCAAGTTAAATCTGGTCACTTGCTCATCTTCAAATGTGATATCCTGCTGCCTTGGGGGACTGGAAATAGTAATGTGAGCCCAGAACACTCAGCATATTGCTTACTAAATGTCTTTTCCTAGAAGAAGCACATATTTTGATCTGTAATCAAGTTTCCTCTAGTCCCTTCACTTCAGGGAGATACAGAATGCTAGCCATTTCAATAAATACCATTTACTAAGGAAAGGGTTGGGGGTGGCAAGAGTGCACAGAAAACAGAATCTCAGTTATGAATGAAATCTGAGTATTCTTATAATTTTGAGTGTTAAAATCTTAATCCACCCATGAAGAAAGAAGTGTATTGCAATTTGGGGCATCTTTCTTAACTAGAAAGTGGTGTCTAATAAGGTGTCTAATGTTCAACTAGATAGCTCACTGATAACTTGAATACCAATCCACAGAGTTTAAAGTAGTGGACTATCTCTTCACTCCCTCTGATCCATTATGGAGTTGGAACGATTATTTTTTCTTCTTTAATACACCTACCATTTCTGACTTTAAGAAAAAAATCAAAATAAAGATAAAAACCACCACTTCAGTTTAAATTTGGAAATATTTTGCAACTCCATTTAAAAAAAAAGATAATTCATATTGGGTCTATATTTAGTCAAATCATCAACTGGACTTCTCTGCAACTAGGCTCTGTCTGAAGTGCAAAACAAGGGACTGGGCAATGGCTACAAAGATTCCTAAACACCCCGAATCCTGGTACTCAGAATATGAGAGCCACACAGAATACTGCATAATAGCTCTGTCTCTGTAGAACTCTTTCCCTGGGAACCTGTAAGATCAGGGTTCACTCACTAACAATGGCAATGGAAAGGGGAGAATTGACCTCAGAAGAGAAACTGAGACTGAATCAAGGTGACCTTTACAACATAGCTGCAGGACCCCACATCCTTTCCCTAAGCAATAACAATCTCTATTGTCCTGGTCTTTCCTCTAACCATCTTCTGGGCAGCCCTAACCTCACAATTCCTCAGCACTTCCCAACTGACAATTGATTTTGCTAGTAAATGACTAATATTCTCTAAGATTAAGGTATTTGTATTAAATTTTTTTCATGATGAATGCTTTATTTTTTAAATTATCCTGTGTCTGCTGCAGCATTCAGTGTATGCTATCTCTCTTCCCCACTCCATCTCCCCTTTTCTCTTAAGATCTTTTTCCTCATGTTCAAGGAAAACCAACAGAGAGCTAAAAAAATGAACTAATCGAGCCTGAATTGCTATTGGCTAATGTCTGCTAATGCTGTCCAATTTTTTAAAGATTCTCCCCCAGAATATTTTAAGCCCCTTTACGTTCCCCCACACAGTTTGTCAAGAATGAGGAGGAGGAGAAGGAAGGGGAGGATGAAGGTGGAAAGGAGGAGGAATAAAAGGAAGAAGAAGGAAAAGAAGGAGGGGGAGTGGGAGGTGGACAGGGAGAGGGAGAAGGAGAAGGAAGGAAGAAGGGCAAGGAGGAGGGGAAGGAGGAAGAGGAAGAAGAAGAGGAAGGAGGAGGAGGAGGACTGTAAGAGGAGATACAGCAGGCTGGTGCTCTGAAGGGCAGCTGTGACTGAGAACCTCTAGTAAGCTCAAAGTGCAGACGCTAAGAAAAAGGTTTCTTTCTCTGTTGCTTTCAGAAGCTGTCCAATTGTTTCCCTTCCCTTATGAGCTCCAGGTTATAAAAAGAAAGTGTGTACTTGTCCCTTCCAAGCCCAACCTAAGTAATCCTATTTCCAAAGTGGACTTGTGTTGAAGATGAAGTTTTCAATATTGAGATCACACCTATGTGCCACTTTCTACTGTCTGGAAATTCATTCTGTATTATACACACTCAAATCTGGCCTTCTAGACTTCCTTCTTGACCCTCACCTGAAACATCAGTCCCAGACCACCTCCCCCTCTGCCAATTTGTACAGATAATGAGAATGCTTCATAATCCATGCTCATTTATGAAATCTACAAGAGACATAATCTCCATTTCTGAATGAACCTTGGGCATACCAAGCTCCCTTGTTAACACGGAGTGTGACTTAAACCACATTAATCTGCTTAATATATTTTGTGAGTCCTTCCTTGCTTCCAAAGAGGCCAGGAATGTCTGCTAAGGCACTCAGGAGTTGTCATGTATCCTTAAATTTTGTGAGGAAGGAGAGTCACAGTGACCCCACAGGTTACAAATAAATGAATGAACATACAAATAAATCAAACCAATCTGACTTGCTTTCAGGAATTAATGGAATTTCCCTCTTAGAAAACAAGCATAGTGATGGGTAGGGTGGAGGGGCATATTTGGGTGTGAAGGAAGTCCAAGGAAGAATGAAGTTTGTGCTGTGTGCTAGCATAGCAAGAGATCAAAACCTGTTCTTCTTTACTGGAGATAGGCGTGTAGACTCCATAAAATCATAGTTCCTCCATTTTTAAGTTAGACTCCCCTTCAAGATTTTAGCTACCCCAACCTCATAGAATGGGTCAGTTATTATTATTTTCAAACAATAATTGTGGAGGGGGTGGAGTAATTCAGATCTAAGAACCCCACAGTGGACTTCAAGATCAAGATGAAAAGAACACCAAGCTGTGTATTTGGCCCAACTACCCAAGAGAGCAGTTTATCAGTGGTAACTCTGACTTTAAGGCAGAATCAGTCTATGAAAAATAAGCTACCAGCTCTTTGAAACAGTAACTTCACATGTACTTATTTCTCTCCCATGTCCAGACAGGGTCGTCTATTGAATGAGGTTCTTTTATTTTGCATGGGGCAGGGGATTTGTGACCATGGTCCCCCCTTTTATTCCTCTCTCTATGGAAACCCAGATCATGGGGAGAAATATGCAAGGCTGAATAAAGAGAAGCCACAGAAAGGAGCGCTTGAGAGCGGCATCTGTTACACTTGGGAAGTTAGACTGACAGGAGAGGGTGAAGGAAACCTGTCCAGCAGATTAGTTAGAGCAGCAAGAAGATTTTACTATATGCAGATATTTTCTTCAAAAAACAAAACATCTTACATACAAGAGAAGATTATATTACAGCTGCTAGAGAATGGGACTGCACCTGAATTAGGCAGTATCCATATTCATGGGAACTGTTTTTTTAAAAAGGAAGAAAGGAAGGAAGGAAGGAAGGAAGGAAGGGAGGGAGAGAGGAAGGGGGGGAGAGAGAGGAAAGGAAAGGAAAAAAAAGAAAAGGAAAAAAAAGAAAAATGACTACATTGTTTTTGCTCCTGTCATAAACTATTCTTAAATTAAAGGACTACAGAACAAAGGTGTGTAAAACCTGTCCCTGGATGCAGATAACTCTTGGGGATAGATGCCCCCCCCCTAGCCTCTGGGCATGGTGTGAACCATTTTTGAAAGCCTGGCAAAAGTGGTTGCCCAGAGTAGAGGCCAAGAGCTAGATGAAGGTTGATTATAAGACTTCAGGCTAGTCAGAATTGGAAAAGGACTCCCCTTTTTTTCCATGTGAAAGCATTAAAAATTGATAATCGCCTTAACCCCCTGAATGGCCAGACTAAGATTAGTAACTCTTTCACTGAAAGGTAGCTGCAATGATGGGGGTGGGGAACACACCATTATAACAACATGGCAATGATCATGATCTTTTTGCCAGTATGGGTACTTTAATGTGTTTCCCTCTGACCTCTAAACTGACATGACATAAACTAGCAAAAGGACCCTTGAACAGGCAGCCTAAGAGAGCACCTGAAAACTTTCATTTTTGTTTGATTTTAACAAGTACTTTTTTCTTCAGGAAGCAAAAGTTCAGGCACAAATGAGATTGTATTCTTACAAAAGAAGATACACAGTTAGTTGGCGGTAAAGAAAAGACATTCTTCTACTGAAAGAGAAGAGCAGGGAAGGGGAAGGAAGGAGGAGGGCAGAGGAAGAGAGGAGAAAAAAACAATTTCTAGGTTAAAAGCAGATAAACTTTTACAAAAGGACACCAGAGAATGAAACCATAATTTCAATGAAAAGGAGGAGGAGAAGACAAATTATCATCTCTTCCAATAACTACTAAGTGTTTATCCTTTTTTTTTCTTTTTTTTAGACAAAGAAAGAAAGAAATAGATCTTAAACAGACGCCTGGTTTTCCTGCTTAATAGACACAATTTACATTTACCAATATAAACTCCCATCGCTCTCTACTCTCTTAAGAAATTACTCATTTCACAGGAAATACATGCTCTTTATCTATATAAAGGAACGGCAGAATAAGCTCACCTTGTTTTTATTTTTTCCTCATTTTCTTGCACTTTCTTCAGATCTGTCTTCTTAGAGAAACTAATGCCTTAATGACTTTCTGGTAGCTGCAAGCCTTCTTTTATTTCTGCTAAATATATGAAAATGTATGCAAATTTAAATCAAGCTAAACCTAGGAGCTCTTGCAATATATTTAATGGAATTTCAAACCAATAAGGGAACTCTGATGCTGTCTTCTGTAAGTGCAAATATAATTATGAAGCTAGGTTACCTTAGAAATTATGCAATGGAAGGTCATTTCTTTTTTTACTTCAGAAATCCTGTGCTGCTTTTTCTCAGCTAGAGCAAATCTAAAATCTTTGCATTTTCACCTCACTCAGCTTACAAGCAATGCCTTTGCACAGGGCTGTGAAGTACATGAACTTGCCCTTCCCTAACTTATAAAAGCTTAGGAGTACAAGCCTTTCTTGTTTCCTCTTAACCAAAATGTGAAAACATTCCTGTCCTCCCAAGCTGAAAGCAAATTCAAGCTGATGGGTGCGTGTGTGTGTGTGTGGGGGGGGGTGCTTAATGCCAAATAGCCTGGCATCTCTCATCTCTCATCACTTTCTCTCTCTCTGAATTTTCAGGGCACACTAAATGATTTCCATTTACTTCAACTTGTCTGGGATGGGGAGAAGGAGGGCAGTGCATGTTAAAAACAATTTTCCTAGGGTATAGCATCAGGCGCCCTAATCATGAATGTTCTCCTCTGTACCTACTGAAACTGGGCACGCTAAGTGTCTTGGGTGAGTGTGAGGGAGGGCTCTCCATTTAAGCAAGCTGCCTCTGAAAGAGGTTGTGGGACCGCTGGTGAGAGCTGACTTGGAGAGGTAGTAAAAACCAAGTTGTCCAATTGACCAACTGGATTGGAAGGCAAACTTCACAATAACTGAAATTTGTCAGATTTTTGTCACATTCGAATTTACTTTTATCACATTAGATTTTCCCAGAATCTTCCAGTTGTTCATGCTTTAAATAAAAATTTTCAGAAGCTGGACATCTTTTTCTTAGATGCTTTCTGAACTTGGTATTGAATTTCTCATAAATGATAAAATGAAATAAAACAAGTCAAAATAGTTCTTATTGGAATCATGGACTTCAGTCTTACAGATTTAGGGTTCTATCCAAAAGGGGTTCCTTTGCTCAAACTTTGTAGCAAGATTTTGATTTGCAGTGCCCTGCACACAACTAAGCCAGAATGCTAAACGAATTTGATAAAAATCCCAATCCACTGACATTTAGATGACATTTAAACTGGTTATATTGTTTTCTTAATATATTTTTTTTCTTTCTCTATTTCGGTTAATCTAAATAATACAAAAGGAATTCTAAAACCATTTTGCTACTTCACCCCTTATCCACCCCCCCCCCCCCACCAAACACGCGCGCGCACACACACACACTTCCCTCTTATACTTCACCCTCCACTACAAACGTCCATGAAGTCTGGGTGAGGTGGGGAGGGGGGAGGGAGGAAGGGTTAACCAAATGAACTGCCGTCACTCAGCCCGAAGCAGCCAATGGAGCCAAAAGATTGATTTACTTCCTGCTCTGGTCTCACTGAAACTCTAGTGCTTAGCTAGCCTCATTTGGAAAGTTAGACCGGCCTCCCGTGCCGCCATTGGCCGAGCCCGTGGCTAGCCAGGCCGAGACATGTTGCAATTGGCCACAGTGCGTGCCGGTAACTCGCTCTCGCGGCTTTAGCTCCCCCGCACCATAGATGTCAAAGGCTGAAGCTGCTCCCTTTGCCACATTATAACTAGTAGGGGATCCTCATCGACCATGGCCACAGCTGCCTCGAATCCCTACAGCATTCTCAGTTCTAGCTCCCTAGTCCATGCGGACTCTTCGGGCATGCAGCAGGGGAGTCCTTTCAGAAACCCTCAGAAACTTCTCCAAAGTGATTACTTGCAGGGAGTTCCTAGCAATGGGCATCCTCTCGGGCATCACTGGGTCACCAGTCTGGGCGATGGAGGCCCATGGTCTTCCACACTAGCCACCAACCCCCTGGACCAGCAGGACGTGAAGCCCGGGCGCGAAGACCTACAGCTGGGTGCGATCATCCATCACCGCTCACCGCACGTCGCCCACCACTCTCCGCACACTAACCATCCGAATGCCTGGGGAACTAGCCCGGCTCCGAACCCGTCCATCACATCCAGCGGCCAACCCCTTAACGTGTACTCGCAGCCTGGCTTCACAGTGAGCGGCATGCTGGAACACGGAGGGCTCACCCCACCGCCAGCCTCTGCCTCTGCACAGAGCCTACACCCCGTGCTCCGGGATCCCCCAGACCACAGCGACCTAGGCGCGCACCACTGCCAGGACCACTCGGACGAGGAGACACCAACCTCGGATGAGTTGGAACAGTTCGCCAAACAATTCAAACAAAGAAGAATCAAGTTGGGCTTCACCCAGGCCGACGTGGGGTTGGCGCTGGGCACACTGTACGGCAACGTGTTCTCACAGACCACTATCTGCAGGTTCGAGGCCTTGCAGCTGAGCTTCAAGAACATGTGCAAGCTGAAGCCACTGCTGAACAAGTGGCTGGAGGAGGCTGATTCGTCCACAGGGAGCCCGACCAGCATTGACAAAATCGCCGCTCAGGGCCGTAAGCGCAAGAAGCGAACCTCCATCGAGGTGAGTGTCAAGGGCGTCCTGGAAACGCATTTCCTCAAGTGTCCCAAGCCTGCCGCGCAGGAGATTTCCTCGCTGGCAGACAGCCTCCAGTTGGAGAAAGAAGTGGTGCGTGTCTGGTTCTGTAATCGAAGACAGAAAGAGAAAAGAATGACTCCACCAGGGGATCAGCAGCCACATGAGGTTTACTCGCACACCGTGAAAACAGACACGTCCTGCCACGATCTCTGACTGCAGGAAGCAAGAAAGCGGCCCGCCGCGCTGGGAGCAGCGTGGAATTCTCTTTCTCTCCCACTCTCTTCATTTCACTTCAGCTTTATTATTGCTATCTAGAGACATAGCAATATCTAAATATCTAGATAGGGCTCTTCTCACGCTCTCTCTCCCCCTCCCTCCCCATATTTTTTTTCCTGCTTTCTTTTTTTTCTTTCATTCCCCCCCCCCAAAAAATAGGGGATTCTAACTTATATTTTAAAAGGAAACACACTCACAAACGCCTTCAGGCTTCTTAAGGCTGATACACAGTTGCGTTAAGCCGTCCAGGCAGGGAACTCATTATAGTGGGCCGCCTCCCGCCAGGGAAATGTTTGCTCCAACCTTTTCTGCAGATCAATACATATTGTTTACTCGAGTAAGGTCTGTTGGATTGCTCCTCTCTTCGAAGAACAAGCAGTGGGGTAACTTGGGGGTGGGGTAAAATGGGGGAGGGGGAGGGAAGACAGATGTGTGCCTCTGAATAACCTTTCAGCGCCTTGGTTATAGCAGCTGTATTTCAGGTGAAATCTGTTTTACAATAGACTAGTTTTGCATTTTTTAAAACTTCTATAGCGTTTCTAAATGTCTGCGGTGTTACTACAAGCTGTACACAATATTTGTGAGATAATTTGTATCTAATCAGCCACTCCACGTTATTATTGCTACTATGATTATTCCTTCATTGAGCTGGCGGTTTTCTAATTCCTTAAAAAAGGGAAGATCGTAGGAGGAGTAGGGGAAGAGATGCCTACCCACCCACCCACCCCCTACACTAAATCTGTATGGAGAAGTACAATGGATAGAATTGTTCATGATGATAGTAGAGATATATATCTATATATCTATAGATATATAGATATAGATATAATTTTTCAGAGGGCAGAGTGTCTAGGGTAGGCAGAATAGGCAAGCCGATTGGGTTTGCAAAGTACTGTGAAGTAGGAGAGGAGATTTTGAAGCTTTCTGCCCTCCCTCCCTCGATCTGTGGAGTCCTTCCAGGCTTCTACAGAGCAGATCTGGGTGCCTGAAAAGGATTTGCGGGCGGCGCCCGACAAAAGAGGTCGGCCTGAGCAGCAAGAGGGCTCTGCACCTACGGAGGTCCGGAATGTTTGCACTGAGAGCTCCCCACGGGTCCCGTGCCTCACCAGGACCGCCAGCGCGACCCCACCTCCTTCTTCCTAAGCGAAGGACTTTGCCTTCACATACCATTGCTTTCCCTGGAGACGAGGACCCTGAGATGCTGGCGACAGACTGAGTCAGTGCCTCCCAGTTCCGTTCAGCTCCAGTTCACCGCCAGCTCCCTGAGTGAGAAACCGTCGGGGAGGGGTGGCGAGTGGGGTGGTAAACAGGTGCTCTCTGCTCCGTGCAGAATGACGATGAAATGGTTGGCAAAGGTCACAAGGATTTTGCTCTAGCTTCGTTACCACCTCTTCTCCCCTATATACATATCGCTGTCTCTCAGTGGGCTCACGAGAAGCAGTCTCCACGCCTCTGACAAGCACAGCTGTTAGAAGCCCACAGCGAAGATTAAGCTAGGTAGCCAGATACCCGGAGTCTGGGTTTCTGGGTGTTCTTGTTTTTTATTTTGATTTCTAATCTCGTTCCTGTGTGTATGCGTGTGTGCGTGAGCGCGAGTGCAAACGTGTGTGTGTGTAGATAGCTGTGTGTATCGTATTACTATTTACAAAAAAAAAAAATTACATAAAATCTCGCTAGGCTGTGTAGAGATCCAAAAAAATATGCAGTTGCTGTGGCTTTATTGCTCGCTCTCAAGTCTAGACGCCAAGTCCACAGGAGCACCTCATTCTCAATGAGCACACATGTGCAGGGCAGGCCAAGCACCGAACACCCAGACGCAGCCCGCCAGACATGGCTGGGGGCTCCGCATGCCTGGGTCGGCTGCCTGAGGCGACCTTCAGGTGCAGCTTCAGTAGACAAAGCTTCAAACTACCTAAGGACCAAAATGCTTAGGGGCCCTTGTGTTAGATACGCTAGTATGGGCTGCCAGGCTTCTGGTCCACCACACTGTGTCTCCCCCAGCTGCAGGTTGAAGGACATGTGTTAATTCAAATCCTGGACCCTTTTTCTTTTTTTATCAGAAGTCTGCATTCTGTTGGTAGTTGGATTTTAGTTCTGGAAATTTTTTGTTTGTTTTGTCTTTCCACACTTTGTGTTTTACGACTGTTAGGGTTTTTTTGTTTGTTTGTTTTGATTTTTCCCCTTTTGTAGTTAAGTACTATGGTTCAAACCTGAGTTAACCCAAATATTTCTGCCGACTTTATAATTGTACAGTTTTGTATATTAAACGTTTTTGAAGTTATTAATTTAAAGAAAAATCATTTAGTTTATTCATTTAGTAACTGATGTATAATAAACACTATTTTCATTAAGAGTTGCTTTTTCAACTATTTTATTCAAATGCCTATTGCAGTTGCCAGCAATTATTTATTTTCAATAAATTCTGCATTATGTTTTAAAGAAAACTCAAAGATGAGTTGGGTGTCAAAAAGAAAACAATTCGCTGTAATGTTTGATGTGAACAGTTTTAGTCAAGGGGTTTATATTGACACAATATTTTATTGTTGTAAAAGATTTAAAATAAAACATTTTTCCAAAAAAATATTGTTTTTTTTTCTTTCCTCCTTTTTTTAAATTGTGTGGTGTGTGAAGTGAAGCATTTAAATAGAGGCACATTTCTGGTAAGCAGCGCATCTGCTCTGCTTCAGGTTAGAAATCATTAGTCATTGTTTTGATTCTTGATTCTCTCCCTCTGACTTTTGGCCTTTCATACACTCGCACACACAGCGGGGCCTGTTATCACGCACTTGCCCATGCTCATGCAAAACACACCCTAAATGGTGGGAAACAGAGTGGGGAAACCTGGCAGGATCGGGTATTATTTCAGGAAGTGTAATATTATTAATGTTCTCTGAAAGGAGTGTGTCTGTCTCTAGTCCAGCAGACAGACCTGTCTCTAAAACCGCCCCTCCTGAAACTTAGGATCCAGACCTTCGCTAAGGTTTTCCTCTTGCTTCCCTGCAACCACTCCTCTTCTGGTTAGAGACCAGTACCCTTCTGGTAGATGAGCCCTCATTCACCTGAAGAAGGATGGAAAGATAACTAAATGTAAAAAGTTCTGTCCTTCTTAAGGCTCCCCTGGCCCCAGAAACTCTGATAACCTATTGTCCAATTAGTGTTGCCTGGTAAAGCTGAATTCTGTTCCTTCCTATGTGACTTACGGTGGAAGAAAAAAATCATTAGAGACATTTGGAGGAGAAGTTTAACTTATTATTCTTCTTTCCACTCTTACTTACTATTTTACCTCTGTTGTTTTGTCACAAGACCCTCCATAAAAAACGGGACAGTTACCTTTAGTGATAGCTGAGGCATAATTTACTAAATCAGAAGCAGTTTGTTTTAAGGCTTTGTATGTACACACAAAGTTGGACTTATCCAACTTTTTGTTTTAGCAGATGAATATCAAGCAATAAACAAGACACTTAGCTATAACTTTCCTATAGTAAATCCCTTCTCAATTCATATTCTAAAATGTTTCTTGGTAAACAAAGCAAATCATTAAATCACTTTAATAGGTAAAGATTATCACATGTAATGTCCATCATCTTTTAGATTGCCTAATTATTTACAGCTGCACAGTGCACAATGCACATCTGAGTGTTGTGAATGAAATATGCTACATGTTCTTTGTATGCCCATAGGCATATATCTCTTTATAAATAATACTGATTTTATAGAGATGTGTCTACAATCACAAAACATATAGTCTTAAATCTGTTGGCTCTCTTTCTGTTCATAACAGCCAACCTCTTTCTCTTCCAATATCCTATAATTGATCAAAACGTTATAGCTGTTCTCATTAAAGTACACAGCAACCAACTAGCAGTGCATTCTAAAGTTTTTAATGAGGCCATAAAAGCAGATGCTTTAGGACATACTTATATAAATTTGTAGATATAGACATCTGTTACTATTCCTCAATATTTTTACTATGTATTACTGATACATATATTTTACACATGTTTACAAGGCTTGTTTCTTTTACTGACTGTTTTCTCTTTCTTAAAATATAACTAAGGCCTAGTTAGCTTTTATGAGGTCCTCTTTATCAACCTTGTTATATCATTAACATAAAATTTTCATTAAAATTCAGGGGATGTTGGTGCCTTTGCCTAAGACTTTCTTTGTATTGAGGTTGCTGCCATCCCATTACCAACCAAAGTCTTTGTAGGAAAAACAGCTTTGGCCTCTGTTTCTCTTAGACCTTCATAGCAGTGGCTTTCTCTCCCATAATAAGAATTTGTGGGTTCAATAATAATAATATTTTATAGGTGGAGGTAAGAGTTTCATCCCCATCACCTAGTCAGAGCAATAGAAAATTAAGAGATTGTGAAGGGGGTGAGATTTTGGAAGCAGTTGGATGTGAAAAGACCAAGTATGTAGATGCTACAGATATTTTAACAAAGTCAAATATGAGAATCAAGTATGTGTTTGTATGTATACATGATTGTCTACATGGTTGCGGCTCTCTGTATGTATAACAAAAGCTAAATAAATTACTAACCTCCAGCATGTATCTTCCCAACAATAAAATAAGAGAAATAATTATTCCTGGGAATTGGTTTCTTGTCTTTAAAAAGAAAAGGGCAGGGGAAACCATTGTCTACATTAGTACATGGGCTGTGTTTGTCTTCAATAAAATTAAACACTGTTCCCTTGGAAATATTTAGCATTCAGATATTTCCCTTGCTCCCAAGTCAAGCTGTTGTTGCTTTACTTGCCTGTAGGCTATAAGCAGAAATGTAAATTTCTGTTTTTACTTTTAAAATATCTTTTTCAGTAAGGAGGGAAGAAAAAAAAAGAGGGAAATGGATTAGTGGAAAATGATTAGAGGTTAAAACATGGTTTTTGCAAAACAATAATGTATGTTTTTCTACCTGTCATATTCTTTCAAAAACACATATGAAACTTTAGGATTATGGAAATTATTTCTATGAATTGGCATTGAAAAATCCTCAAATATGGCTCTTTCAAAAAGTTTTCAAATCAAGAGAAGTAATGTTGCAAAACACTACCATGTAAATTGGTATCACTTGTACTAATGTATTCTCTAAAATAAAGGATAGAATATTCTTTATATATACCCCCAAATAATAGTTTTAAAAATATAAATCCTATACTTTACTCATTTAGAGATGTTAATTGTTAAAGCACTAAGAAAAGTGGATATAAAATATATTTGAAATCAATTAAGTTTTTTTTAATAAGATGAAATAAAATACCTTTTCTTAAGAGCACTGTTGATGGAACATTTCTAAAATCCAGGGATTATTTAAAAGAATGCAGTCTTAAAAACAAAAACCCAGTTAGATTAGGCTGTCTCTAAAAATGTGGGGGTAGGAAAGGTCACATGCAAGAAACTAGATTATTGTTTCTATAAAAAGAATCCACAAAATTAAACCCTTGTGTCTTCCAGTTAAAAAAAACACATGAGATTTTATGCTTTCTTTCACAAATGTGAGTATAGAACTTTTTTTTTTTTTGAGTATAGAACTTTTACCTATTCACACATTATCTGACTCACTAGCTAGAACACTTGGTTCTCTTTACAAACTTAATTGTTATCAAGGAGGATTTAGTATAAGATGGGTTCATCTTGGATGCCTTCCAAGGGGTCTTGTTTGCTCAACTATCAAAAGGGCCTTATTATTAGGTGGTTTCACTCTGTAAGGGAAAGCATCATAGGACAGCTGGCTTTTGGGTGAAACTCTACAGTATTTAATATATGTATATAGACATACTCACAACTGTAAACTTGCTCCCTCCTGCATCCCCCTCCTTCTCTCCTTATACTTGCATACTGACAGGATGATGTAAGAGAAAGCAGGCTGTTCTCAAAGACAAGAAAGAGATCATCTCACTGACAATTCTTTAGGTATGTCTTTCCATCTCTCCAGCCACTCAGTTTCCACACTATTCTGGTATAGCCAACCGAAAAACCAAACCAAAACAAAACAAAATTATTCTACCAAACTCTTGTTTTATTTATATAATGCCAAAAAATAATCTAGTTTGAGTGAACCTCCCCCAAACTCTGACCCCCACACAAACTGAATTGACTGCTTGCATTGTCATCTTGTAAACAATGTCTGTTATATAGCATTGACTCTTGGGAGAAAGGGGGGTCGTGTAAACATTTTTCATATTGTTTGCTTCTCATCTTCCCCAATGACTTTGCACAGACAAGAGAATTTCATTATAATGTGGCTGATTATCTCCGAGATTTGACCAGACTGGAGACAAGCCTTTACTCTGCCCCCTTTCACAGATAGAGAAAAGCCTCCTATAAAAGTGTACTTGTAAAGTGAGTGTTAGTATCCCCCCAAGATCAATATTAAAGAGTAGTTTGTTCCACAGAATTTATATCTGGTAAAAGATTTTCCCTTCCTTAATACTTGCAATCTGAGCACAAAAAAACCACACACATACCCACACCCCCTGCTAAGATCACTGCTTGATGTCGTATTTTGAAAGTACAGAAAGTAGAAAGCTATGGACCAGGAGCAGTTGTTAATTGGGTTTCAAATGGCATATGATTACAAAATGCAGGAAAAAAAAACATGTGAATGGATTCATTGCACAGAAGAATACAATTTTTCTTAATGTTTTACTGTTCACAGTATACTTGCAGAGGTGTTGGTAGTATTCGTGTTTAATTAACATCAGTTTTTTTTTTTAATTGCCACAGGAGCACACATATATACATATATAGAAAAGGTCAGAATCAAAGACAGAAGTCTGTTTTAAACCTGTGTAAGTCTAGAAAAATAAAAGAAAAAAAAACAGATTTGTGAAATTTATTGGATAAGCAGGGACTGTGTCTGTCCAAAACAATATACAATAGCCACTGTTAACGGATAGGGATTGACTTGCTCAACTGTGAACAGGGATTTTCTACAAATGAATCATTTTATCATAAGAAGAGGAGCTGAGTGTGTTTAATCTAATATTCTGAATTCTGAGCCTTTAGGGTGAGAGTAGTTGAAATTCTAGATAAACATATTTTCCTTAATCACATTCATTTTCTATGTTATATCCTGGCAGAGAAAATCCAAACTTCTCAAGATTTTACATTAAAACTAAAACTAAAGTAATATTTCAAAGTACCTCTTTCATCCATCCTGAGTCTTCCCTCTACCACTGTCCATGGATGAGTAGACATTGTTGGCTTTATGGATGTTCCCCATTGGCTTCCTTAGGACAGGTCTAAGGAAGCTCATATAGAAGAAATTGCAGGACAAAGGGCTTGCTGCCCACTCTGAGAGCTTCAGTCTCTTATCTGCAGTGGAAGTTCAAGTTCTATAATTTCTTCCATGCCTTAGTGCTCTGCTTCTCCATGTGCTAGTTTGATGTCTTCTACTGAAGACTAACTAGTTTTGCTTTCAGTGGATGACAAGTATGTCTACAAGTGGATAATTTAGAAATTGCTGATTTATAATAATTTTATTTTCTGGAGCTTTATGCATCTGATTTGTACTTTGTACTGTATTTATGCACGATTTAGAGAACTTGCAAATAGAAGAATTTAAATAAAGGCAATAAGATTTTCAATTTATGCACTGCCTTTCCTCCTTAAGGATCCCTAGGCACTTTAGAAATGATGTATACAATATACTCTGCAACAACCAATATGCAAATCACAACAAAATCACCACTTCAGGCAGCATAAAATGACCACAGTCAGTCCAGGCAAAAACTCATTAATATCAATAGGAGTTCTGTGCACAATTGAAGGGCAGTCAGTATATGCCATGGGTCTCATTCATTGCTGTGTGAGAATATAAAAGTACATGTCTCTAACTGGAAAGGAATAAAGTCTTACATTTTAAACGTATGTCATATTTGAAGAAAAAATGCAAAAAGAAGTCACATGCATTCGATAATTGTGGCTTAAATTTATTTTTCAGCCTTTTGGAGAAAAACATTATTTGGTAACTAAAAAACCAGTAATACTCAAAAGTAATTGTGCATAATATTTTAAGTTAAAATTGTTATAAACATCTGTAAAAAAAAAAAGCTTAAATGGAAAAATCTTAATCTTACAGTCTTTGGCTGTTTCTAATTACACACACACACACACACACAAGCATGCACTCATGCACAGAAAGTACACACGCTGGACTAATTGTTTTAAAAGTAACCATTGAAACTGTTCTTAAGCTAATAATCACCATGCAAGTAACTCCTCCCACCCCCCACTAACACCACCCAGTTTGTATTTTGTGAAAATGAATAAGCTGTTCAGTTTTTTAAAAATGAACAAGCTGTTCAGTTGATGGGGGTGGATTCGGTATGTTGTAACTATATTAAGGTAAAGGGGGCTTTCAGGACAGGGACCTTTAATACTCTAATAGAGAAAAATTTTTTTTCTGGTTCACTTTTAACCTTTTTGACTGTGGGATATCTGAAACAAATGGGAACTCCTCTTCAGTGAAAGCAGTGCAGACTATACTATCATTACCTCTTGACAGCATATGAGCTCTTTAAAAAAAAATTCTGGAAAACACATCAAAAAATTAACCTACCTGCTATGAAGCTGGGTATTTACTGGAAAATATTTGTTGATCTAATCTCTCTGTGCCCGCCCTGACCCTGTTCCATGTCTCTGGCTGTCAGAATTGCACAGTCCCTACTCAAAGCTCAATGTCAAATTAAAATGTGACAAGGATGGGGCAGCATAATAGCTTAAAGCTATTCTCTACCTTTCCACATACAAACATATGAATTTCAAAACCCAGTATTTTTGTCATATAAATATTAGAAGATTTTACATGGAAGTTGGTAGAATAAAATATCTACAACATCCAATTTAACACGTGTATTATTTAGTTGGAGTGTTGGAGATACTGTTGTCAAATTAGGTGCCACTCTTCTGTATTTTTGTTGTTACTTTTGAAAAATACACTCTCCAATGTAAGCACAAGATTTGTTTATGCTACTTTGATAATATCGTGCATTTTTGTTGAACCCCAGCTAAATGCAATTGTTAATTGACTTATATGTCAATTAGACACTGAGAGTCATTGCATTATTTGCAAATTCCTGAAAGTGTATCTAGCTCTGATGAGACTGAATTATGTTTCTAAGGAAATTTTAAAAAGGGATAAAGTGCAGAAAGAAAAACACATTGTAAACTTCTTTTTTTTTTTTTTTGTTTTTTGTTTTTTGTTTTTTGTTTTTTTTTTATTAACTTTTTATTTTTTATAAACATATATTTTTATCCCCAGGGGTACAGGTCTGTGAATCACCAGGTTTACACACTTCACAGCACTCACCAAAGCACATACCCTCCCCAATGTCCATAATCCCACCCCCTTCTCCCAAACCCCCTCCCCCCAGCAACCCTCAGTTTGTTTTGTGAGATTAAGAGTCACTTATGGTTTGTCTCCCTCCCAATCCCATCTTGTTTCATTTATTCTTCTCCTACCCACTTAAGCCTCCATGTTGCATCACCACTTCCTCATATCAGGGAGATCATATGATAGTTGTCTTTCTCTGCTTGACTTATTTCGCTAAGCATGATACGCTCTAGTTCATTGTAAACTTCTAAAACTCTCTTCCTGTCTCTCCTCTCCAGGCTTCGAAAACTTGGGATAAATGTTAGGCAACATGAGCAATACAAAATGTTTCTCTCTCCTGATTTTCATCTCTTTACCCTTTAGATAATTAGTCTATTCCACAGTTCTGCAATTAATAACTTGTGTTTGAATTAAGGAGGAGTGTAAACTTCACCAGCAATTGCTGAGAATCATATGCCAGCAAGATTCTGTGTGATTGTTCTGCTCCCACGATGGATTTCATTGTATGAGATTTATGACATGGTAAACACACAAGGCAAAGAAGAGCAGGAAAAATAGGTTTCCGGATCAGAAATTCTTGTTGGAAAATTTAAGGGTGTTGTTATTTAACCAAGAAAGGGGGAAAAAACCCCAAAACTTGTAAACCCCTTTTTTAAAATCAAGTTGTTCTCAGCTAAAAGCCAGACTCATTGAAATTTTCTGTATTGTGTTTCTGCTGACCAGCAGAGGATGAAATAGGGGGAAATGGCACTGATGTTTAAGGTGTGACTGTTTAGTTGACTTCTTCGAATAATTTACAGAGTTTGAAGAAACCTGAATCTCTAACAAAAGCTCAGTAAGTGGGGAACATATTCTCATTTTTTAAATGTATTTTTTCCTCTTCCAAATGCATTCAACAAAGTAAGGTCTGTAGCACTATTTCAAAATTCCCAATTAAATTGTGGGAACTATGGTCAGTGTGAAATATGTTCCTTAACACAGATCAAATAAATAATCAGAAGAATAAGAAAATTATTCTCAATGAGCCTTCATGTGCTTAAATAAATACAGAGTAATGGGAGGGAGGAACATGCTCATCTTAGAGGAAAGGTCTAGAAACACCGTGAACTCTCTCATGAATATGCCGTCTTCCCATCTAAGCCTTTTAGGGTAAATTGTCTCTGCTGTCAATCATGCGTTTCAGGAAACTGAGATAAACTTTAGGTAAACTCACGTAAGTACAACAATGACCAATGCTCAAATGGGACCCTTATTGCCAGTAAACGCATTTTGAGTTTGTCAAAGGCATCCCAGATGTATTTATGTCAATATCTTGGCTGTTGGAATTATAGTTTTGCAAGCTGTCACCATTGGATGAAAAAGAATAAAGTGTACACAAGGCTTTCTGTATTATTTGTTTTATTTCACCAAATCCTTTTTTTTCGAATTTCCTTTTTATATTATTCCTTACAACTTCATATGCATCTATAATTATCTCCATAAAACTTTTAATTTCAAAAATCAAGGCATAATGTTTTTGGGTTTTTTTAATTAATTAATTAATTTTTAATAAACATATAATGTATTTTTATCCCCAGGAGTACAGGTCTGTGAATTGTCAGGTTTACACATTTCATAGCACTCATCATAGCACATACCCTCCCCAATGTCCATATCCCCACCACTCTCTCCGGGCCCCCCTCCCCCCAGCAACCCTCAGTCTCTTTTTTGAGATTGAGTCTTTTATGGTTTGTCTCCCTCCCAAACCCATCTTCTTTCATTTTTGCTTTTCCTACCCCCCAACTCCCCCCACACATTGCACCTCCACTTCCTCATATCAGGGAGATCATATGATAGTTGTTTCTCCGATTGACTTATTTCGCTAAGCATGATACCCTCTAGATCCATCCATGTCATTGCAAATGGCAAGATTTCATTTATTTTGATGGCTGCATAGTATTCCATTGTGTATATATACCAAACCTTCTTTATCCATTCATCTGTTGATGGACATCTACGTTCTTTCCACAGTTTGGCTATTGTGGACATTGCTGCTATAAACATTTGGGTGCATGTGCCCCTTCAGAGCACAACGTTTGTATCTTTAGGGTAAATACCCAGTGGTGCAATTGCTGGATCATAGGGTAGCTCTATTTTCAACTTTTTGAGGAACCTCCATGCTGTTTTCCAGAGTGGTTGCACCAGTTTGCATTCCCACCAACAGTGTAGGAGAGTTCCCCTTTCTCCGCATCCTCGCCAGCATCTGTCATTTACTGACTTGTTGATTTTAGCCATTCTGACTGGTGTGAGGTGATATCTTATTGTGGTTTTGATTTGTATTTCCCTGATGCCGAGTGATATGGAGCACTTTTTCATTGTCTGTTGGCCATCTGGATGTCTTATTTGCAGAAATGTCTGTTCATGTCCTCTGCCCATTTCTTGAATGGATTTTTTGTTCTCTGGGTGTTGAGATTGCTAAGTTCTTTATGGATTTTGGATACTAGCCCTTCATATGATATGTCGTTTGCAAATATCTTCTCCCATTCTGTCAGTTGTCTTTTGGTTTTGTTAACTGTTTTCTTTGTTGTGCAAAAGCTTTTGATCTTGATGAAATCCCAATAGTTCATTTTTGCCATCAAGGCACAATTTTAACAATTAAAAAAAAAGAGCTGGTACTAATTATTTTCCTGTCATTTAGTAATTTTCAGGACTCTAAATGTTGGCCTTTCATTTTTCTAAGTTTTTCTTTTTTGCAGGGAGAGGGAGGTGTTAAGGGAAGCAGAGTCTGAATAAAACCAGCTTGTTTTGAATTTTTAATTTTAAATAATACCTGGTGCTTATAGAACATCCCAACCCATTCTTTGAGTCTAGAAGCCTTGATTATCCACCTGGGATGCTGTCTGAATGGTTTAGTTCCTAGCTGAGATGACTGCTTACAAAACAGTCCCAGCTTCAACCCAAAGAAAGGCAACACAATTAAATGGGTGCTGAAGGAATAATTTATCAAAATTATGCATGGACTTTTTGGGGACATATAGTTTTAATTATCCAAAAACAATGAACTAATTCAATGGATATTTATTAAGACTCTGCCATATCCCCAAATTAAAAATCAGTACAATTTGGCAGTTTTATTTTGTATGCTCTGGATTTTGACCTGATTTTGAATAATAGGTCTGCAGTTTAACTACCTGCGGGGCATTGACCAAGCTCTTTAACTTCTTCTTTTTTCAAAAATTTACTTATTTATTTGAGAGAGAGAGAGAGAAAGGGAGAGCAAGTGCAAGTGGGGGGAGGGGAAGAGAGAGAATCCCCAAGCAGACTCCCCACTGAGCAAAGAGCCAGACAGGGAAAAATCCCAGGACCCCATGAGATCATGAGCTGAGTTGAAACCAAGAATCTGACGCTTAACCTACTGAGCCACCCAGGTGCCCTACTTTTTTAACTTCTACCTGATTTTCTTATCTGTAAAATAGGAGTAATAATAATTACAACTATATAACAGAGTTGTGAAAATTAAAAATACAAATCATGAAAAATGCATAACTTAGTGCAAGACACATAGTAAGTACTCATTTGATATTAGCTGTTATTGCTCTGCACGTTTCTCCTGCTTTTCTATGCTCTACATTATAAGGAAGAATGTGATATGTTTGAAATTTATCTAAACAAACTTAAAAAGAAATTCCCTTTCTCAGGATGCCTGGGTGGCTCAGTCGGTTAAGCATCTGCCTTTGGCTCAGGTCATGATCCCAAAGTCCTGGGATTGAGTCCCGCATCCAACTCCTTGCTCGGCAGGGAGCCTGCTTCTCCCTCTGCCTGCTGCTTCCCCTGCTTGTGCTCTCTCTCTTCTCTCTCTCTCTCTCTGACAAATACATTTTTTAAAAGATTTTATTTATTTATTTGACACAGAGAGAGAGAGATCGAAAGTAGGCAGACTGGCAGGCAGAGAGAGAGGGGGGAAGCAGGCTCCCTGCTGAGCACAGAGCCTGATGTAGAGCTCAGTCCCAGGACTCTGAGATCATGACCTGAGCTGAAGGCAGAGGCTTAACCTACTGAGCCACCCAGGCGCCCCTCTGACAAATACATTTTAAAAAAATGAAATTCCCTTTTTCACACTGACTACTGCAATGACTCACATCCCTCCTCACACACACTTCAGTGCCGGCTACTCCCCTTGCTTGTACTTTCTCTCTCTCTTCTCTCTTTCTCTCTCTCTCTCTCTGATAAATAAATTTAAAAAAATGAAATTCCCTTTTTCATACTGACTACTGCAATGACTCACATCCCTCCTCACACACACTGCAGTATACAAGACAATTGACATTTACATGAAAAACACACTAGATGGCTTTTCCCAGGACTGTGTGCTATTCCTTGGACATTAACTATATCACAGAAGCAGAGTGATATCATCATGACAATCTGTAATCTGTTTTTATTTATTTTTTAAAAAGCAATAATGTACATTTTGATATTATACAACCATTAGTAACACATTGTTTGTGACACACCTCACAACACATTGAAACACAGAAGTGTGTTGTCACACCAACTGAAAATTGCTAGCTCACAAGGATGTCAATGGATTTCCTAACCTAAAGCATGGGCAAGTAATGCTGCTGTTCTCTTGGAGCATTTTAACCATTAATATATCTTATTCCCATTAAGGAAAAGAATTCAAAGTAACTCCACTATAGCAATGTAAAAATTCCTAGAAAAGACAGTTAGTCTCTTTTGTATTCACTATCACTTTAAAAAAGAAAGGTTTGTATTATCCTATCCCTAAAAACACTTCTAAAAATCCAAGAAGGTCTCCCTAAAATTATGAAACTGTATATATTCTAGATGAAAAAAAAAAACTTTGACCTTTGCAGAATTTTTAAAGTTTATTTGGTTCACTGTCCATTCCTATTCCTCCTGTTTATAGTCTTGGTAATCTGTAGGGATGAAGCAGTATGGACAACCAATCAAACTGCAAAATATTGAAAAAGTTAAATCTATGTTTATGACTTTATTCAGTGTTCACAGTCTTTCACAGATTGCATTGGGCATTAAATTTATTTTATCTCATTTCAGTAATAAATATTGCAACATTAAAGAAGTGGGCAAAAACAAATCGATTCTTCCCCCTCCCCCCCAGTATATTCATTTGTATTGTTACCAGGCAAAATAGAACTTAAGACAACAAGTGTTAACTGGAATAAATAAGGCTACCATGCCATCATAAAAGAACATTTGTCAAACATTTAAAAAATCTGAACTTACATTTACCTGATAACATAGCCACAAAAACATAGGAAGCAAAAGTGCACAGAACTACAAGAAGGCTACAAAAACAAACAAATGTAACAGAGATGGAGCAGTCCAAGAAGGAACAACATCCAGGGAGTGACCATGATCATGGCAATTAAATTGGAATGGAAGTCAAGTTTAGATGATCATTAAAATAGAAGAGAGCTGGAGAGTGTAACACCAAGAGAAGTAAGTCAGTCAGAGAAAGACAAGCAGCACACGATTTCACCTACTGGCGGCATACAAGAAACAAAACAAGTGAGCAAGTAATAAAAGAGAGAGGGAGAGAGGCAAATCAAGAAACAGACTTTCAACTATAGAGGACAAACTGATAGCCACCAGAGGGAAGAGGGGCAGGGGGATGGGCAAAATAGGTGATGGGGACCAAGGAGTGCACTCGTCGAAATGAGCACTGCGTAATGCACGGTATTGTTGAGTCACTATATTGTATACCTGAAACTAATACAGCATTGTATGTTAACTATACTGGAATTTAAAATAGTGAAGTAATGAATGAAATAAAGAAAAAAATTAAATTAAAAAGAAGTCTTTTTATTTCAATTTTTAAAATTTAAACTCTAGTTAATTAACATAGGTCTTAAAATCAGTTTGAGGTGTAGAATTTAGTGATTCAAACTTACATATTTTTTTTTTTCAGTCTTCCAATATCCATCGTTTATGCACCACACCCAGTGCTCTACACAATATGTACCCTCCTTATACCACCAGGCTCACCCATCCCCTACTCCCCTCCCTTCCCAAACCCTGTTTGTTTCTCAGACTCCACAGTCTCTCATGCTTCTTCTCCCCCTCTGATTTACCCCAATTCACTTTTCCTTTCTTTCTCCTAATGTAAACACTTACATGTAACACATAGTGCTCATTACAAGTACCCTCCTTAATACCCATCACCCATTTAGCATTTCTCCCATGCACCCCCCTCCATCAACCATCAGTCTCTTTTCTATACTTAAGAGTATCTTATAGTTTTCTTCCCTCTCTTTTATTTTATTCCCTTCCCCTATATTTATCTGATTTGCTTCTTAAATTCCACATATGAAGGAAATTATATGGAATTTATCTTTCTTTGACTGACTTATTTCGCTTAGCATAACGCACTGTAGCTCCATCCACATCATTGAAAATGGCAAGATATCTTTCTTTTAATGGCTGAGTAATATTCCATTCTATACATATACCATATTTTCCTTAGCAATTCATCAGTTGATAGACATTTGGGCTCTTTCCATAATTTGGCTATTGTTGATAATGCTGCTATGAACAAGTCAGTATTTTCATGTCCGTTGGATAAATCCCTAGTAATGCAATTGCTGGGTCATGGGGTAGTTCTATTTTTTAAGATATTATTTATTTATTTGACAGAGAGAGAGAGATAACAGGTAGGCAGAGAGGTAGGCAGAGAGAGAGGGAGAATCAGGCAGAGAGCAGAGAGCCCAAAGCAGGGCTAGATTCAAGGACCCTGGAATCATGACCTGAGCCAAAGGCAGAGGTTTATCCCATTGAGCCACAGAGCCACCCCGGGTCATAGGGTAGTTCTATTTTTAACTTTTGAATAATCTCCATACTGTTCTCCAGAGTAGTTACACCAGTTTGCATTCTCATCAACAGTGTAAGAGAGTTCCCCTATTTCCACATCCTCACCAACATCTGTTGTTAATTTTAGCCATTCTGACAGGTGAGTGGTGGTATCTCATGGTTTTGATTTGTATTTCCCTGACGACGAGTGATTTTTTAAAGGTGTGTTTTTTTACCAAAAATATATAAAATTATTAATTTAATTTTATATAAATTCAACTACTTAACATATAATGTATTATTACTTGCAGAGGTAGAGTTCAGTGATTCATCAGTTGCATGAAACATCCAGTGCTCATTACATCATGTGCCCTCCTTAATGCACATCATCCAGTTACTCCATTCCCCACCTGCCACCCTCCACCAACCTCCAGTTTGTTTCCTAGTGTTAAGAGTCTCTTATAGTTTGTCTCCCTCTCTGATTTCCTCTTATTTTATTTTTCTCTCCCTTCCTCTATGATCCTCTGTTTTGTTTATTAAATTCCACATATGAGTGAAATCATATGATAATTGTCTTTCTTTGATTGACTTATTTTGCTTAACATAATACCCTCTAGTTCCACCACGTCATTATAAATGGTTTTCATATGTCTGTTAGCCATCTGTATGTCTTGTTTGAAAAAAAAAATGTCTGTTCATTTCTTCTGACCATTTCTTAGCTGGATTATTTATTTTTAGGATTTTGAGTTTGATAAGTTCTTTATAGGTTTTATATACTAAAGAAAATTTCTTTCTTAAATACAGAGAACAAACTGGTGGTTGCCAGAAGTGAGGTGGGGTGGCATGAGCAAAATAGGTAAAGGGGATTAAGAGCTCCCAACTTCCAGTAATAAAATAAAAGTCACTGTTGTAAAAAGTACAACATAAGAAGTATAGTCAATAATAAAAACAATTTCATTCTTAAGGCAAAATTTGTAATATAACTACAAAATAGTCTAATATGTATTAATTTGTTCCCATGACAATAACTGTAAGAAAAATGAAAAATAATACAAACCTAAGTAAGAATTATGGTGAAGACTGGAATTATGAAGGGATTATAAGAAACTCCAGAAGTCTAGTCCTTAGAGTGAGAAACTTTGTTCCTTTTGAGAAAGGTAAGGAAATTTTGAACTTTCATAAATACATAATCATGATCCAACTGACTCCTTTCTTACCTTTCTAGCCAAAGCCTAGTAACTGCATTTATTTCATTTGTCAGGTAACAGATGTGCATGTGCTATTATTTACATGTTTGTTTTATATTTAAAACATATTATTATTTTCATGGATGATATCTTGAAGCATCTAGAGTTTCATAGTATTATTATATGTTATATAAAACATGTTGTTTTATCTCATCATTAGGTAAGATATTAGACTTTATAATAAGTAAAAAATCATCTCTTTCTATATATTATCCTTATCCAAGTTAATTGTGTTTTGATTTTTCTCCTTCAAGAAAAGCTAAAGCATCTTACTCTAAGTGATGCAGATCACTAGATGTCAGCTGCAGTCATACTGGCCTTGGCTAAAATATATAAATCCAACTTCTTTATTTTGAAAATGAATTTAGTAAGATTTACCAATATTACTACAAATCCTGGAAACAACAGCAATAGAACAATCTTGTTACATGTGAATTTTTTCCTGCCAGAGAGAATGAAGGGACATTTTAGGTTCTTTGGAATGGTGACTTCTATCATATAAAGCTAATGAAAAATACCTCTTAGCAGTTCAACAACACAGAATTTAAAATTATATCATTTTGAGAATCATCTTTGCTATCCTCTTTCAACTGTGGAAAACATTAAGTACTGAGCATCTAATACAATTTCAGATCTAGTGGCTAATAAATATTTTCACTTGAAAGGTAGCATTATAAGCTGATTTTAGTTTATATGAGTCATCCTTTTCTGTTTCCAGCAGTTTTGGAGAAAGAAATCACTCCTCAGAATATAAGTTGGAAAGAAAATAAGAATGAATCTATGGCTATCATATACCATATCATATAAATATTATATATCATATATAATATCTATATAATATCCATGGCTACCATAATGACCTACTTTTAAAACACAATGATTTCCTAGAACCCTTTGAAGTCTATATGCTTCATTCTAATAAATGATATTTAGTATATTGAATGAATGAATAACAAAATTCTCATACTAAAGGCCTATAAGTTTCCTTGAAAAAATTTTGAAGAGGGTAAAATTCATCTTAGACACTTACCTCTGGGCATGTTGCACAGCTACTCTTGGCTGTCCAAGCCCTATAGCACCCTTCTAAGTCTTACATATCACCTAAACATTTCTTCCTTTTCCCTCCCTAATCCTTTGGAAGAGCATCACTTCTTTGGAGCTACTTACCGTCTTTGGGTCAGATACTCTCTTAGTATTCTTCCTATTTTAAATGAAGATTGCCTATATTTTCTGCCTCTACCCCACAGGATCACCTAGTCTCCAATGAGGAATAGGCATAGCAATAAAAAAAAGTCATAGAAAATATTCCTATTTTCCACTTTTATATCAGATGTTTGTCACATCGATGTGGCTTTAATGAAATCACAGCTTATATTTCTTGTATAAAAACAACAGGATTTAGTGCTTATATAGTATTTATAAACCATAATTCTAAGTAATTTACATATATTAACTCATTTAATTCTCATAATAATCCTAAAATATAGGTATTATTTCTATCCTCATTTTACAGATGAGGAAAATTAGGTCAGATAGATTGTGGAAATTGCCTAAGGTTATATAACTAAAACATGCCAAAGTAAACTTCAAACTTGGACAACTGGCTCTAGAGTCCATGCTCTTGACTGTACTATCCTGCCTCCCTACAGTGATAGTCAAAGACTGAAAACTGGGTTTTTTCCAAATCTATTTGTTATATCTTTACACTTTAAAGCTACTTTAAAGCTCCCATATAAATATTTAGATTTGGAAAATGTGAAAAGATTACTACTAATAAATCATTTTTGATCCCTATAGTAATGATTAAATAAACATAATCTAATTTTATTTTGCTACAGAATTACTTCATCTTATGATCAAATCTAACATAGTACTTTGAGTTTATCTGCTTCAAATAGTCTCTACTAGACACTGATGCCAGGGACTGTTCATTACTTGCTCAGAACTTAGAGGCATGACTATTAGATTCACATAATAGATACAGATGATAAATATTCAATAATACATTGAATAAGTGACTAACAAGATCTGCTAGTTACAATTACTTACCAAGTATTAGACTCTATGCAACATGGTTCAGGTATATTTTATTGAATCCTTTGACAACCCAAATATAAGATAGGTATCATTACCCTCAATTTAAAATTGGAGAATTCAGTTTCAGGCAGCTTAACTTATGAGTACAAATTATTGGTTGGCAGAATCATTATTCAAGCCTATGTTATATCCCAAAGTCTATGTGCTTGTCATGATGTTGTGCAAGGATGGGACAATGGTTAAGATAGTCAATTCCTCCATTCTGGATGAGTGGAAATTTTCACCTAACTTTTTATCTCAGTTCTTAGTTCAAAATATTTCTTAGCTACAAATAAATAAAAAAGAGGGAAGGAGAAAGAAAAGAGATGGTTAGAGAAGAAAATAAAACAGATAAAGGGAATTGGTAGCTATATATTTTTATGACATACTATCCATAGTTCTATTAATGCTTTATATATAATAGATTATTTGTCCCTCTCTTCAACTGTAGCATGAGCTCTCCCAGAATAGGTCAAATGACTTTTATTTATCACAGTATTGGCTATGAGTCTGATGGATAGTAAGTGGCCAAAAAATGATTGTAGAATAAATGAGAGGAGGATATTGGGAGGAAAAAATGAAAGGAGGCAAGACAAATGAGAATAATTCTAGAGTAAAAAGCTGAAATGAGGACAAATTATATCTGTCAGGCTCACAAATTCAAATGTCTTTAGGCTAACACAGATAATTTAAGGGAGTGATGTAAGCTGAGTTTTAGCAGGGAGTAACAATGACCGAGGTGAACTGGAGAGTGCATGCTCCTTCTCAAGGCTTTTATGCAAAAGACAAAATTAAAACTAGATACTGGCTAAACCAATTGTGTTTATGGACTGGATTTCCCTAAGTTGGTACGGGGTGTGTGTGTGTGTGTGTGTGTGTGTGTGTGTGTGTGTGTGTAAGACTCTGGTCCCCAATCACTTAAGTATGAGCAGAAATTGATATAAAAATAGAAGTTATCCATCACTTGAACAGATGTCTGCAATTTTTTCTATTCAACAAATGTTTCATAAGTGTAATCTATCCTCATAATCTTTTGGAAGAGATACACAAATAAGACAAACAGATAATTCCTTGAACAGTTTATACTCTAGGAGACATAGCAGCTTTGCTAAAAGAGTATTCAAAAGTCTCCCTTTAACATCTTCCATTCCCTTTCTCCTATGCCCCACTCTAAACCATTATTCTTTTTCCTAATTCTTTTTAAATTTTTCATTATGGTCAGTTAGTTTTTGTTGTAGTGTTTAACAATTCATTAGTTGTGTATAACCCCCAGTGCTCATCCCAACACAAATTCTTCAATCATCTTCAAGTCTCATATACTCACTTCTAGCTGTCCCAAATTCCTTTTCAAGCCTTCCTTATTCAGCTGTGCTTCAATTTATCCTTAACTCAAGTCCTTCTTAATCAAAATATGGGGGATATTCTGACCTGATAAAGTAATGTTTGGCCACATGAATATAGTATTTCAGGCTAAATATAGGAATTACAACACTGTGTTAAGTATACTAAAAGCCTGAACTTTAAATTTCATTTCTTCTTTTCCACGATGACTTGTAAGTAGTAGCAGTTCATTAAATACTTGTCTAAGTATTTACTTTTAAATACTTTTACTTTTAAGTACTTTTAAAGACAAGGTCTTTAAAAACAGTTCTATCAGGGCATCTGGGTGACTCAAGTGTTAAGTGTCTGCCTTCGGCTCAGGTCATGATCCCAGGACCCTGGGATGGAGCCCCACATCGGGCCCCCTGCTCAGAGGGAAGGCTGCTTCTCCTTCTCCCTGTCCCCCCGCTTGCATTCCCTCTCTCTGTGTGTCTCTCTGTAAAATAAATAAATAACATCTTTAAAAAAAGAAAAACAACAGTTCTGTCCCCTGGCCTGTTTGTATTTCAAAAGAAGAACAAATCAGTTACGAAAATGGCTGAAGGTATTGCATTTCCAGGAGAGTATCCTAGTACTGTTAACTTTGTAATATAGTCTTCTTCAACTCTGAGGATTAAGGATAGAATTACAGGGAAGATTTAGAGTTACATGATAACCCACACTTCAATAACCCAGAAGTTTTAGAAGAACTGTTTCCAATTAAATGTTGGTTGTCAAATTGATCAAGGCTTTACACTCACTGCAAAAAAGGCTTTAGATTAAATCTTTAAAAGGCCAAGTAGCAAACCACTTGTTACTGAAGAATAAACATAACCAAACAGGTAAAAGAACTGTACTCTGAGAACTAAAAACCAATGATGAAAGAAAATGAAAATGACACAAGGAAATTGGAAGACATTCCATTCTCATGGATTTGAAGAACAAATATTGTTAGAATGTCTATGCTACACAAAGCAACCTACATGTTTTAAGAAATCCCTATCAAAATACCAACAACATTTTTCACAGAGTTAGAATACAGAATCCTAAAATTTGTGTGGAACCACAAAAGATGCTGAATAGCTAAAGCAACCTTGAAAGAGAACGACAAAGCTAGAATCATCACAATTCAGACTTCAAGTTATATTATAAAGCTGCAGTGATAAAGACAGTACAGTACCGGCAGAAAAATAAACACATAGATCAATAAGATAGACTAGAAAATACAGAATAGAGGGACGCCTGGGTGGCTCAGTTGGTTAAGCGGCTGCCTTCGGCTCAGGTCATGATCCCAGCGTCCTGGGATCGAGTCCCACATCGGGCTCCTTGCTTGGCAGGGAGCCTGCTTCTCCCTCTGCCTCTGCCTGCCATTCTGTCTGCCTGTGCTCGCTCGCTCTCCCTCTCTCTCTGACAAATAAATAAATAAAATCTTTAAAAAAAAAAAGAAAAGAAAATACAGAATGGAATCCGCAACTGTATGGTCAATTAATCTTTAACAAAATAGGAAAAAAATACCCAATGGGAAAAAGAAAATCACTTCAACAAATGATGTTGGGAAAACAGGGCAGCTACATGCAAAATGAACAAAACTGGACCACTTTTTTTTTAAAGATTTTATTTATTTATTTGGCAGAGAGAGAGAACACAAGTAGGCAGAGAGGCATGCAGAGAGAGAGGGAAGCAGGCTCCCTGCTGAGCAGAGAATCCGATGCAGGACTCAATCCCAGGACCATGAGATCATGACCTGAGCCAAGGTAGAGGCTTTAACCCACTGAGCCAACCAGGCGCCCCTGGACCACATTTTTTTTTTTTACACCATATACCCAAAAATGTTCAAAATGGATTAAAGACCTAAATGTGAGATAAGAAATCAAAAAAATCCTAGAAGAGATCTCAGGCTGTATTGTTTCAGACACCATCTATAGTAAAATCTTTCTAGATATGTCTCTGAGGCAAGGGAAACAAAAGCAAAAATAAACCATTGTGACTACATCAAAATAAAAACATCTCACACAGTGAAAGAAATAATGAATAAAACTGATAGACAATCTACAGAATGAGATAAGATATTTGCAAATAACATATCTGTTAAAAAGTTTATATTCAAAATACACAAAGAGCTAATACAACTGCATACCCTTAAAACAAAAACTACTTACAAAATGGGAAAAAAAAACTTGAGTAGACATTTTTCCAAAGAAGACATAAAGATGACCAAGAGACACATGAAACGATGTTCAATATCGTTCATCACCAGGGAAATGCAAATCAAAACAACGAGATATCACCTCACACCTGTCAGAATGGCTTAAAGAAGTGACAGGGGTTACTGAGGATGAAGAGAAAGGGAAATCCTTGTGCACTGTTGGTGGGAATGCAAACAGGTGCAGTCACTCTGGAAAACAGTAAAGAAGTTCCTCAAAAGTTAAAAATAGAGGGCTGCCTGGGTGGCTCAGTGGGTTAAGCCTCTGCCTTCAGCTCAGGTCATGATCTCAGGGTCCTGGGATTGAGTCCCACTTCAGGCTCTCTGTTAGGCAGGGAGCCTGTTCCTTCCTCTCTCTCTCTACTTGTAATCTCTCTCTGTCAAATAAATAAAATCATTTTTTAAAAAAGTTAAAAATAGAACTATCCTATGATCCAGCAATTGCATTATTTGGTATTTATTCAAATAATACGAAAATGATTAACTAAAAAGGATAAATGTGCCCTGATGTTTATAACAGAATTATCTACAATAGCAATATTATTGAAACAGCCCATGTCCATCATCTAAAAAATGTAGGTACTGAGGACTAAGGAATGTACTGGCTATGATGAGCACAAGACGTTATGTCACTATATTGTAAACCTCCATCTAATATTATGGTGTATCTTTACTAACTGGAATTAAAAAAAAAAAAAACTTTCAAAAATAGAGAACAGGCGCACCTGGATGGCTCAGTGTGTTAAAGCCTCTGCCTTCGGCTAAGGTCATGATCCCAGGGTCCTGAGATCGAGCCCAGCATCAGACTCTCTGCTGAGCAGGGAGCCTGCTTCCCCTCCTTTCTCTCTCTGCCTGCCTCTCTGCCTACTTGTGATCTCTGTGATCTCTGACTGTCAAATAAACAAACAAAAAATAAAAATAAAAATAAAAATAGAGAAGAACCTCATCTGTGTCTCTTGAGACATTTTGTAGACTTTCTAGTTCCTAATTAACCAAAAAATTACTAATTTTGGCAGGTTATTCCTGCTCATATCCTTATTTGTAGAACTGGGAGTTTGAACTATACAGTCTCAAAGGAAGGGGACAAGGCTGGTAGCATTTGAGTACCTCCTATGTGTCTGACTCTGTGTTGTATTTTAAAGGCTCTTGAAGTTCTGGGAGTCTGTATTTCTGTGGTTCTACCTTGTTACTCAGCACCTGTAGTTACTAGAACTAAATAGCAAAACAACTCTCTGAACTACTGTTGCCATCTAATGGCTTTCTCATAAAACTGTCCATAAAATTCACATCTGTGACCTTTCTTATAATATACTATTCTTCACTTTCTTCCCCAAAAGTTAATAGCCATGGATTTATTGAGTCATAATATGCAGCATAATAATAATGGGTGATCTGAAATCCTTTAAAAGAGCTTCAGTTTCAGTCACACCCTAGAGATGACCCAGTGGTCAGACAGCTGAATTACATCCTAGTCTCAGAGGTTTCAATAGATTTCAAAATTGATGATAATAGCCTTTATTTACTGAGCATCATTTTTATGCCACAAAGTATGCTAGATGCTTTAGATAGTTTAAGTTAAGTTACTTTAGGTAGTTTAAGTTAAGCAATAATATCTTTTGTGTGCATTAACAGTCATGGTGTTTTGGGCTGCAAGACTTAATGTGTACAAATCTAAAACACTGTGCTGAACTTGCTAAGTTCAACCTTATTTAGAATATTTTACCATGAAGTCCAAATACATTTCAAAACTGAACATTTTCTACACAGTGTCATTATATTTTCTTCAAGAAATGAAATTCTATTACCTTGAACTGTGCACTCCATGACTTAGTAAGCATTGGAAACTTTTTCTGGAAAATGAACACTGTTAGTAAGCTTATAAGTTTGAGATATTTAAGGTTCAAACTTGAACTCAATAGTGTTTATTTGGACACAAGCTCTGTGATAACATTAATTATTTATCCTATAACATTGTCCTCATATGTTGGGTCCATAGCTATTTGGAAAAAAATTTACTGAGAATTTATTAAGTATCAGGAAATGTTCAATATACATTTTACATATATTCCATCCATATAGATATGCATGTGTATGTATGTATAATGTATATATATATATATATATATATATATATATATATCTCACTCATGATATCTTCATATCTTCATAATATCTTTATAGGTAGGTGTCATTATAATCACTATCCTCATAGATAATGAAGTGAAAACACAGAGATGTTAACTAACTTATTCAAAGTTGCATATCAAGAAAGGATAAGATATGAACTGAGGCAACTGGTTCTGGTCTCAGCACTCAATATCATTGTGCTCTGATACTTCTAGATAGTTAGGTAATGGGGTCTAATATACCTGCTTTAATTCGACCTAATGGTATTATTTTTTTTTTCTTAGATAGTGATCTGAGATGGGTAGACTACAAGTAGTCTTTTTCTCCCTTTGTTAGGAAGTTAGTTTTGGACCACAAAATCTATTTGGCCATAGACCACATTACTAACCGCTATTCAAAAATGGTTACATACTTTTAAGTGCTCAATGCAGAATGAAAATGCAGGTCTTTCTGTTCCAGAAGTATGGGGGAAATGCTGTTAAGGATTCTAAAATAGATAACTTCTTTTCTTCTGCAGTCTCTCCCACAACCTGTCATGGCATTTTAAATTTGCCATTGAATGTTACGATCCCTTAGGCACAGTGATAATTTTAGGGAAGCAAGGAAATGGAATGAGGCTAGGTCACACTTTGAATCAAGACTCCAAGCCCCTAGCACATGTTCCATTACACATCAGTTGCAAAACAAATTCAAAGATAAATGTATTAAGAATTTCTTTTTTTTTTTAATTGTGTTATGTTGGTCTCCACACAATACATCATTAAGTTTTCGGTGTAGTGCTCCAAGATTCATTGTTTACATATAACACCCAGTGTTCCATGAAATAAATGTCCTCCTTAATACCCACTACCAGACTCACCCATCCCCCAACTCCCTCCCTTCTAAAATCCTATGACCATGGAACATTATATCCCAAGCACGGGGTCCTGCTGAGTGTGTGACTTTGTGTGACTCTACTGGTCATATGCTTATGAGTCTGGCCCTGCAACTATTTCACAAAAGTATCTGAGTCAGTACGGTCTAGTTGTGAGTCCAAGCATCAGTTTTGAATCTTTTCCTTAATTTATCAGATATGCATATTAGCTTGATAAGTTATTTTTACCTCTTAAGTTCTAGGCTTACTCATCTGTAAGTATTGTGATAATAAAAGTACATTCTTCATAATACTGTTGAAGTTTAGGGGCACCTGGGTGGCTCAGTGGGTTAAAGCCTCTGCCTTTGACTTGGGTCATGATCCCAGGGTCCTGAGATCGAGCCCCACATCGAGCTCTCTGCTCAGCAGGGAGCCTGCTTCCTCCTCTCTCTCTGCCTACTTGTGCCCCCTCTCTCTCTTTGTCAAATAAATAAAAAAAATCTTTAAAAAAATTTTAAAAATACTGTTGAAGTTTAAGTAAGACAATTTTTGTGCATACAAATCAGGTGGCATATATCATTTCAAAAAGGTCAGTTATGTCATTTAATTTCAAAGAGGTTGGATGAGGCCATGAAATGGCTAGAAATAACTAGGTCTGGTAGACACTTTTTTCAGTATACATCTCTCCTATTCCTACACATGCTTTCTTTCTGAAAATTACCATCCCACTCCAAGTCCATTCATAGTGACTGAGAGTGTTGACTTAAGAGTACAATGTGTATTGCCACTTCTAACCATAGTTGATTAACCTAGTGAGGATCAAACCAAGTAAGGCCTCAGTCAGTTTTTGGGATTCAGAGGAAATGCAGCTGAGTTTCAGGAACCACTGGAACCAGGATCTGAAACTCAATGAAAACAATCCTCTAGTCTCTGCTTTCTTCTGTGCATGTGCCTCATTTTTCTTTCTTTAATTTTTGTCCTCAGTTTCTTTAAGATACCCCTAGATCCTTAATATAAACTGCTCTGTGGCTTAAATTAGTTTGAGTTGCGCTTCTGATAATTATAATCAAAAAGTTTTGTCTATACACTGTATTACATATTATAGAAATCTGATTCCAGGATTGAATTACCTTCCCCTACTGGGTGTTCACTATATAACAGATAATAATTACCCAAATTGTACCATGTGAATAAAATACAGATTAATAATCACCAATTGCACAAAAGCTTTCTGACCAACCCAGTTATAAACAATCTCTTCCTTGAACTCTTAAAGAACTCTCTCTCTTTTGTTTTACAACCTATGACACTCCATATTTTCTTTGTGCCTATCACATTATTCATTACAAATTTGTTTTAGTTATTTGTGAATGCCTCACTACAACTATTAGAATGCAAACAAAGACCTATGTAGGGTTGTTATTATTATCATATTATTAATCACTATAGTCTCTGAAAGCATAGCAAATGGTAATATTTGAATAAAAGTTATTGAATAAATGAATGCATTAATGAACTAAGAAGTCTTAGAGTTAGCTAGTAGTATCCTGCTTGGTCTTCTTCATGTTATTACTGATAGTGGTGACTAGTTTTGTTAAATGGCTCTCTGCTTACCTCCTATGTAAAAATATGGTGACAGTGAAATCATCACTTTCAGTATTCCATGAACACAATAAAGTTGGCTGGTGGAAAAATTACTCAATCATTAGTCCAGGAAAACATAGTACTAACTTTATATGTTTCTTTTTTAAGATTTATTTATTTATTTGACAGACAGAAATCACAAGGAGGCAAAGAGGCAGGCAGAGAGAGAGGAGGAAGCAGGCTCCCTGCTGAGCAGAGAGCCCAATGCGGGGCTCGATCCCAGGACCCTGAGATCATGACCTGAGCCCAAGGAAGAGGATTTAACTCACTGAGCCACCCAGGCGTCCCTACTTTATATGCTTCTACATATGTTATGCAAGAGAAAATTTTATAACTACATTTAATAATTCTTGACCAGAAGTTCTCAACCTTGACATTATTGACATCTCGGGATGGAAAATTCTTTGTTGTGGGTGCTGTCTTGTGCTTTGTAGACTATTTAGCAGCATTTCTGGCTTCTATTCACTAGATTTCAATAACATTCTCCTAGTTGTGACAATCAAAAATGTCTCTGGATATTGCCAAACATTCCCTAGGGGGCAAAATTTCCCCTTTTGAGAACCACTGATATAGAAAGAATATAATTACTACACTGTCCTCTGGATTTTAAAGCACAAATTATTTCTAATAAAATGTTCACAGAAAGCACAGAATTTTAACATTGGAAGGGCCTTAAAAAAAGAAAATAACCCTCTCATTTTACTAATGAATAAATTGAAGGTCAGAGAATAAAGAAACTCATAATCACAGAGTGAGGTAATTGAGATAGTTGTCTTGTATTCAGATTTCCCAACCCCTATTTAGGGTCTGAGCCACCATAGCATGCTCAAATTAGGAAATCCTATTTACATGATCATAGCTTGCCAGTGGGCCACTTGGATGCCCCTTAAAATTGGTTGGCTGATTACCTCTTCAGCAGAACTGACCCATAATTTATTGGTCCTAGTAGAAAATTAAAATGTGGGGCCCCTTGGGCAAGAGTGAGACTTTTGCCCACCCACCACTCCTAATCCAGGAGTAAGTCCTAGTGTTCAGTCACTCTTGGGGGTCCTTCATCCACTGTGGGTGGTGCTGTCAGAAAGATTCTTACTTGACTTCCCACCCACTTTTAGAGGCATGGCACATTGCACCAGGGGCTGGTTGGGGTGGGGAGAACCGAGCAGCCAATAGATATCTCCATTCCCAAAGGATTGCAGCATTAGAAATAACACTATTGCAGGTAAAGAAAAAAGATTACACACACAAAAAAAGCTTAACATCTTTCCTGCTCTTGGAACAAATGAGCAATCTACCAATACAGTTTTCAATCTGCAAGTAAAACCTAATTCAGCTGTTGAGTTAGCTTGGTTCCATAAGAATCACAGAAGCAGTTGAAAGTGTTTACATGAGAGGCTAACAGCAGGCTGCTGTAGAAATGTGGACTCCAGGTAATTCACATGGCAAATGAATTCAACTCATTAATAGGTCTCTGAAACCTATCCTTTTGAAAATCAACTTGACAGTTTCATTTAATAAGTATTTGACACCTCCAGGCAACTCCTCTAGACTCTTTCACCTTTTACTTTCCTCTTGGTGTTCCTTGCAGCAGTTTCTGCTGCTTGTTAACTGTCACTGCTCTGGGAAGGAAGTGCTTTACAAGGATAGCAGCAGTAGACATTCTAGCATATATTTGCACAAATACATGGGGATATTTTTCTCTTGAAAATGATGCTTTCCTCACCAAATTTTCAGAATAGAGCAGCAGCCAGACAAGCTCTATAGCAATAAGGAGATTGTTCCGGGACTGCAGCTCTGGAGCTAAGAATCCAGCCACAGGCTGTCAGTGTCCAGCATCACGAGCATGGATGTTGTCTATATGGACATAAGTGGCCTTACACTAAGCTTTATTGTTTGTACAGACTTTTCTAATCCTAGATTGGTGAGACAAAATTTTTCACAGAATGTCAAAACTGGAAGAGTCCTATGAGATTATTAAATTTTCCACGGGGTACTGAGAGATGCCACAACTTCCCAAGATCACATTGGAATTCAAAGCTCTAAGTCAGGATGCCTGGTTTGGTTGGTGCCAGGCTCAGTTGGTTGAGTGGCTGCCTTCAGCTCAGGTCATGATCCTGAAGTCCCAGGATCAAGCCCCATGTCAGACGCCCTGATCAGCAGGGAGTCTGCTTCTCCCTTTGAGCCCTCCCCCCCTCATCCTCTCTCTCCCTCTCAAATAAATAAGTAAAATCTTAAAAAAAAAACCCACCTCTAAATCTAGAACAACTTATAACTCCTTCTGAAGGACTTGATTTTTAAAATGTCAGGCTTGAGCTACCAAGGTGGCTTAGTTGGTTAAATGTCCAACTCCTGATTTTGGCTCAGGTCATGATCTCAGGGCCTTAAGATTGAGCCCCATATCAGGCTCCATGCCTGCTCTCTCTCTCTCCCTTTCCCTCTGCCCACTGCCCCCCCACTTATGTTCTATATCTCTCTAATAAAAAATAATAAAAAATAAAAATGACAGTGTAGTGTAAAAATTGGTAAATGAAAGGGTGAAACAGTAAATTTGGAGAGATATATTCATCAGCTAGCAACTTGGGGTCACAAGGTGAAGTAGAAAATTGAAGCAATTAGATAAGTAATCCAATTTGAAACACACTCATCTGAAACAACCAGATTATCAAAGCAATAATTCTTTTTTGTTGCTTTATTTTGAATAATCCTGGTAGTTGCCTCAATTATCCACTTCGCTGTTTGTGTGTAGATTTAGCTAGCCAGAGCGATCATAATTATCACTACTTGACCTTAACTGGATTTCTTTCTTGTCAAATAGTTACCAGTAAAATTTAACCTAAAGGCAGCTAGGGAGAGGTGCAGTAAAGAGATTGGAGTGCCCTTTAAGTACCTGAAGAAAGAATTTTTTAAAATGGCAAGAGTGTGTGAAGTGTGTGTGTGTGTGTGTGTGTGTAATCACTTTAAATTAATCAAGTTCACCCGTCATCAAAATCAGCCATCAGGCTTTGGGTATTATCTAAATATAAGGGAACCAGAAGGTTTTATATGTTCTCTGAAGGGATTAACTTTGTTTTTAAAAAACAAGGCCAATAGCTTTTTAAAAGAGGTTAAATTTATGTGATTTCCACACATTACACATGATACATTATAACCTATTTTCAGAGCTAAGTTGCAAATAGGCAGATCAGCTGCATCTAAAGAGTAAAACTCTTCTCTATAAAAGGATGTGACTGTTTACAAATGGATAGAACGGATTTGCCCTGCACAGTCAAGTCCTTTGTGAGTTTTTTTTAAATTTTTTTAAATTTTAAATTACACTGCTTGCGATTCTCTCTTTCCCTCTCCCTCTGCTCCTCCCTTTACTCTCTTTTTCAAGTAAATGGGTTTTTTTTAAATACAGTAACTCAACAATTCAATACAACACCCTGTGCTCATCAATATAAATGCACATCTTAATCCCCATCACATATTTAACCCATACACCTACCCACATCTCCCCCCTTGCAACCATCAGTTTGTTCTCTGTAGTTAAGGGTCTATTTCTTTGTTGGCCTCTTTCTCTCTCTTTCTCTCTCTCTTTCACTTTGCTCATTTGTTTTGCATCTTCAATTCCAAACTTGAGAGAAATCCTATGGTATTTGTCTTTGTCTAACTACCTTATTTCTCTATTTCTCACATATAAATTTAATAATTATTAATTATTAAATTATTAATTTAATGTAAATTTTACTATAGATATTATATATTGTAATATATTATAAATGTATGTATCTATTCATCAGTCGATGGGCACTTGAGCTGTTTCCATAATTTGACTACTGTGGATAATGCTGCTATAAACAATAGAGTGCATGTATCCCTTTGAATTAATATTTTTGTATTCTTTGGGTAAGTACCTAGTAGTGCAATTACTGGATCCTAGGGTAATTCGATTAACTTTTTGAGGAAACCCCATACTGTTTTACAGAGGGGCTTCACCAGTTTGCATTCCTATCAGCAGTGCAAGAGAGTTACCCTTTCTTCACATCCTCACCAACACTTGTTTTTTCTTGTGTTGTTAATTGGGAAAATATCTATTCATATCTTGTTACCATTTTTAAATTGGATTATTTGTCTTTTGGGTGTTGAGTTTTTATATGTTCTTTATATATTTTGGATACTAATCCTTTATAACTTATGTCATTGGCAGATGTCTTCTACTGTTTGGTAGGTTGCCTTTAGTTTTGTTGGTAGTTCCCTTCACTATTCAGAAGCTTTTCATTTGGTAAACTCCCAATAATTTATTTTTGTTTTTGTTTCACTTGCCTCAAGAGACATATCAGAAAGAAGTTGCTATGACACATTTCAAATACATTATTTCCTGTGTTCTTCTCTAGGATTTTTGTGGTTCAATTCAATTTTTGTGGTTTCAAGTCCCACATTTAGGTCTTTCATTTTGAATTTATTCTTGTGTGTGGTGTAAGAAAGTGGTTTCATTCTTCTAAATGTTGCTGTCCAGTTCTCCCAGTACCATTTGTTGATGAGATTGACTTTTTCCCATTGGATATTCTGTCCTGTTTTGTCAAAGATTAATTGACCATATAGTTGTGGGTCCATTTCTGGGCTTTCTGTTCTGTTCTATTGATCTATGTGTCTGCTTTTTGTGCCAGTGCCAGACTCTTTTGATCACTACAGCTTTAGCAAAAAGAAATGGTAGGACTGATACTCAAATTCAGGAAAACCGCAGGATGGAAAATTAACCCATAGAAATCTGTTGCATTTCTATAAACCAATAAAAAAGTAGCAGAATGATAAATCAAAGAATAAATCTCATTTACAGTTGCACAAGAAAAACCATATGATAGCTAGAAATAAACCTAACCAAAGAGGTAGAACATCTATACTCTGAAAACTATAGAACACATAAAATAAATTCAAGATGACACAAAGAAATAGAAAGACATTCTGTACTAATGGATTGGAAGACCAAATATTGTTAAAATGTCCGTGCTACCCAAAGAAATCTATGCACTTTTTGAAATCCCTATCAAAATACCAACAGCATTCTTCACAGAGCTAGAACAAACAATTCTAAAATTTGTATGGAACCATAAAAGACAGTGAATAACTGAAGTAACTTTGTAAAAGAAAGACAAAGCTGGAGTTCAAGTCATATTAAAAAGTTGTCATGATCAAAACAGTATGGTATTGTCCCTTTTGAGTTTTTACTGTGTTCACATTACAGTAGATTTGAATATGTAAAACAAAGAAATTCAATAATATTTGTTTGTTTTTAACTTTGGGCAAGAGGAAGAAATGCAGATGCGCCTGGGTGGCTCAGTGGGTTAAAGCCTCTGCCTTTGGCTCAGGTCAGGATCCCGGGATCCTGGGATCAAGCCCCGCATCGGGCTCTCTGCTCAGCAGGGAGCCTGCTTCCTCCTCTCTCTTTGCCTGCCTCTCTACCTACATGTGATGTCTGTCAAATAAATAAATAAATAAATAAATAAATACATCTTTTTAAAAAAAGAGGAAGAAATGAAGAAATAGCTGGACATTTGTATATAAGCTTCGTAATCCTGTAGAGAGAAAGGCATTTATAAATAATTGTTATTTGCCATCTTATTTTGCATTTTTAATGCAACATTTGTTATTTGTCTAACTATGGTCAAGAAGTATTTTCAATAGAGTATATTAGTTGAGTACATGGTCTTGAGTTCAAACTGTTACTAGTTATGTAAATTTGGCCAAGTGTTTAACCTCTTATGAAGGGTGTTTACTTAGCTGTAAAATGAAGGTAAAAATGTTGCCCAATTCCTAGCATTATTGTGAAGACAGGTTCCTGGGAATTGATTAAAATTGTGTCTGCCACATAGTGAGGACCACTCTAAGGATTAGCTATTATTATAATTTCATTTTCCTTGGTAATATGTGTGTATAAAGACATAAATTGACATTAGAAGGTGGAAGTCAATACAAGTTAGAGACATTCCTTGGTCTGCAAACCAACAGACTTAAAAACTTAAAAAAAAATCAAGTTAGAGATATTAATGGATAATTCTCTGCTGGAGCTCAACTTAGCATAAGGCACCACCACATCAATGCATTTGAGTATCCCCTTGATTGGCTGCTCTAATCATCTCATTTATTGTTGAGGAAATGTGTTTAAAGACAAGAAGTGGACATGATCAAGTCTCAGTTATGAAGCAGGAGAGTTGGATTAGATAGCTGAGACTTGCAAAACCTAAGGTGACAGGCTTGAATCTTATAAAAAAAAAAAAAAAGGTATGCTTTTCATCTGCCCACCAGCATATATAAGCATTAACTTCTATATGGTCATTTGCCCCCTTTTTTTTCTTTCTTTACGTTTTTATTTCAATTCCAGTTAGTTAGCATGCAGTGGAATATTAGTCTCAGGTGTAGAATTTAGTGATTCATCACTTACATACAAAACCTGGTGATCATCAGTACAAGTACCCTCCTCAACACATCACCCATTTAACCCATTTAAGCCATACCCCTGTCCACCTCCCCTCCCATAACCCTCAGTTTGTTCTCTATAGTTAAGAGTCTGCTTCTTGGTTTACCTCCCTTTTTCCCATATGATGATCTGTTCTGCTTCTTAAATTCCACATGTGAGTGAAATAATATTATTTGTCTTTCTTTGACTGACTTATTTTACTTAGCATAATACTCTCTATACCTCCATAAACACTGGTGCAAATGGCAAGATTCCATCCTTTTTATGGTTGAGTAATATTCCTGTGTGTGTGTGTGTGTGTGTGTGTGTGTGTGTGTACACCACATCTTTATTCATTCATCAGTCAATGGATGTTTGGGCTCTTTCCATAACTTGGCTATTGTTGAGAATGCTGTTGTAAACATCCAGGTGCTGGTATGCCTTCAAATTAGTATTCATATATCCTTTGGGTAAATACCTAGTAATGCAATTGCTGGATCATATCTTTTTGAAATTAAACTGTTAAACTGTTTTGAACTTGTTTCCAGAGTGCCTGCATCAGATTGTATTCCCACAGAGTGAGTGCTGGAGCATCCCCCTTTTCTGTTTTTTATAAAGATTCCATTTATTTATTTGAGAGAACAAGAGAGAAAGCACATGTATGCACATGCATGTGCCAAGGGTGTAAGAGGCTTAGGGACAAACAGACTCCTGGCTGAACACAGAGCCTGACAATGCTGGGCTTGATCCCAGGACCCTGAAATCATAACCTCAGCTGAAGGCAGACACTTAACTGACTGAGCCACCCAGGCACTTGTTAGAGTGTTCCCCCTTTTCCACAACCCCTTCAATACCTGTTGTTCCTGTGTTATTAATTTTGGCCATTCTGACTGGTGTGAGGTGATATCTCATTGTAATACCAATTTTTATTTCCCTGATGATCATGATGTCAAGCATCTTTTCATATGTATATTGGCCATCTGGATGTCTTCTTTGGGGGAAAAAAGTCTATTCATGTCTTTTACCCATTTTAAATTGGATTATTTTGCATCGTCTTGATTTTTATATGTTCTTGATATATCTTGGATACTAACCCTTTACCAGATATGTCATTTGTAAATATATTCTCCCATTCCATAGTACGCCTTTTAGTTTTGTTGATTGTTTCTTTCACTGTGCAACGAGGAGAAAAGAACATATGGAATTAAGTACCAAGAAGAGAATTAAAAAGAGAGAGAGAAGCTAAAAATTCATTTTTTTTAATTTTTTATTTTTTATAAACATATATTTTTATCCCCAGAATCAATGAAACAAGATGGAATTGGGAGGGAGAAAAACCATAAAAATTCATTTAACATGAGACATAACAATCACAAAAGTCCTTAAATCCTTCTTGCCAAGTAAAATGAGCAATTTTCAAGACGTATTTTCCACACACTGGAAATCTGAGACTCTCCAGCATTAAATTTAATCCCCTGCCTGTCCCTAATAATATTGTAGGTGACAATGTTATATCAAGAAAAATGCAAAAATAAAGAAAAATGGAATAAGTGATTAGAAATTGCAATCTCATAGAAAAACAAGGCATAGCGTTTGAGAGAAGCATGATTTATATGAAGCCACTTTCTGTTTCTTACCTATTTTCATTTGTGATTGTCATGTGTTGATGGCACATAGAATCAACCTCAGTAAAATAAAAAAAGAAGGGATGATGGAAAAGAAGAAAGGCAAGTGAGAAAGAAAGAATAAAGAAATGAAGAAAGAAAGAAGGAGGGAAGGAAGGAAGGAAGGAGGAAGGAAGAAAAGACGGTAAGAAGGAAGGAGGGGACAAGTGAGAAATACATAAAAGGAAGAAAAAAAATGTGTTTTCCCTGTACAGTATACTTCGTAATGAAAACAATTACTCCTGACCCTGAAGAAAGTAATATAAGAGAAAAATGTAATTCACAACTTGCCACTCAAGAAATATTTTATTTTATTTTTAAGTATTTTATTTATTTATTTGACATAGAGAGAGAGTGTGAGCAAGGGAGCCGGAACACAGAGGGAGGGGGAGAAGCAGGATCCCTGCTGAGCAGGAAGCTTCAGGCAGGCTTGATCCCAGGGTCCTGGGATCATGACTTGAGCTGAAGCGGACACTCAACCTATAGAGCCACCCAGGCACCCCTCAAGAAATATCTTTTTGGTTTTTATAAATTAAAATTTATCTTTATTTATTGTTTTACTGTGTTATGCTAGTCACCGTAGAGTACATCATTATTTTTTGGTGTAGTGTTGCATGATTCATGGTTTGCCTAAAACCTCCTGGCTTTGCAACACGTATGGGCCAGATATAAATCTAACAGGAAGGATAAAGTGGCTAAATGATCAACATTAGTAAAGACTATAAAGTAATGTCAGACACCCATGTTATGTCTCACCTCCTTTCCTTTCATTGTATCCAGGAATGTGGTGTGCATGAAAAAAGAGTAGTGGAGATATGGACACAAACCTGAAGCCACTATTGACATCACTCTTTTCCCCTATGAGCTACAAATACACCATGACTTTACAAAATTATCTGTTCCTTATCTTCAAGTCTTTAAAACTCACAATGAAAAACATGTACTTGTATTATTATCTAACATTTCAAAGTCTTTCAGGTATTATGACACCAAGTCTTTCAGAGAAATAACAATTCAATAAATTAAGAATTCTTGTTGTATCTAATTGTTGGATTGATAAATTCTGCACCTGAAACTAATATTATATGGTATGTTTACTAACTGGAATTTAAACAAAAACTTTAAAAATATCCTTTTAATTACTACCTTGATGCAACATCTTAAAAATGCCCATTTCATATATTTAGCTTTTACATTTTCCTCAAAAGAAATGTTCCTTTATCTGAGATCCAACCTACCAATTTATAAGATAGAGCATACCCCCCACCCTTCAAGCAGAGCTTCTTGATTATAAACTTGAACAGTTTACTTTCATGTGATATTTTATTTTTTTTTAAAGATTTTATTTATTTATTTGACAGAGAGAGATCACAAATAGGCAGAGAGGCAGGCAGAGAGAGAGAGGAGGAAGCAGGCTCCCCACTGAGCAGAGAGCCCGATGCGGGACTCGATCCCAGGACCCTGAGATCATGACCTGAGCTGAAAGCAGCCACCCAGGCGCCCCTCATGTGATATTTTAAATATAAGACTTAAAACAACCTTATGAGGAAGAAAAGATATGATTAAAGATTTGGGTACAAAATAGGACATGAAAAAGAAGGAATGTCCAAATGATAGTTTCCCTTCTGGTATCTGACCAGCCCTCTGTGTTTCAGACAGAAGTATATCATGGGAATATATCCATTACATCATTTTCTTGTTCTTCCATACAGGGAAAGTGCAGTCATGTAGCAAGGCCATGGATTTCTACTTGCTTGAGATGCTGAACTACTAATTTTTTTTTAGCTGTACTGATACCTCCACCATAGTAGGATAGCTGTGGGAGGTATGAAATAACTGGGAAATCAACAGAGCAACAAGAAGACAGGACAAATTGGCAACATTATCTATACTAAAATTCAACCTTACCACCCTTCTGACAATAATTTCAATTAGAAAGTATGAACTACATATTAATTATAATAATAAAGTATAAATAAATTATAATAAACTGTTTGGTACCAAATAATAAACAGAAATATTAGAGAGTGGTAATGGGCACAATTAAGTATTCCATGTGTTCTGGTAATGCCCTTTAATTAATGCAGTAATCACAACTAGGTAGCAGTAAGTCATAGAAGGAGCACTAAAAGGGGAACTCACCAGCTTTCTGTTGCAAGGGCTTCTGTGAAAATTACAATTGCACATCCCCACCTTACTTTTTGTGCCCCTTTCCCACTTCAGTTCTCCACAGAACATTCTCTGGCTGTTTGAATTCTTTCCCCCATCAACACCAATTTACCATGATATCTTCAAAATATACTTCATTCCTCCCCTCAATCTCCATCCTCAAAGCCTTTTTTGTTTCTTGTAAGGCTGGCTTTCCAGGGAAATGGAAATCTGATTAATTTTTATTAAGATATTTTTCCATTTTAAAGTGTAACTGACAGACGCAAATGAATTATGTGTTACTAATCTCCAATTATTTACACAACACACACACACACACATCGGCATTTTGTATTTTATTCCTGTTCCACAGTATTTCCACCAACTTCATATACCAGAACAGTAGGGCTATATATGTTGGTAACTGTTTTTGGAAGGATGCTTGCTTTATGTTATATGCTCATCTTTTGTGTGTGTGAGTGTGTGTGTAGTGCTGTGTACCAGAACTATGTAGTATCACTTGTTACCACAGGAAAATTCTATAACCTTATAATAATTTAATTGTTTTGGCTTTTGAGTCAGCTCAAGAAAGACCTGCTTCTTCTTATATAACATTCTATTAAGGATTATAATATAATGAAACATTTGACTCCTGTTCAAGAGAATAAAAAGCACATTATTCTAAGTCACATGCACAGAAAGGACCTGAGAAACCTGTATACTTAATAAAAAGACCAAATCCAAAGCTTCCCAAACACCAGTATATAGAATAGTTACATCAGAGTCATGTGGAGTAGTTAGTTAAAAGTTAGATTCCTAGTCCCCAGCACCAGACGTATTGAATCATGATCTCCAAGCGTGTGGCTTAACAAACAGATTTAAAGGGTAGGTAATTTGCTCAGGATGTCCCAGCAAATGGGGAATGGAGAAAAGATTAAATTCCAAATCCAGTTGATTGCAAAGTTTGTACTATTATCTATTAAAGTTTGCACACCTTATACTATTGGCAGAAATGATTGCCACAGGTTAACCTAAGTGGGGAAGGGTCTGAGTTGAAATAACAGGGAAAAAAATCAGTCTTAGCCTCAAACATCATTTCAGTACTGGAGGTAGCCGGAAGACATACTGGCAGACATTTAGAGTTGGATAATTGACCTTTCTTTCTGAGAAAAAAAATTGACTTGACTGTAAACCTAAGGGGCAGATTAAACAAATAGTAGGTTGTAGCCATGTAGCCGTAAAATAAAGAGCATTTTCTCTGGCTATGTTTGCAAGGATCAGTAAAAAAAGAAATTTGTCCCAATTGCAGGAGGAAATATGCTGGTCAGTTTATGAAAATAATTTTTTTCCCTATGTTCTGTGTTCTCTCTCTGGACTTGTCATGGTGTTTTTTATTTCCCATTTATTGTTGTTCTGAATAAGGAAAAATAAAATTAAATTATTACCATGAATTTTAGCATTCATTTTTTTATTGTGTAATGCCATTTATAATGTAAATTAAATCATATGCAAAGTCACATGCTCATACAGACATATGTATTTTGTTCTTACAGGAGCAGTGGAAATGCTATGCAACAATAATTCAATTGTCTTGATTTCACTTCTTCTTTTTTTTAAGATTTTATATATTTATTTGACAGACAGAGATCACAAGTAGACAGAGAGGCAGGCAGAGAGAGAGAGGGGGAAGCAGGCTCCCTGCTGAGCAGAGAACCTGATGTGGGGCTCTATCCCAGGACCCTGGGATCATGACCTGAGCTGAAGGCAGAGGCTTTAAAACCCACTGAGCCACCCAGGCACCCTTGATTTTACTTCTTGATAGGCATATATTCTAACAACATTACCTACTTTGGGTTTCCTGATGATTAAGGAATCTGAAAGGAAATGGACCTAGAGATCATCCAAAATTCCCTTTTAATGAATGTCATCATTTTTAGTGAAGGTGGCTGGCAAAAAACAAGTAAGCAAATGAGTAAGGAAGAATATTCGGTTCCTTCATTGTTCTTATCATTGCCTTTTTGTCTGTGTAGGCAGGAAGTTCTGGTGTGAAAGTTAAGTGTGGCCCTTATAGCCAGTCAATGGCTAGGCTTGCTCGTTCATATTGATAAAACTCACTTTCCTTGTATATGTGCTTTTTTTAAAATTTATTTTTTACTTATTTTCAGCATAACAGTATTCATTGTTTTTGTACCACACCCAGTGCTCCATGCAACCCGTGCCCTCTCTAATACCCACCACCTGGTTCCCCCAACCTCCCATGCCCTCCACCACTTAAAACTCCTCAGATTGTTTTTCAGAGTCCATAGTCTCTCATGGTTCAACTCTCCTTCCAATTTCCCCCAACTCCCTTCTCCTAACTCCCCATGTCCTCCATGCTTTTTGTTGTGCTCCACAAATAAGTGAAACCATATGATAATTGACTCTCTGCTTGACTTATTTCACTCAGCATAATCTCTTCCAGTCTCGTCCATGTTGCTACAAAAGTTGGGTATTCATCCTTTCTGATGGAGGCATAATACTCCATAGCGTATATGGACATCTTCCTTATCCATTCAACCGTTGAAGGGCATCTTGGTTCTTTCCACAGTTTGGCAACTGTGGCCATTACTGCTATAAACATTGGGGTCCAGATGGCCCTTCTTTTCACTACATCTGTATCTTTGGGGTAAATACCCAGTAGTGCAATGGCAGGGTCATAGTGAAGCTCCATTTTTAATTTCTTGAGGAATCTCCACACTGTTCTCCAAAGAGGCTGCACCAAATTGCATTCCCACCAACAGTGGAAAAGGGTTCCCCTTTCTCCACATCCCCTCCAACACATGTTGTTTCCTGTCTTGCTAATTTGGGCCATTCTAACTGGTGTAAGGTGGTATCTCAATGTGGTTTTCATTTGAATCTCCCTGATGGCTAGTGATGATGAACATTTTTTCATTTGTCTGATAGCCATTTGTATGTCTTCTTTGGAGAAGTGTCTGTTCATATCTTCTGCCCATTTTTTGATATTATTATCTGTTTTGTGTGTGTTGAGTTTGAGGAGTTCTTTATAGATTCTGGATATCAACCTTTTGTCTGTACTGTCATTTGCAAATATCTTCTCCCATTCCGTGGGTTGCCTCTGTTTTCTTGACTGTTTCCTTTGCTGTGCAGAAGCTTTGGATTTTGATGAAGTCCCAGAAGTTTATTTTGGCTTTTGTTTCCTTTGCCTTTGGAGACATATCTTGAAAGAAGTTGCTGTGGCTGATATCGAAGAGCTTACTGCCTATGTTCTCCTCTAGGACTCTGATGGATTCCTGTCTCACGTTGAGGTTTTTTATCCATTTTGAGTTTATCTTTGTGTACGGTGTAAAAGAATGGTCGAGTTTCATTCTTCTACATATAGCTTTCCAGTGTTCCCAGCACCATTTATTGAAGAGACTGTCTCTTTTCCACTGCATATTTTTTCCTGTTTTGTTGAAGATTATTTTGCCATAGAGTTGAGGGTCAATATCTGGGCTCTCTACTCTGTTCCACTGGTCTATGTGTCTGTTTTTATGCTAGTACCATGCTGTCTTGGTGATCAGAGCTTTGTATTAAAGCTTGAAATCAGGTAACGTGATGCCTCCAGTTTTATTTTTATTTTTAAACACTTCCTTAGCGATTCAGGTCTCTTCTGATTCCATACAAATTTTTTGATTATTTGCTCCAGCTCTTCGTAGAATACCGGTGGAATTTTTATTGGAACAGCATTAAAAGTATAGATTGCTCTAGGCAATATAGACATTTTAACAATGTTTATTTTTCTGATCCAAGAGCATGGAATGGTCTTCCATCTTTTTGTGTCTTCTTCAATTTCTTTCATGAGTGTTCTGTAGTTCCTTGAGTACAGATCCTTTACCTCTTTGGTTAGGTTTATTCCCAGGTATCTTATGGTTCTTGGTGCTATAGTAAATGGAATTGATTCTCTATTTTCCCTTTCTGTATTTTCATTGTTAGTGTATAAGAAAGCCACTGATTTCTGTACATTGACTTTGCATCCTGCCACGTCACTGAATTGCTGTATGAGTTCTAGTAGTTTGAGGGTGGAGTCTTTCAGGTTTTCCATATAAAGAATCATGTCATCTGCGAAGAGAAAGAGTTTGACTTCTTCATTGCCAATATGGATACCTTTTATTTCTCTTTTTATTTTTTTTTCCGGCTTTTTATTGCTGTTGCTAGGACTTCTAATACTATGTTGAACAAGAGTGGTGAGAGTGGGCATCCTTGTCGTGCTCCTGATCTCAAAGGGAAGGCTGCAAGCTTTTTCCCATTGAGGATGATATTTGCTGTGGGCCTTTCATAGATAGATGATATGTGCTCTGAATCGTATTGACCTCCACAGAGTGTGGGTCTACCAGAATTCTATACTCCTTAGCCATCACAAAGCTATATGCAAAAAGGGTGGCAAGACATATTAAACACACAAATCATGCATATTTCTTCTGTTCACAAACGTGCTCCTTTGTCTCATTAGACTTCACTTAGAAAACAGAGTTCTAAGATAATATGATTAGGAATTTTTATTGTATATCCTCGTCATTGAAATGTCTGTTCATCTCTTTTGCCCATTTAGAAAAATCAAGTATAATTAATATACAATGTTGTACTACTTCAGGTGTATGGTAAAATGATTAAACAATTCTGTATATTTTTCAGTGCTCATTGAGCTAAAAATACTATTAATCCCCTTTGTCTGTTTCACCCTTCCCCTCTGTCACCTCCTCTCTGGCAACCAACAGTTTCTTTTCTGTATTCAAGAGTCCTTATCTTTTAGTTTGTCACTTTTTTTCTTGTGTCTTCATTTGTTATGTTTCTTAAATTCCAGATATGGGAGCAATCATACAGTATTTATTATTCTCTGACTGACTTATTTCACTTAGCGTTATGCTTTTTAGATCCATACATGTTGCAAATGACAAGATTTTATCATTGTTTCAATTATTTTTTATTTTACTGAAAATTATAATTACAGTTAATTTTTCCATATTTTTTCGGCTTTTTATATTTTTTTCGTTTGTTTGCTTGCTTGGTTTTTTTTTAAAGCCAGTTAGTTAACATACACTGTTGTATTAGTTTCAGGTGTACAATATACTGATTCAACAATTCTATACATTACACAGTGCTCATCATGACAAGTGAACTTTTTTTTGAATTTTTTATTTTTTATAAACATATATTTTTATCCCCGGGTACAGGTCTGTGAATCACCAGGTTTACCACTTCTGGGCAGAGGATATGAACAGACAAGAGAACTTATTAATCTTCATCACCTATTTAACCCATCCCCTAACCCCCCCCTCTGGTAACCACTCTAAAATTAAGAGTCTTTTTATTTATTTCTTTTTATTAATTTCTCTCTCTCTTTTTAAAATTCTCCATCTGTTCATTTGTTTTGTTTCTTAAATTCCACACATCAGTGATATCATATGGCATTTTTTTCCCTCTGACTGACTTATTTCACTTAGCATTAGATCCTCTAGCTCCATCCATGTCAGTGCAGGGCAAGATTCCATTTTTTTGTGTGGTGGAATGACATATATATATGCTCTTTCCATATCTTAGCTATTGTAAGCAGTGCTTCTATGAGATTTGGGGTGCATATATATCTTTGAATTGATGTTCCTGTCTCTTTGGGGTGAATACCCAGTAGTGCAATTGCTGCATCACAGTGTATTTCTATTTTTAACTTTTTGAGGAATATTCATTCTCTTTTCCAGAGTGGTTGCCCCAGTTTGCATTTCCACCAAAAGTGAAGGAGGGTTCCCCTTTCTTCACATCCTCACCAATACCAGTTATTTCTTGTGATGTCAATTTTAGCCATTCTGACAGGTGTGAGGTGATATCTCATAGTAGTTTTGATTTGCATTTCCCTGATGGTAAATGATGAGGAACACCTTTTCCTGTGTATAGCTGAGCAGTATTTCATTGCATATATGTATATACCACATATTTTTTAATCCATTCATGTGTGGATGGACACTTGGGTTGCTTCCATATCTTGGCTATTGCGAACAATGATGCAGTTAACAAAGGTGTGCATATATGTATTTGAATTAGTTGTTTACCTTTCCTTGGGTCAATATCTGGTAGTGGAATTTCTAGATGGTATGGTAATTCTATTTTTAACATTTGAGGATCCTCCATACTGTTACTGACAGTGGCTGCATCGATTCCCATTCCCTCCAACAGTGTGCAAGGGTACGTTTTTCTCCACACACTCACCAATGCTTACTTGTGTTTTTATTTTAGTCATTTTGAAGGTGTAAAGTGGTATCTCATTGTGGTTTTCATTTACACTTCCTGATGTTCAGCATCTTTCATATTTGTTGGTCATATGCATACCTTCTTTGGAAAAACATATATTCATGTCTTTTGCCAATTTTTAATTGGATTATTGGAGATGTTCTGGAGTGTTTTTGTGTTTCTTTATGTGTTTTGGATATTAACCCCTTATAAGATATATCATTTGCAAATATCTTCTCCCACTCAGTAGGTTGCCTCTTAGTTTTCTTGATCATTTCTTTTGGTGCACAAAAGCTTTTTGTTTTGATGTAATCCCAGTAGTTTAATTTTTTCTCTTTATTCCCTTGCCAGAGAAATCATATCTAGAAAAATGTTTCTATGATCCATGTCAAATAAATTATTGCTTGTATTTTCTTCTAGTAATTTTATTGTTTCAGTTCTGTCATTTAGGTCTTCAATCCATTTTAAGTTTCTTTTTGTGGCAGTTTATGTATTTTGTTTTTATCTTCTTCTTCTTCTTCTCCTCCACCTCCTCCTCCTCCTCCTCCTTCTTTTTCTTCTTCTTCTCCTTCTTCTTCTTCTTCTCCTCCTCCTCCTCCTCCTCCTCCTCCTCCTCCTCCTCCTCCTCCTCCTCCTCCTCCTCCTCCTCCTCCTCCTTCTTCTTCTTCTTCTTCTTCTTCTTCTTCTTCTTCTTTTTGTATGGTGTAAGAAAACTGTCCAGCTTCATTTTTTGCCTGTAGCTGTCCACTATTCCCAACACCATTTGTTGAAGACACTGCTTTTTCCCATTGCATAATTTTTCTTGCTTTTTTGAAGATTAAATGATCAAATAGTTGTGGGTTTATTTCTTGGTTTTCTGTTATGTTTTATTGATCTATGTGTTTATATTTGCTCCAGTACCATACTATTTTGATTACTATAGCCTTGTAAAATATATTGAAATCTGGGATCATGATACTTCCACCTTTCTACCACTTTCTCAAGATCGCTTTGGTTACTCAAGCTCTTTTGTGGTTCCATACAAATATTAGGATTATTTGTCCTAGTTCTGTAAGAAATGTTGTTGCATTTTGATAAGAATTGTATGAATTTGTATATTACTTTGGATTGTACGGACATTTTAACAGTATTAGTTTTTCCAATACATGGCATGGGATGTCTGCAATTTGTTTTGTCATCTTCATTTCTTTCACCAGTGTTTTATAGTTTTCAGAGTACGAGTCTTTCACCTCCTTGGTTAAGTTTATTCTTGCCTACTGTATATTTTTATGCAATTGCAAATGGAATTATTTTCTTTCTTTTTTCTGCTACTTTATTTTTCATGTAAAGAAATGTAACAGTTTTCTATATAATAACATTGTATCCTGTGATTTTACTAAATTTAATTATCAGTCCTTGTAATGGAGTCCTTTTGATGGAGTCTTCAGGGTTTTCTTCCTCTTTTACTTTTAAAAAAGATTTTATTTATTTGAGAGAGAGCAAAAGCACAAGTGGGGGCGAGGCAGAAATAAGCAGACTCCCCAGTGAGCACAGACCTGAGGCCAAGCTTGATCTCAGGACACCAAGATCATGACCTGCACTGAAATCAAGAGATTATGCTGAGTGAAATAAGTCAAGCAGAGAGAGTCAATTATCATATGGTTTCACTTATTTGTGGAGCATAACAAATAGCATGGAGGACATGGGGAGATAGAGAGGAGAAGGGAGTTGGGGGAAATTGGAAGGGGAGGTGAACCATGAGAGACTATGGACTCTGAGAGACAATCTGAGGGTTTTGAAGGGGCAGGGAGTGGGAGGTCAGGGTACCAGGTGGTGGGTATTATGGAGGGCACGGATTGCATGGAGAACTGGATGTGGTGCAAAAATAATAAATACTGTTATGCTGAAAATAAAAAATAAATTTTAAAAAGACTATAAAATAAATAAATAAATAAAGAGTATAATGGTTAACCAGTGGAACCACACAGGCGCCCCTAGGGTTTTCAATATATATTACAATGTCATCTGCAAATAATCAGAGTTTTACTTCTTCCTTACCAATTTGGATGTCTTTTATTTCTTTTTGTTTTCTGATTGCTGTGACTAAGACTTGCAGCATTATGCTGGATAAAAGTACTGATAGTGGACATTCTTTTCTTTCCTGATCTTAGAAGAAAAGCTCAGAATTTTTGTCATTTTGTATGATTTAAGCTGTGGGGTTTTTTTTGTATATGGACTTTATTATATTTAGGTATTTTCCCTCTAAACTTACTTCAAGGTTTTTAATCATGAATGGACATTGTATTTTGTCAAATGTCTTTTCTGCATCTATTGAAATGATCTTTTGGTTCTTATCCTTTAATCAATTAATGTGATGTATCACATTGTTTAATTTACAAATATTGAACCACTCTTGCAACCCCAAAATAAATCCCACTTGATCATTGTGAATGATTTTTCAAATGTATTGTTGCAGCCAGTTTGCTGGTATTTTACTGAGAATTTTTGCATCCATCTTCATCAGGGATATTGACCTGTAGTTCTATTTTTTAGTGGAGGCTTTTCTTGATTCAGGTGTCAGATTAATACTGACTTCATAGGATGAACTTGGGCCTTTTCCTTCCTTTCTTTGATTTTTTGTAATACGTCAAGAAGAATAGGTATTTTCTTTTATTTATTTTTATTTTATTTTTATTACGTTCAGTTAGCCAACATATGGCACATAATTAGTTTTTGATGTAGTGTTCAAAGATTCATTCATTGTGTAAACACACAATGCTCATCACAACACGTGTCCCCCCTTAATACCCATCACCTGACTACTGGCCTCTCTTCTGTAACCTTCAGCTTTCTTCCCTGAGTTCAGAGTCTCTCATAGGTTTCTCTCCCTCTCTGATTTCTGCACATTCAGTTTTCCCTGCTATTCTGTATGTTCCACACATGAGTGAAACCATATGATAATTGACTTTCTCTGCTTGACTTATTTCAATTAGCATAATCCCCTCCAGTTCCATCCATGTTGATACAAATTGTAGGTATTCATCCTTTCTGATGCCTGAGTAATATTCCATTGTACATATGAACCACATCTTCTTTATCCATCTATATATTGAAGGACGTCTCAGCCCCTTCCACAGTTTGTCTATTGTGGACATTACTGCTATGAACATAGGGGTATTTGTCCCCTTTGTATTCACTATTTCTATAAGTTCAGATAAATACCTTGTAGAACAATTGCTGGTATGTAGCATAACTCTATTTTTAAGGTCTTGAGGAACCACTATACTGCTTTCCAGGGTGGCTGTACCAACTTTAATTCCCACCAAGTGTAAGAGGGTTCCCTCTTCTCCACATCCTTGACATTTGTTTCCTGCCTTGTTAATTTTTGCATTCTAATTGCTGTAGAGTGGGATCTCATTGTGGTTTTGATTTGTAGTTCCCTGATAGCTAATGATGTTGACCATTTTTTCATTTGTCTGTTAGCCATTTGTATGTCTTTTTGGAGAAGTGTCTGTTCATGTCTTCTGCCCATTTCTTGACTGGATTATTTGGTTTTTGGGTGTTCAGATGAGAATTTCATAATAGGTATTGGATTCCAGCCCATTATTTGTAATGTCATTTGCAAATATCTTTCCCTATACAGCAGGTTGCCTCTTAGTTTTGTTGACTGATTTGTTTGATGTGCAGAAGCTTTTTGCTTTTGTTTATCTTGCCTTTAGAGATGTGTCTTGAAGGAAGTTGCTGTGGCCAGTGTCAAAGGAGTTACTGCCTCTGTTCTCCTCTAGGATATTGATGGATTCCTGTCTCATATTAGATCTTTCATCCATTTTGAGTTTATTTTTGCATGTGGTGTGAGAGAATGGTCCAGATTCATTGTTCTGCATGTGGCTGTCCAATTTTCCCAGCACCATTTATTGAAGAGACTCTCTTTTTCCATCGCATATTCTTTCCTGCTTTGTTGAAGATTACTTGAGCATAGACTTGAGGGTCCATTTCTGGGATCTCTATTCTGTTCCATTGATCTATATGTTTGTTTTCGTGCCAATACCATGCTGTCTTGGTAATCAAAGCATTGTAATATATCTTGAAGTCAGGCATTTTGATGCCCCCAGCTCTGGTTTTCTTTTTCAAAATCCCTCTTGTGATTCTGGCTCTTTTCTGGTCCCATAAAAATTTTAGGATTCTTTGTTACAGCTCTGTGAAAAATGTAGATGGTATTTTGATAGGAATTGCATGGAAAGTATAGATTGCTCTGGACAGCATAAACATTTTAACAATGTTTATTTTCCTAATTAATGAACATGGAATATTTTTCCATCTTTTTGTGTCCTCAATTTTTTTCATAAGTGTTCCTAGTTTCTAGAGTATAGATCCTTTACCTCTTTGGTTAGGTTTATTCCTAGTTATTGTTTTTGGTGCTAATGCAAATGGAATTGATTCCTTAATTTCTCTGTCTTCAGTTATATTGTTAGTGTATAGAAATTCAACTGATTTCTCTGCATTGATTTTGTATCCTGCCATATTGGTGAATTCTTGTGTCTAGAAATTTTGGGGTGGAATCTTTGGGTTTTCCACATAAAGTATCATGTCATCTGCGAAGAGAGAGAATTTGACTTCTTATTTGTCAATTTGTATGCCTTTTATTTCTTTTTGTTGTCTGATTGCTCAGACTAGGACTCCCTGTACTATGTTGAACAATAATGGTGAGAGTTAGCATCTCTTTTGTGTTCCTGACCTTAAGAGAAAAGCTCTCAGTTTTTCCCCATTGAGAAGGATATTAACTGTGGGCTTTTCATAGATGGCTTTTATGATGTTGAGGTATTTTCCCTCTATCCCTATACTTCAAAGGGTTTTAATCAAGAAAGAATGCTGTATTTTGTCAAATGCTTTTTCTGCATCAATTAAGGAGATTATATGGTCCTTGCCCTTTCTTTTCTGATGTGATGTATCACGTTGATTGATTTGGGAATGTTGAACCACACTTGCATCCCAGGAATAAATCCCACCTGGTTGTGGTGAATAATCCTTTTAATTTTCTGTTGAATCCTATTGGCTAGTATTTTGGTGAGTATTTTTGCATCCATGTTCACCAGGGATATTGGTCTATAATTCTCTCTTTTGATGTTTTGGGATTAGGGTAATGCTGGCCTCATAGAATGAGTTTCAAAGTTTTCCTTCCATTTCTATTTTTCAAAACATCTTCCATAAAATAGGTATTATTTCTTTCTTAAATGTTTGGTAGAATTCCCTGGGAAAGCCATCTGATGATGGACTCTTGTTTTTTGACAGTTTTGTTATTACTTGCCTGCTGCTTATTGGTCTGTTCCTTGCTGCTTATTGGTCTGTTCAGATTGTCCATTTCATCTTGTTTCAATCTTTGTAGTTTATAAGTTTTCAGGAATGCATCTTTTCTTCCATATTAAGAAATTTGTTGACATAGAGTTGCTAGTAATATGTTCTAAGGATTTTCTCTATTTCCTTAGTATTCATTGTTATCTCTTCCCTTCCATTCATGATTTTTTTTAATTTTCATCCTTTCTGTTTCTTTTTTCTTTATAAGTCTGGCCAGAAGCTTATTGATCTTATTTATTCTTTCAAAGAAACAGCTTATAGTTTCATTTATTTCTTCTTACTTCTATCTATTCTTACTTGTGTATCTTCTTACTTTTATCTATTTCATTGATTTCTGCTCTAATCTTTATTACTTCTCTTCCCTGCTTGGTTTAGGCTTTGCTGCTCTTTCTCCAGCTCCTTTAGGGTTTAAGGTTAGGTTGTGCATTTGGGAATTTTCTAACTTTTTGAGAGGGGCTTGGCTATGTACTTCCCTCTTAGGATCACTTTTGCAGTATTCCATAGGTTTTGAACTGATGTGTTTTCATCCTCATTAGTTTCAATGAATTGTTTAAGTTCTTTAATTTCCTGGTTGACCCATTCATTCTTTAGCAGGATGCTCTTTAACTTATAAGTGTTTGAGTTCCTTCCAAATTTCTTCTTGTGGTTGAATTCCAGTTTCAAAGCATTGTGGTCTAAAAATATGCAGGGAATAACTTCAATTTTTAAGACTTTAATTAACTTTTAATTTTTAAGACCTGATTTGTGATACAGTGTGTGATGCATTCTAGAGAAAGTTCCATGTGCACTTAAGAATAAGCACTATTTTGTTTTAGGATGGAACGTTCTGTCTATATCTACAAAGTCCATCTTGTCCAATGTGTCATTCAAAGCTCTTGCTTCTTTGCTGATCTAGTTAGATGTTCTTTCCTTTGCTATGAGTGGGGTGTTGAAGTCTCCTACTATTAATGCATTATTATCTATATTTTTCTTTACTTTAGTTATTGGTTGGTTTATCTAATTGGCTGCTCTTTGGGTGCCTGGGTGGCTCAGTGAGTTAAAGCCTCTGCCTTCGGCTTTGGTCATGATACCAGGGTCCTGGGATCGAACCCTGCATGGGACTCTCTGCTCGGCAGGGACCTTGCTTCCTCCTTTCTCTCTGCCTGCCTCTTTGCCTACTTGTGATCTCTCTCTGTCAAAAAAAGTAAATAAAATCTTAAAAAAAATTAACTGGTTGCCCCCAATTTGGGGGCATAGATATTTACAATTTTTAGATCTTCTTTTTGTATGGTCCCTTTAGGTATGATATAGTGTCCTTCTATATCTCTTATTACAGTCTTTGGCTTAAAATCTAATTTGTCTGATGTGAGGATTGCTACCCTTGCTTTCTTTTGAAGTCCATCAGTGTGGTAAATTGTTCTCCACCCCCTCACTTTCAATCTGGAGGTGTCTTTAGGTTCAAAATGAACCTCTTATAGACCACATATTGATGGATATTGCTTTTTATCCAGTCTAAAACCCTGTGTCTTTTGATGGGAGCATTCATCCCATTTACATTCAGAGTAACTATTGAAAGATATGAATTTAGTTCCATTGTATTGCTGTATAGTCCCTGTTTCTGTAGATTATTACTGTTACTTTGTGGTCTATGTGACTCTTGGGGTCTCTTTTCACTTACAGAATCTCCCTTAATATTTCTTGCATGGCTGGCTTTGTGGTCACATAATTTTTTTCAGTTTATGTCTATCCTGGCAACTCTTTATCTCTCCTTCCATTCTGAGTGACAGCCTTGATGGATATTCTTGGCTGCATGTTCTTCTCATTTAGTACTCTGAATGTATCTTGTCAGCCCTTTCTGGCCTGCCAGGATTCTGTCGATAGGTCTGATGTTATTCTTATGTCCTTTCTTCTGTACATAAGGAATCTCTTCTCCCTGGCTACTTCCAGGATAGATTTTTTTGCTCTAAGATTTGCAAACATCACTATTATATGTTGGGTTATTTATCTGTTTTTATTGAATTTGGGAGGGATACCCTATGCCTCTTGTACATGAATGCTTGTTTCCTTGCCCAAATTAGGGAAACTCTCAGCCATTATTTGCTCAAATATACCTTCTACCCCCTCTTTCTTTATAGTCCCTCCTGGACCCAGATGATTATGACATTGGTTCTTTTCAAGGCATCAATAAATTTTCTAATCCTTTCTTCATGGACTATTAGTTGTTTTTCTCTCTTCCTCAAATTCCTTCCTTTCCATCACCTTGTCCTCTAGATCACTCATTCTCTCTTCTGCCCCATTGACCCTGGTTGTTAGAGCATCCAATTTAGACTACACCTCATTCATAGCATTTTTAAGTTTGTCCTGATAGGTTCCCATTTCTGCCCTTAGAGGCTCTGTATTTTCACGTGTGTTTTTTTCAGGCCTAGCTATTAATTTTATAACTGCTATCCTTAATTCTCTCTCTGACATCTTGCTTATATCCATATTGATTAGCTCTATGGCAGAGAACATTACCTCTGGTTCCTTCTTTGTTGAGAGTTCCTCCTAGTCATTCTTCCCAAGGAAGGATGGGTGAGAAAATAAGCCAAGTCCAAAATATCAACCACAAGCCAAGTAAAATGCACCATAAAAAAAAAAAATCCAAAGGGGTCTGAAGCCACCACAGAAAATCAAACAAAGCCAAAATGAACAAAACAAAAAGGTGTTGGGGAAGGAGAGACTATAATCTCACAGGGTGGACAAAACAGGGTGATCTCCTTTTTCCTGACTGAATTTAGGTCTCTGTGTTAGAAGACACTACATCCCAAAAATGTAGATGTGAAAAAAGGCTAAAAAGAGACTTAAAAACATAAACCGGTAAAATCAGAATCTAGTTGCAACAAGAAGAATGTCAAATAAATAAATAAATAAATAAATAAATTTATTTATTTATTTTAGACTGAAGGAAAAACAAGTTGTGCAGAAATACCTGGAGCTCAATATATTATTTTCCCCAGCACTGGAGTTTTACGGTCCAGTGGGATCTATAACCTTGTCATTCACCTGTTCTTCCAGTCTATTTTCTTGGGGGTGGGGGGTGGGGCTCCTGTTCTGCTTCTCAGGTTTTTTTGCCTGGAGGGATTTGTACCACCCCTTGTCGGGGGGATGGGCTCAAGGTGAGCTTGTCCTGTGTGTGGTTTTTGTTTCCTTGTGGTTTTCCTTGCCTTTTCAGAGGGTCAGAGCAAAAATGCCTTGACTGGATCTCTGGCCCAGAGCTGCAAGATTCTGGTTCCCTTTCTTCAATAAACTCTCTGGGTCAAACCATCTCTGCTTCTGTGTGCACTGCTCTCCATAGAAATCTGCAGGTTGCACCAACAGCATTTCTCCCGGAGGAGGGGGGTGATTCTCAAGACCTGTGAGCATCTCTGCACTTTGCATATTTGGTACTGTGAGCATTTGTGGGGTCATCGGTGCACATGTGCTCCCTGCCCTGGTACTCCCAGATCCGGGCTGTGTGCCACCCTATTATCCTTTCTGTGTGCCACCAGAACTATTACTTGGTCGTGGGCACAGTCATTCTGACCCTCCCAGAGATTGTTAACTGGCCCACATGTCCTGGTCTTTTTCTGGGTGCTTAGGCAAAGAATGGTCTCCCCACAAGCCTGACTTGTGGCTTAAGGCGACCCAAACTGAGAGTCTCTCCTGGGCTCACTGACCATAACCAGTTTCTCCATTGCTTGGGCACTCTATTGGTTCCAGCACCCTGGTTCTTTCTGTGCATCCTGATATCCTGACACCACAGTGACTCACCTAGAATTCTGCCTTTTTGATCCCCTGAGCCTCTTTCAGAAAGGGGGCTCACTGGAGCATATCTCATTGGAGTGGATTTCTAAGGGTTCCAATTTCATGCTCCTGGTATTATATCACTTTCCAGTAGCCAGCTTATGGAGGCTTCCTCCCCTCTCCATTTATCTTCCAATGTTTTCCCACAGATTCATGACTCCATACCTCCAACCTTGTAATAGGATGTTGTTTTTCTGCTTGTATATTTCCAAATATATTTTCTTAAATCTCAGGCTGAATTCATGGCTGTTCAGAATGATTTGATAAGGGCCAGAAGAAACAAGAACCCCTATTCTTCTGCCTCCCTCACTTGAATGTAACTTTTCTCCTTTTTTTAAAAAAAAATTGTACTATACTTAACATGGATTGCTATATTAGTTCCAAGTGTACACTATTATGACTCAACCAGTCTATATATTACTCAGTGCTCACCAAGATATATGTACTCTAAATCCACTTCATCTGTTTCAAATAACTTCAACCCACTGGCCCTCTGGAACAACCAGTTTATTTTTTGTGTTTTAGACACTGGTTTTCAGTTTATTCTTTTGTTTGTTTTGTTTCTTAAATTCCACATATGAGTGAAAGCACATGGTATTTGTCATCCTCTGTTGCAGATTTTAGCCATGCTGACCATTATGAGGTGAGAGTTCATTGTAGTTTTGAATTGCATTCACCTTATGATAAATGAAAATGAACATCTTTTCATATGGCGGTTGAATATCTATACGTCCTCTTTGGAGAAATGTCTGTTCATGTCTTCTTTTTTTATATATATATAATTTTTTATTTTTTATGTCTTCTGACAATTTTTTCATGGGATTATTTGTTATGGAGGTGTTGAATTGTGTGATTTCATTTTCTGGGTTTTACTTTTTATTAAGTTCCATTGGCCAACAGAGAGTGCATCATTAGTTTTTGATGTAGTGTTCAATGATTCATTAGTTGCATATAACACCGAGTGCTCATCAGATCATGTGCTCTCCTTAATGTAAAATTTCTTTATATATTATGGATACTAACACTTTTTTTAAAATTTATTTTTTACTTATTTTCAGCACAAGAGTATTCATTGTTTTTGTACCACACCCCGTGCTCCATGCAATCCGTGCCCTCTCTAATACCCACCATCTGGTTCCCTCAACCTCCCACGCCTCCACCACTTAAAACCCCTCAGATTGTTTTTCAGAGTCCATAGTCTCTCATGGTTCACCTCTCCTTCCAATTTCCCCCAACTCCCTTCTCCTAACTCCCCATGTCCAGCATGCTATTTGTTATGTTCCACAAATAAGTGAAACCATATGATAATTGACTCTCTCTGCTTGACTTATTTCACTCAGCATAATCTCTTCCAGTCTCGTCCATGTTGCTACAAAAGTTGGGTATTCATCCTTTCTGATGGAGGCATAATACTCCATAGCGTATATGGACCACATCTTCCTTATCCATTCAACCGTTGAAGGGCATCTTGGTTCTTTCCACAGTTTGGCAACTGTGGCCATTGCTGCTATAAACATTGGGGTCCAGATGGCCCTTCTTTTCACTACATCTGTATCTTTGGGGTAAATACCCAGTAGTGCAATGGCAGGGTGATAGGGAAGTTCTATTTTTAATTTTTGAGGAATCTCTACACTGTTCTCCAAAGAGGCTGCACCAATTTGCATTCCCACCAACAGTGGAAGAGAGTTCCCCTTTCTCCACATCCCCTCCAACACATGTTGTTTCCTGTCTTGCTAATTTGGGCCATTCTAACTGGTGTAAGTTGATATCTCAATGTGGTTTTCATTTGAATCTCCCTGATGGCTAGTGATGATGAACATTTTTTCATGTGTCTGATAGCCATTTGTATGTCTTCATTGGAGAATTGTCTGTTCATATTTTCTGCCCATTTTTTGATATGATTATCTGTTTTGTGTGTGTGGAGTTTGAGGAGTTCTTTATAGATCCTGGATAACATTATTAAAATGTCTATATTGCCTAGAGCAATCTATACTTTTAATGCCATTCCAATCAAAATTCCACCAGTATTCCTCAAAGAGCTGAAGCAAATAATCCAAAAATTGGTATGGAGTCAGAAGAGACCCTGAATCACTAAGGAGATGTTGAAAAACAAAAATAAAACTGGGAGCATCACGTTACCTGATTTCAAGCTTTAATACAAAGCTCTGATCACCAAGACAGCATGGTACTGGCATAAAAAAAGACACATAGACCAGTGAAACAGAGTATAGAGCTCAGATATTGACCCTCAACTCTATGGCAAAATAATCTTCAACAAAACAGGAAAAAATATGCAGTGGAAAAGAGACAGTCTCTTCAATAAATGGTGCTGACACACTGGACAGCTATATGTAGAAGAATGAAACTCGACCATTCTTTTACACCGTACACAAAGATAAACTCAAAATGGATAAAAAACCTCAACGTGAGACAGGAATCCATCAGAATCCTAGAGGAGAACATAGGCAGTAAGCTCTTCGATATCAGCCACAGCAACTTCTTTCAAGATATGTCTCCTAAGGCAAAGGAAACAAAAGCCAAAATAAACTTCTGGAACTTCATCAAAATCCAAAGGTTTGAAGTGGTGGAGGGGTGGGAGGTTGGGGTACCAGGTGGTGGGTATGATAGAGGGCACAGATTGCATGGAGCACTGGGTGTGGTAAAAAAAATAATGAACACTGTTTTTCTGAAAATAAATAAATTAATTTAATTAAAAAATATCCAAAGCTTCTGCACAGCAAAGGAAACAGTCAAGAAAACAAAGAGGGAACCCACGGATTGGGAGAAGATATATGCAAATGACAGTACAGACAAAAGGTTGATATCCAAGATACTAACCCTTTTGTTGAATATTTCATTATCACATATCTTCTCCTATTTATTAGGTTGCCTTTTGCTTTTGCTGATTGTTTCCTTTGCTGTGGGGAAGCTTTTTATTTTGATGGAGTCCCAGTAGTTTATTTTTGCTTTTGTTCCCCTTGTTTCTGGAGACATTTAGAAAAAGTTGCTACAGCTGATGTCAAAGAAGTTATTGCCTGTATCCTCTTCTAGGATTCTTATGGTTTCAGGTCTCACATTTAGGTCTTTAATCAATTTTGAATTTAGTTTTTTTGGTGTGGTATGACAATGTGTACCACTTTCATTGTTTTTCTGTGAAAAGTAGAGATGGAAACAACAGGTGCTTATAGTAGCATTATCAAATATATATTATATATATATTATATATATAGTGACATCTTTATCTATTCATCAGTTGATGGACACTTGAGCTCTAAACATAACATGGCTATTTTTCATAATGCTACTATAAACATTGGGTGCATATATCCCTTCAAATCAGTATTTTTGTTTTGTTTGGGTAAATACCTAGTAGTGCAATTGCTGAATCTTAATGTTCTTAGTTCTATTTTTAACTTTTTGAAAAGCCTCCATACTGTTTTCCAGAATGGTTGCATCAGTTTCCATTCCCACCAACAATGCAACAGAGTTCCTTTTCTCCCTATCCTTGCCAATGTTTGTTGTTTCCAGTGCCATTCTGATAGGTGTGAGGTGATATCTCATTGTAGTTTTGATTTGTACTTCCCTGATGATGGGCAATATTGAGTATATTTTCTGTGTGTGTGTTTTTGTTAGCTTTCTGTATATCTTCTTTGAAAACTATTGATTCATGATTTCTGCCCATTTCTAACTGGATTATTTGGTTTTTGGGTATTGAATTTCATATGTTCTTTATAGATCATGGATACTAGCCCTTTATCTGATATATCATTTACAAATATTTTTTTCTCATTCCTTAGGTTGTTCTTTAGTTTTGTTGATTGTTTCCTTTGCTGTTCAGAAGCTTTTAGTTTTGATGTAGTCTCAATAGTTTTTCTTTGCTTTTGTTTTCCTTGCCTCAGGAGACAGATCTAGAAAAATACTGTTAAGGGAAATGTGAAAGATAATACTGTCTCTGGTCTTTTCCAGAATTTTTATGGTTTCAGTTCTCACTTTTAGGTCTTTAGTCCATTTTGAGTTTATTTTTGTGTGGTGTAAGAAAGTGATCCAGTTTCATTTTTTCCACATAGGTGACCAGTTCTCCCATTGTTGAAGAGACTGTCATTTTCCTTTTGGATGTTCCCTCCATTGTCAAAGTTTAATTGAACATAAAACTATGGGGTTATTTCTAGGATTTCAGTTATGATCTATTTACTTCTATGTCTTTTTTTGTACTAGTACCAGTACCTTCCATGGCTACAGATTTGTAATATAATTTGAAGTCTGGAATTTTGATACTTCCAGCTTTGCTTTGATTCTCTCTCTCTCTCTCTCTTTTTTTTCCAAGATGGCTTTGGCTATTCAGGGTCTTTTCTGGTTCAATGTAAATTTTAAAATTGTTTGCTTTTGTTATGTAAAATATGCTCTTGGTATTTCATTTTATTTTTTAAAAGATTTTATTTATTTATTTGACAGATAAAAATCACAAGTAAGCAGAGAGGCAGGTGGAGAGAGATGGAGAAGCAGGCTCCCTGCTGAGCAGAGAGCCCAATGTGGGACTCTATCCCAGGACCTTGGGATCATGACCTGAGCTGAAGGCAGAGGCTTTAACCCACTGAGCCACCCAGGTGCCCCTGCTCTTGGTATTTTAATAGAGATTATATTAAGTCTTTAGATCACTTTGGATAATATAGACACTTAACAATATTGGTTCTTCAAAAAAAAAAAAGCACAACAAAACAATATTGGTTCTTTCAACATGAGCATGGAATATTTTTTCTATCATTTTGGGGCATCTTCAGTTTCTTTTATCAGTGTTTTCTAGTTTGCAGAGTACGGGTCTTTCACCTCTTTGGATACGTTTATTCCTGGGTATCTTATTGCTTTTGGTACAATTGTAAATGGGATTGTTTCCTCATTTCCTCTTTCTCCTGCTTCATTACTGGTGTATAGAAATGCAACTGAGTTTTGTACATTTATTTGTACCCTGAGACTTTACTGACTACATTTATGAGTTCTAGGGGATTTTTTTGGTCAAGTCTTTTACAAATTTTGTATACAGAGTATTATGTCATCTCTGCCAGTAATGATCATTTTCTTTCTTCATTTCCAACTTGAATGCCTTTTATTTTTCTTTCTTCCTTTCTGTCTTTCTGTCTTTCTTTCTTTCTTTCTTTCTTTCTTTCTTTCTTTCTTTTTTTTTTTTGAGATAGCAGGAGAGATTATTTATTGTACACATGTTAGTTTGGGACAGAAATTAAAACAGAATTATTCCTGGAAGTCACAAATCCAAAAATGGCCAAAAGGGCCTGTTTTGGTGTGAGCAAATTGGTCTCTCAAAAGTGATTCGATGGTGATGGATGATCTAGATCCACTGAAACAAGCTCTAGAAAATAGGCATGCAGTTCACCAAATTGTACCAGTGTTCCTGGCCTCTGGCTTTCCTGATTTCTGCTCCTGTGAATTCTATGGGTGCACAAACTTTTGGTTTACTTGAACCTCTGCCTCATCTTTCTTCTTTTACACTTCAGCCTTCACATTTGCTTCTTCCTCTACTTGGCTCTCATGGCATGGAGATTTCCAAGTAGATGGTGCTAAGACTGAAGGAAGATCCCTTTCATTACTTTTTGTTGTCTGATTGCTATGGCTAGGACTTATAGTACCACCATGTTGAGTAGAAGTGGTGAGAGTGGACATTCTTGTCTAGTTCCTGACATTAGGGGGATGCTCTCAGTTTTTCCCCCATTGAGTAGATGTTCGCTGTGTGTGTGTATGTGTGTGTATGTGTTTTAATATATGGCCTTTATTATTTGGGGGTATGTTCCCTCGAAACCTACTTTGTTGATGACTTTCATCATGAATGGATGCTGTACTTTGTCAAAAGCTTCTTCTGTGTCTATAAAGTGATCATATGGTTCTTGTCCTTTCTCTTATTGATGTGATGTATCACACAAATTGATTTGCAAATATTGAACCACCTTACATCCCAGGAATAAATCCCCAAATCCCGAAATTGTTTGTTTGTTTGCTTAATGTATTGTTACATTCAGTTAGCTGGTATTTGGTTGAGGATTTTTGCTACCATGTTCATCAGGGATATTGGCTTGTAGTTCTCTTTTTTGGTGGTGTCTGTATCTGGTTTTGGTATCACAGTGATATTGGCCTCTGCATAAATTTAGAAGTTTTCCTGCTTCTATTCTTCAAAATAGTTTGAGAAGAATAAATATTTCCTCTTGAAGTGTTTGGTAGAATTTGTCTCTGAATTTATTTTGTTCTGGACTTTTGTTTATTAGGGTTTTTTGATTACTGATTCAATCTCTTTGCTGGCAGTTAGTCTGCTCAAATTTTCTATTTTTTACTGTTTCAGTTTTATGTTGTGTGTTCTAGGAATTTATCCATTTCTTCCAGGTTGTCAAATTTTTATCATATTTTTTGTAATATTATCTTACAATGTTTAAATTTCTGTGGTGTTGATTGCTATGAATTACAATTTCATATCAACTTTTTACCTTGGTTGTAGTTGAAATTTTTGGAGTATCTCAATTAATTTACTTCTCTCACAAGAAAGAGTGTGTAAAGTAATACTTCTCAAATTTTTCTTTTCTTTTTTTTTAAGATTTTACTTATTTATTTGATGGACAGAGATCACAAGCAGGCAGAGAGGCAGGCAGAGAGACAGGAGGAAGCACGCTCCCTGCTGAGCAGCGAGCCTGATGTGGGGCTTGATCCCAGGACCCCGAGATCATGACCTGAGCCAAAGACAGAGGCTTTAACCCACTGAGCCACCCAGGCACCCCTCTCAATTTTTCTGAAGGTTATTGTAACAGTTATCATTTATTCCCTGAGCTTATTTAAATATAATAAACAAAATTGTATATATTTAACTTACACAATGTGATGACTTGATATACATATACATTATAAAATTATTATCACAATCAAGTTAATTAACACATCCATCACCTCCTGTAGTTGTTATCTAATCAGTGATTTCTTTTTGTTGTTGGTGTTGTTCTTTTGGGTGAAAATGCTTAAGATCTGTCTCTTAGTAAAATTCAAGCATGCCATATAGTTGTTGTTGTTGTTGTTGTTTTAATTTTTTATTTTTTATAAACATATATTTTTATCCCCAGGGGTACAGGTCTGTGAATCACAGACCTGTTGTTGTTTTTAATCTATAGTTACATGCTGTATATTAGATCCTTGGAACTTACTCCCCTTATGACAATGTTTATATCCCTTGGGAAACATCTTGCCCTTTCTCCCTCCCACCCAATCCAGCTCCTGTAAACCACAATTATTCTCTGTTTCTATGACATCTGCTTTTTTTTTTAAACATTCCACATGTAAGTGATACTATATCGTTTTTGTCTTTGTCCGACTTATTTTAGATAGCATATTGTCCTCCAAGTTTATCCATTTTGTCACAAACTGCAGAATTTCTTCTTTTTTATATTGATCTGGTATTTTCTTTATCCATTTATCTGTCAGTGGACACATTATTTCCATATATTAAGTATTGTGAATAATGCTGTGATGAAAATGCCCTTTCAAATATCTCTTCAAGTACCTGATTTCATTTCCTTTGGTTATATGCCCAGCAGGGGGATTGCTGGATCATATGACAATTCTATTTTTTTGAGAATCCTCTACACTATTATCCATAATGACTCTATGAGTTTACGTGCCCACATACAGTGTATAAAAGTTATTTTTTTCTTCACATCTTAACCAGTATTCATTAATTTTATCTTTCCAAAAGACCCAGGTCTTAGTTTCATTGATCTTTTCTATTGTTTTCTGTTCTTTATCTCATGTATTTCTTCTCTAACCTTTGTTATGGCCTTTCTTCTAACATTAACCTGGTTTTTTATTCTTTTTATTTTTTTTATTTCTTTGAGGTATAAAGTTAGCTTATTTATTTGATATTTTTAGAATCACTATATACTTTCCTCTTAGAAGTGTTTTTCCTGTGTCTCATAAGTTCCAGTAAGTTCCATAAGTTCCATTTTCATTTTTCTCAATATATTTTTTTAAATTTCCCTTTTGGTTTCTTCTTTGATCTGTTTGTTGTTCAGAATGTATTGTTTAATGTACACATATTTGTGATTTTTCAGATTTCCCGCTGTTATTTCTAGTTTCATACCATTGTATTTGGAAAAGATACTTGATATAAGTTAAATTCTCTTACATTTGTTAAGACTCCTTTTGTGAACTAGCATATGATCTATCCTTGATAAGTTCTTTGTGCTCAAAAAAATGCATATTATGCTACTGTTGGATAGAATGTCTTCTGTATATATCTGTTAGATTCATTTGGTATAGATTGTGATTTAAGTCCAATATTTCATTATTGATTTTATATCTACTGAACTTTCCATTTTTAAAGTGAGGTATTGCATTCCCCTACTATTATTACATTGATAGTTAATACTTGCTTTAGATGTGTTAACACTTCTTACTATATTTAGGCATTCTGATGTCAGATGTATGTTATAAAATATATTTGTAGATGTAATTATATGTATAATAGTATGCTTATCAATATATAAATGTACATAATTCTTATATCTTATTGATATTTTTTTCTTTTATTAACTTCTTTGTCTCTTATTACAATGTTTGATTTAAAGTCAGTATTTTCTGAGATAAGTATAGTTGCCCATATTCACTTTCGTTTGGAGTGTCTTTTTTCCATTCCTTCACTTTAAGCCTATGTGTGTCCTCAAAGTTGAAACAAGTCTCTCATGGACAGCATATTGTTGGGGTTTTTTTTGTTATTATCCAGTAATCCACTTTATGTCTTTGGATTGATGAGTTTAATTCATCAACATTTAAAGTAATTATTGATAATTTGGAATTTATTATTGTCAACTTTTTATTATTTTCTGGTTCTTTTTTTTTTTAATTTTTATTTTTTATAAACATATATTTTTATCCCCAGGGGTACAGGTCTGTGAATCACCAGGTTTACACACTTCACAGCACTCACCAAAGCACATACCCTCCCCAATGTCCATAATCCCACCCTCTTCTCCCAAACCCCCTCCCCCCAGCAACCCTCAGTTTGTTTTGTGAGATTAAGAGTCACTTATGGTTTGTCTCCCTCCCAATCCCATCTTGTTTCATTTATTCTTCTCCTACCCACTTAAGCCTCCATGTTGCATCACCACTTCTCATATCAGGGAGATCATATGATAGTTGTCTTTCTCTGCTTGACTTATTTCGCTAAGCATGATTCGCTCTAGTTCCATCCATGTTGTCGCAAATGGCAAGATTTCATTTCTTTTGATGGCTGCATAGTATTCCATTGTGTATATATACCACATCTTCTTGATCCATTCATCTGTTGATGGACATCTAGGTTCTTTCCATAGTTTGGCTATTGTGGACATTGCTGCTATAAACATTCGGGTGCATGTGCCCCTTTGGATCACTACATTTGTATCTTTAGGGTAAATACCCAATAGTGCAATTGCTGGGTCATAGGGCAGTTCTATTTGCAACATTTTGAGGAACCTCCATGCTGTTTTCCAGAGTGGCTGCACCAGCTTGCATTCCCACCAACAATGTAAAAGGGTTCCCCTTTCTCCACATCCTCGCCAGCATCTGTCATTTCCTGACTTGTTGATTTTAGCCATTCTGACTGGTGTGAGGTGATATCTCATTGTGGTTTTGATTTGTATCCAGATGGCCAACAGACACATGAAAAAGTGCTCCATATCACTCGGCATCAGGGAAATTATTTTCTGGTTCTTATGTAATTCTTTTGTTCCTTTCTTCCTCTTTTGCTATATTCCTTTGTGATTTGATGATTTCCCATAGTGGTATGCTTTGATTGTTTCTCTTCATCTTCTGTGTATCTACTAAAGGTTTTGTTTTGTGTCTGCCATAAAACTTGCATAAATCATCTCATAGTTATCACAAGTCTATTTTAAGCTGATAACAACTTAGCTTTGATCATATACATAATCTATATACTTGTATACCATCCCATCATGTATGTTTTTAATGTCACTATTGCATTTTTTAATATTTTGTATCCATCAAAATTATTTTAGCTATAGTTATTTTTAATACTGTTGCTTTTTAACTTTTATACTATATATTACTTATATATTACTTCAAGCAATGACTTATGTATTACTTATATATTACTATCCAAGTATTGGAGTATTCCAAATTTGAATATATACTAAACTCAACCAGTGAGGTTTATCTTTTCATATGCTTCCATGTTTCTAATTAGTGTCCTTTCATTTTAACATGAATGACTTATTTTAGCATTTATTGTAAGGCAGGTCTAGTTGTGATGAACTCTATCAACTTTTGTTTATCTTGGCTAGTCTTTGCTTCTCCTTCATCTCTGAAGGACAGTTTCAGTGAATAAAGTATTCTTGCTCTTGTTTTTCTTTCTTTTTCTTTTTTTCTTTTTTCCTGTCAGGACTTAGAATGCATCTTCTCACTTTTTCCGGGCCTTCTAGGTTGCTGCTGAGTTTACTGATATCCATATAGCTGTTCCCTTGTATAGAACAATTTTTAAAAATTTTTTCTCCTGTTACCTTCAAAATTCTTTGTATTTGATTTTTGACAGGTTTATTATAATACATACTAGTGAAGTGTTCTTTGGGTTGAACTGTATGGGCACCTATGAGCTTCATGTGCCTGGATGTCCATATCTCCTTCCAGATTTGGCAAGATCTCAACCATTTTTCCCCATAATTTTTTGTCCCTTCTCTCTTTCTTCTTCTGAGACTTCCATAATACCAATATTATTTTTCTTGATGGTGACACAAAATTCAAAAAGCTTTCCTCATTTTTTCACTTTTTTTTTCATTTTTCATCTTTTTTCCTTCTTAAACTGGGTAATTTAAAATGGCCTGTCCTTGAATTCACTGATTGTTTCTTCTGTTTGATCTAGGCTAATCCTGATGCTCTCTATTGCATTTTTTAAAATATTTTATTTATTTATTTGATAGAGAGAGAAAGAGTATAAGAAAGGAAATGCAAGCAGTGAGAGTGGGAGAAGCAGGCTTCCTGCTGAGTAAGGAGTCCCATGTGGGGCTTAATCCCAGGATCCTGGGATCATGACCTGAGCCAATGGCAGATGCTTAACAACTAAACCATTCTGGCACCCCTCTATTACATTTTTAAAATTTTGTTCATTGTATTCCTCAACCCTCCAATTTTTGTTTAGTTCACTGTAATTATTTCTATCTCATTAAGCTTCAACTTTTGTTTGTGTATTGCTTCCCTAATTTTATTAATTTGCCTGTGTTTTCTTTAACTCACTAAACTTCCTTGTAACAGTTATTTTGAATTATCTAGTAACTTGTAGGCCTGCTTTCCTTTGAGGCTGGTTACTGAAAAATTATACTTTCTCTTTGGTGATAGCATGTTTCCTTGATTGCCATGTACTGTGCAGCCTTCTATTGAGGTGCGAGCATTCAATGGAATAACCACCTCTACAAGATTTTAAGACTGGGGGGATCCTGGGTGGCTCAGTGTGTTAAGTCTCTGCCTTCAGCTCAGGTCATGATCTCAGGGTCCTAGGATCAAGCCCTGCATTGGGCTCTCTGCTCAGCAGGGAGCCTGCTTCCCCTGCCTCTCTGCCTACTTGTGATTCTCTCTGTGTCAAATAAATAAAAATCTTTTTTTTTTGTTGTTGTTGTTGTTGGGGAAAGACTTTCAACTATGGGTGGATGAAAGCATGTGAAGTGAAATGGGTTCCATCTCCAAGAAAGGTCCAGTAATGTGGTATCCATACAACTATGTGAACTGAGTTCAGCATCAGCTATATTGCAGAAGTTCACAATGGATGAGGCTGAAAGTGTCTGTGGCTACATTAAAGGTTACTGAAGTTTTCAGTGATCAGGGCTTCTGGGGACTTCCTGATTTATCATTTTCACATGGGATGTGTCATATATGAGAGGATCCTATACATACCAGGTCCAGGTTGTGCATACCTTTATAGTAGTGGTTACACTGATGTCTGGATATGCAAGTGCCTGTGGAATAGTCATAGAATCATGTACAGGAGAACATAGACTCATGGAGCAATAATGACTTCAAAGCCTGACATTAGGTAGTCTGAAGTGGCAGTTCTTCTGGTATCTGAGATGCTGATGCACACAGAAAAGTTGGGGTTCTGGGATATGAAATATACATAGGTTTATGGGGGAGAGGGTAGTTGGAAGTCTTGGTCTCAGGGAAGCAAATCAACTGTTCTTTAAATAATAGCTCCCTCCCTAGCAGGTCCATGGTGGTGTTGCTTGGTGCTGATGTCAGTGGCAATAGCTACTGGTGTACACTGTGGAACAAGCTGCTTGGTTCCGTGCTGATGAAAACTGCAGGGTTATCCACTCCAGAAGCTGCAGGGAGTCTGTGGCTCACAGAGTGGCAAAACTCCTCAGTGGTAAAGATTGTGCAGGTCCTCCACAGAGAAGGCCACTGGGGACCATGGTGACATCTCCTGTGTGTCTGATACTGATAATGCCCACTTTTGTCCTTTGTTCCTCATCACCTCCAAAGGTCTTGGCTAAGCTGATCTCCTCAGAGATACTTTCCCTACTTTTTGCAGTAATTTTCCATTTTTTGGCTTCACCCATGTTGCTGTAAGTTCTTAATTTGTTTCTTGTGCCATCCTACCACAATTTTTGTTTGTGGATAGCTGCTTAAATTTTGGTTGGCAGATGAAGGTTGGTATCTCCTTCTGTCATCTTGTTGACATCACTCCTTCAGTTAACCTCGAGTTCTAAATTCACTGGTGTGCTTTAAATTTCCAAGAGATTTTGAAGTTTCATTTCAATTATTATTTAAATAAGACCTCTATTTTTGGTATAATGTGTCACTACTGAGGGGCATTTTTATAAAGCATGAGCTTCAGTTGTTTTAGTTATCAATAAAATAAGACTTCGATTCAGTGCCATGGAAATGAAAATAGGTAATTACCCTATTACCTAATAGGTTAATAATTCTAATTGTCAGAGTTAATGATATTAAGAACAGAGAGAACTTCCCACATAACTGATGTGTTTACAAGTGAATATCAACAATTTCATGGCAAATGACGGTTTTACTGTAGTTCAATTAAAGAAAAACTATGGAAGACTGCATAATCTCACAGCATATAGTAGGAATAGTGAATTTAAATAATCCTGGGCATTAACTTAAACAAACATATTCAATTTACATATTCATCTTTGCACATACCAACCAGCAATTCTTCATTTCCAGTAAGTAATAAGTAGTGACTACTCAATAAAGAATGTTACATTAAATGTTATTTTCATAGATTTTAGTATTGTAGCTTAAGATGCTAATAAATTGATTCTTCAAATTAATGGACTGATTGAATAGACACATAGGTCAATTGAAGTGGACAGAGAGCCCAGAAATAAACCTATACCTATGTGGTCAATAAATATGACAAAAGAGCCAAGAATATACAGTGGGGAAAAACAGTCTTTTCAAAAAATGCTGTTTTGAAAACTGGACAGCTAAATACAGAAGAATGAAGCTAGACCACTTTCTCACATCATAAACAAAAATAAACTCAAAAAACATTAAAAGCATAAATGTGATACATGAAATCATAAGATCCTAAAAAAAACCATAAGCAGTAATCTCTTGGACAGCATAGAGAATATATGTCAATAATATAACTTTGTATGTTGATAGATAGTAGCTGGAATTATTGTAGAGATAATTCCATAATGTTATAAAAATATTTAATCACTATGATGTACAGATAAACCTAATAGGGTATTGTATGACTATACTTCAATAAAAAACAATCTAAGTAGGCAGGAATTTTCTTTCAAAACTAATGTTTTGTGGCCTCTTTTTTATATATTTTTTATATTACTGCTATAGAGAAGTTTCATGTCTATTTCTTATTTGTAGGTATTCTTTCATTTCTGATTTACTTTAAGATCTTTCTATATTTGATGTGCATTTTCTCTATGGTGTGTATAGACTTGAATTTAGTTCTATTTATCTTTCTCAGTTTAAACTCTAGCTCATGTTTTTGTGTATTTGTATTTTTCATTAATTCTGGAAAACTATAAGCCATTATAGTTTATATAACTATAATTTAACATAACTGTAAACTATTATAATTTAATATGACTATTTATTTGACTATTGCTTCTCATCTGTTTTCTCTAGCCTATCCTCTGTAACTCAGTGTCCATGTATGTTGGACTTCCTAATTCAATTTTCTATGTATCTGAATTTCTCTTTCATATATTTTTTCTCCTTAGTTCTCAGTCCTGTACTATAGTTAAGTTTCTTTGATTTATCATCCAGATCATTAATTTTCTCTTCGGTGATTGTGATACAAGGAGCAGGATTATATCACTGGGGCTTCTATTATAAAAACTTCTTTAGCAATACAAATATAGGCTTCTATTATGAAATATTTCTTAGAGCTTTCATTGTTTCATAGTTTTATTTTGATTTCTTCTTTATCCTCCTTCTCTCCCTGTTCATCCTTCTTTCCCATTTTTTTAATTCTTTAGATTTTTAACAGTTATTGACTTCATAAAATAAACAACAGTCTGGATGAAAAACTTGACATAATGATTATTCAGTTGTCAGAATTAAAAATATTTGAAATTCAATTTCCCTTATAAAGCAGACCAGGATTATATACAAATGAATCTAGGAGCTCATTTTGAGTTGGTTTGACAAATATCTCACTGGGAACAGAGATTTCTCCTTTTCCTAGAAAGGGAGTTTGCAACTAAACCCAGCTTCTCCTTGGCCTTGTGCTTTCTTCCTCTAAACAAGGACCCCACTGACACCAAGTTCTCCAAATTCTAGCCAAATAGCATTACGAGACAATTTTTGTATACATCTGATCTTCTAAATCCAGACTGCCTAATGTCTAACAGCCCATGTAGTTCTCCACTGACAAGACTGCTTTTTCACACTAGCCCAATACAATGATTGAATCACCAGACTACACTTTCTTATTGGGTCATAGGTCCACATGATGGAATAACATACCCAGGTTCCAGTAAACTTTTATAGGTGATGCTTGGTCATAAGGACCCATGCCTTCCTAGGATCAAGGGGATCATTTTTTTTAAAGATTTTATTTATTTATTTTACAGACAGAGATCACAAGTAGGCAGAGAGGCAGGCAGAGAGAGAGAGGAGGAAGCAGGCTTCCTGCTAAGCAGAGAACCCGATGCGGGGCTTGATCCCAGGACCCTGGGATCATGACCTGAGCCGAAGGCAGAGACTTTAACCCACTGAGCCACCCAGGCAAAGGGGATCATTGCTTTTAATCCCCTTGCATAAGTTTCCTTGGCTTAGAAATGTTCTCTTAATAAAGTCTATTCTTCAACTCATGAAGTGCGACATTAAATTTGTCCCAAATATTGATGTGGGTCAGATGGAGTTGAATTTATGATATGCTATTTTCTGAGAAGTTTTATGACTTGTAATTTAGGTTCTAGAGCATGATTCTCAAATGTGAGTATGCATAAAAATCATGTGGAGGGCTCTGTAAAATAGAGACTATTAGATGTCAACTCAGAATTTGATTTAGCAAGTTTTGGTTGGGGTCCCAGAAAGTGCATTTATAAGAAGTTTCAAGTGATGCTAATACTGTTGATCCCTGGAATACATATCAGGAATCAATGATCTGTAGAAATCTTGTCCAGCTGGGAAAGTGTTGCTTCACTAAGATTTACACTGCTTTGGACAAATAATTCATGGGTATTATCAGCTTAAGAACATTTTTAATTTATTGGCAGGACTTTGTAAATTATCTAAATTCAAATCCCTAAAGCAGGTGAAGGCAGACCTATTGCTATAAATTTTTAGAGAATACTTTTTTTTTTAAAAGATTTATTTATTTATTTATTTGACAGAGAGAAATGACAAGTAGGCAGAGAAGCAGGCAGAGAGAGAGAGAGAGGAGGAGGAAGCAGGCTCCCCGCCGAGCAGAGAGCCCGACGCGGGACTCGATCCCAGGACCCTGAGATCATGACCCGAGCCGAAGGCAGCAGCTCAACCACTGAGCCACCCAGGCGCCCCGAGAATACTTTTTATTTGTGACTCATGGCAGAGAATAAAACAAAATGTTTCCTCTTTTCTTATGTAAATGGAATTTTTTTAGTCTCTGCCTTTACTGAGCTTGAGGCCTTATATTATTTCTGCTTTAGGTAGGAATTTTCATTTCAATTATCCACCTCATGTGAACTTAAGATCATTAAAACTAATAAATACCCTTTAATCATCAAGGCTAAACCAAAGTAGCTGCAGCATTAAATCAGTTATTGAACTGGTTTTGAGTTTCCTTTTGGGGCCGATAGGCATTTCTTTATTTTCCTGAGTTCTTTTATGTGAAGTTCTATTTATATCCACATTTTCAAATGTATGGTAGTGGGAAGATTTTCAAGATATTTAGTTTTACATTTTTCTTGAAAAGAAATCACAGATTTATTATTTAAAGATAAACAATCTTGCAAAATGCAAAGAGTGTTTATAACACAATTTTAATCCAAGGAAATATCAAAGTACAATACTATAAGCAGACATAAAATTATCATACACGACTACCAGAATCATACACAATAAGACTTTCTTCATTAGTCTCTGGCTCTGAGTATCACTTATTCAATGGTGTGTATATGACAACTATTTTGGAAGTGTCAAGTAGTTTTCTTTTTTTTAATTATTATTATGTTATGTTAGTCACCATACAATTCATCATTAGTTTTTGACGTAGTGTTTCATGATTCATTTTTTGGCATGTCAAGTAGTTTTCAACTGGTGAACCATCTCCAAGGAATTTGTAGTGTCTGTGGACAGGTATTTTGGGGTTACATTCATGTTTGTTTTGAGAAATATTGTTAGTTTTTAGAATAACAACTATTAATCATTAACATTTTAAAATATTTACTATGTACCAGTGTATTTAATCTTTACAACAACCTGTGGGATCAGTATTAATTACTCCCATTTCACAGATGAGGGAACCCAGAGTGAGGTTAAGAAACTTGTCAAAGGTCACACAACTAGTCAGTGGTATAACTGATTATAAATGACAATACTATTACTCCACAATACAACTGCCATACGAAGGCTTCTCAAACTTCAAAGTGCTCCCTTTCAAAAGCCAATTTACTGACACTTAATATTTATATAAATTATTTTTCATATTACTTTAGTCACAAATGATAAATTTCTTGCTTTTATAACTTTTATATAAATATTGTAAAAATGTCAAAACAAATTAAAAAAGTAATTACAAAGGTATGAACTAAATCAAATAAAATAACAGTAATTTAAAGTGATTGACAATGCTATTTGTTTAAATTAAAAAAAAATAAACTTGTTTTGGGGGAGCCTGGGTTGCTCAGTCACTTAAACATCTGCTTTTGGCTCAGATAACAATCTCAGGGTCCTGGGATTGAGCCCTGTATCAGGCTTTCTGCTCAGCAGGAAATCTGCTTCTCCCTCTCCCCCTGCTCCTCCATCTTGCTTGAGTTATTTCTCTCTTTCTCTCAAATCAATAAATAAAATCTTTTAAAAAATAAACTCGTTTTTAACAAGTCCATTATTTTTTATTACAGTATAATTAACATAAAGTATGATAATATTTTCATGTGTACAGTTTTATACATTTTGTATATTTCACAATGCTCACCAGGATGATGTAGTTGTCTTATGAAATCATAAATGTTATAACAATATTATTGATAATACTCTCCATGTAGTACTTTTCATCTCCATGACTTATTTATTTTATCACTGGAAGTTTGTACTTCTCAGTCCCCTTTATCTATTCTATCTCCCCATTCTCCTTCCCTCTGGCAATGATCAGTTTGTTCTCTGTATATGAAAGACTGTGTTTTTTTGTTTGTTCATTCGTTTTCTCTTTCATATTCCACATATAAGTGAATCATATAGTATTTGTCTTTGTCTGATTATTTCACTTAGCATAGTCCCTTTTAGATCCATCCATGCTGCAAAAGGCAAGATATTATTCTTTTTTATGATTAATATTCCTTTGAATGTACATATTACAGCTTCTTTATCCATTCATCTACCAATGGACACTTAGGTTGCTTCCATATCTTGGTTATTGTAAATAATGCCTCAATTACCATAGGCATGAATATATTAGTGTTTTCATTTTCCCTAGGCAAATACCCAGTAGTGGAATTACTGGATCATATGGAATTTCTATTTATAATTTTTTGACAAATCTCCATAATGTTTTCCACAGTGGTTGCCCCAATTTTCATTCTCATTAACAGTGCATGGGGTTCCCTTTTCTTTTTTTCCCCCTTTTCTATACATCTTCCCCAACACTTGTTAATTCTTGTGTTTTTGATACTAGCCATTTTGACTGGTGTGAAGTAATATTGCATTGTGATTTTGAATTGCATTTCCTTGATGATTAGTGATTATGAGCATCTTTTCACATGTCTTTTGAACATCTGTATATCTTATTTGGAAAAACATCTATTCAGCTATTCTTACCACTTTTTAATTGGATTTTTTTTTTTGGCATTGAATTGTGTGTTTTGACGCATACTCATGCAAGTGAGTATATCACTTTCAAATATCTTCTCCCATTCAACTAGGTTACTTTTTCATTTTGTTGATGGTTTTCTTTGCTATGCAAAAGCTTTTTCATTTTAGTATATTCTAATGGTTTATTTATGCCTTTGTTTTCATTGCTTGAGGTGACATATCCTTAAATACATTGCTAAAGTTGATCTCCAAGGAGGTGTTTTTTAGGAGTTTTGTGTTTTCAAAACTCACATTTAGGTCTTTATTCCATTTTGAGTTTATTCTTATGTATGGTGTAAAAAAAAGTGGTCGAGTTGATTCTTTTGCTCGTAACTGTCCAGTTTTCAAAACAGCAGTTATGGAAAATATTATTTTCGCATTGTATATACTTGTCTCTTTTGTCATAAATGAATTGACCCTAGCAGTGTGGGTTTATTTCTGGGCTCTCTGTTCCATTGATCTACGTGTTGTCTATTTTTGTGACAGTAAAATATGTTTTGATTACTACTTTGTAGTATATTTTGAAATCTAGGATTGTGGTATCTCTAGCTTTGTTCTTCTTTTTCTTTTTTTTTAAGATTTTATTTATTTATTTGACAGACAAAGATCACAAGTAGGCAGAGAGGCAGGAAGAGAGAGAGGGGGAGGGAAACAGGCTTCCTGCAGAGCAGAGAGCCAGATGCAGGGCTTGATATCAGGACCCTGAGATCATGAACTGAGCTGAAGGCAGAGACTTTAAAACACTGAGCCACCCAGATGCCCCTGTTCTTCTTTTTCAACATGCTTTCACTATTTAAGGTCTTCTTTGTTTTCATATAAAGTATAAAATTATTTTTCTTAGTCCTATAAAAAAGTTATTGGTATTTTGATAAAGATTACATCATATCTGTAGATTTCCTTATGTAATGTAGATATTTTAAAATATTAATTCTTCCAAGCTGTGTACATGATATATCTTTTTCTTTGGTTATATCATCTTCAATTTCTTTCATCATTGTCTTATAGATTTCAGAAAGGAGACCTTTCACCTCCTTGGTTAAATTTATTCTCAGAGGGAAGAGTCAAGATGGCAGAGAAGTAGCAGGCTGAGACTATTTCAGCTAGCAGGAGATCAGCTAGATAGCTTATCTAAAGATTGCAAACACCTGCAAATCCATCGGCAGATCGAAGAGAAGAAGAACAGCAATTCTGGAAACAGAAAAACAACCACTTTCTGAAAGGTAGGACTGGCGGAGAAGTGAATCCAAAGCGACGGGAAGATAGACTCCGGGGAGAGGGGCTGGCTCCCGGCAAACGGCAGAGCAACGGGGCACAAAATCAGGACTTTTAAAAGGCTGCTCCACTGAGGGACATTGCTCCAGAGGCTAAACCGGGGCAAAACCCACGCGGGGTCAGTGTGGCCTCAGGTCCTGCAGGGTCACAGAAGGATCGGGAGTGTCTCAGAGCTTGCAGGTATTGGAACGGGAAAACCGGCTACAGAGACAGGGCCGACAGTAAGCTCACAGCTCCAGGTTACCTTGAACTAGCCACAGGCTTGGTGAGCTCGGAGCGCGGCTGTAGGTCAGGCAGACGGGAGTAACTGGGTGCTGTTCTCTGAGGGCACACTGAGAAGTGGGGCCCCAGGCTCTCGGCTCCTCCGGGCCAGAGACCAGGAGGCCGCCATTTGTATTCCCTTCCTCCAGAACTCTACGGAAAGCGCTCAGGGAACAAAATCTTCTGAAAGCAAACCCTAGCAGATTACTCATCCCCTGGTAAGGGCAGTGCAATTCCACCTGGACAAAGACATTTGAGAATCACTACACCAGGCCCCTCCCCCAGAAGATCAACAAGAAATCCAGCCAAGACCAAGTTCACCTACCAAGGAGTGCGGTTTCAATACCAAGGAGAGCAGCAGAATTCCAGAGGAGGAGAAAGCAATGCATGGAACTCATGGCGTTCTCCCTGTGATTTTTTTTAGTCTTACAGTGAATTTAATTTTTTTCTTTTTCATTTTTATTTCTCACCTTCTGGTAATTTTTTTTTAACTTTTACCCTTTTCTTTTTTAACGTTTTTTAACTAGTATATCTAATATATATATTTTTTCTTTTTTATATTTTTCTTTATTCGTTTTCTTTTTTTAAATTCTTTTCTTTTCTTTTTTTTTCTTTCTTCCTTTTTGAACCTCTTTTTATCCCCTTTCTCCCCCCTCACGATTTGGGATCTCTTCTGATTTGGTCAAAGCATATTTTCCTCGGGTTGTTGCCACCCTTTTAGTATTTTACTTGCTCCTTCATATACTCTTAGCTGGACAAGATTACAAGACGGAAAAATTCACCACAAAAAAAAGAACAAGAGGCAGTACCGAAGGCTAGGGACCTAATCAATATAGACATAGGTAATATGTCAGATCTAGAGTTCAGAATGACAATTCTCAAGGTTCTAGCTGGGCTCGAAAACGCATGGAAGATATTAGAGAAACCCTCTCGGGAGATATAAAAGCCCTTTCTGGAGAAATAAAAGAACTAAAATTTAGCCAAGTTGAAACAAAAAAGCCATTGATGAAGTTCAATCAATAATGGAGGCTCTCACTGCTAGGATAAATGAGGCAGAATAAAGAATTAGTGATATAGAAGACCAAATGACAGACAATAAAGAAGCTGAGCAAAAGAGGGACAAAAAGCTACTGGACCATGAGGGGAGAATTCGAGAGATAAGTGACACCATAAGACAAAACAACATTAGAATAATTGGGATTCCAGAAGAAGAAGAAAGAGAGAGGGGAGCATAAGGCATACTGGAGAGAATTATTGGGGAGAATTTCCCCAATATGGCAAAGGGAACGACATCAAAATTCAGGAGGTTCAGAGAACGACCCTCAAAATCAACAAGAATAAGCCCACACCCCATCAACTTATAATAAAATTTACAAGTCTCAGTGACAAAGAGAAAATCCTGAAAGCAGCCCAGGAAAAGATGTCTGTAACATACCATGGTAAAAATATTAGATTGTCAGATGACTTATCCACAGAGACCTGGCAGGCCAGAAAGGGCTGGCATGATATTTTCAGAGCACTAAAGGAGAAAAACATGCAGCCAAAAATAATATATCCAGCTAGGCTATCATTGAAAATAGAAGGAGAGATTAAAAGCTTCCAGGACAAACAAAAACTGAAAGAATTTGCAAACACCAAACCAGCTCTACAGGAAATATTGAAAGGGGTCCTCTAAGCAAAGAGAGAGCCTACAAGTGGTAGATCAGAAAGGAACAGAGACCATATACAGTAACAGTCACCTTACAGGCAATACAGTGGCACTAAATTCATATCTCTCAATAGTTACCCTGAATCTGAATGGGCTAAATGTCCCTGTCAAAAGACACAGGGTATCAGAATGGATAAAAAAACAAAACCCATCAATATGTTGCCTCCAAGAAACTCATTTTAAGCCCGAAGAAACCTCCAGATTTAAAGTGAGGGGGTGGGAAAGAATTTACCATGCTAATGGACATCAGAAGAAAGCAGGAGTGGCAATCCTTATATCATATCAATTAGATTTTAAGCCAAAGACTATGATAAGAGATGAGGAAGGACACTATATCATACTCAAAGTGTCTGTCCAACAAGAAGATCTAACAATTTTAAATATCTATGCCCCCAATGTGGGAGCAGCTAACTATATAAACCAATTAATAACAAAATCAAAGAAACACATCAACAATAATACAATAATAGTAGGGGATTTTAACACTCCCCTCACTGAAATGCACAGATCATCCAAGCAAAAGATCAGCAAGGAAATAAAGGCCTTAAATGACACACTGGACCAGATGGACATCACAGATATATTCAGAACATTTCATCCCAAAGCAACAGAATACATATTCTTCTCTAGTGCACATGGAACATTCTGCAGAATAGATCACATCCTCAGTCCTAAATCAGGACTCAACCGGTATCAAAAGATTGGGATCATTCCCTGCATATTTTCAGACCACAATGCTCTAAAGCTAGAACTCAACCACAAAAGGAAGTTTGGAAAGAACCCAAATACAAGGAGACTAAATAGCATCCTTCTAAAGAATGAATGGGTCAACCGGGAAAATAAATAAGAATTGAAAAAAATCATGGAAACAAATGATAATGAAAATACAACGGTTCAAATCTGTGGGACACAACAAAGGCAGTACTGAGAGGAAAATATATAGACGTACAAGCCTTTCTCAAGAAACAAGAAAGGTCTCAGGTACACAACCTAACCCTACACCTAAAGGAGCTGGAGAAAGAACAAGAAAGAAACCCTAAGCCCAGCAGGAGAAGAGAAATCATAAAGATCACAGCAGAAATCAATGAAATAGAAACTGAAAAAACAATAGAACAAATCAATGAAACTAGGAGCTGGTTCTTTGAAAGAATTAATAAAATTGATAAACCCCTGGCCTGACATATCAAAACGAAAAGAGAAAGGACCCAAATAAATAAAATCATGAATGAAAGAGGAGAGATCACAACTAACACCAAAGAAATACAAACTAATATAAGAACATACGATGAGCAAGTCTACGCCAATATATTTGACAATCTCGAAGAAATGGATGCATTCCTAGAAACATATAAACTACCACAACTGAACAAGGAAGAAAAAGAAAGCCTGAAAAGACCCATAACCAGTAAGGAGATTGAAACAGTCATTAAAAATCTCCAAACAAATAAAGCCCAGGGCCAGACAGCTTCCCAGGGGAATTCTACCAAACATTTAAAGAAGAACTAATTCCTATTCTCCTGAAACTGTTCCAAAAAATAGAAATGGAAGGAAAACTTCCAAACTCATTTTATGAGGCCAGCATCACCTTGATCCCACAACCAGACAAGGATCCCAACAAAAAAGAGAGCTATAGACCAGTATCCTTGATGAACACAGATGCGAAAATACTCAACAAAATACTAGCCAATAGGATTCAACAGTACATTAAAAGGATTATTCACCACAACCAAGTGGGATTTATTCCAGGGCTGCAAGGTTGGTTCAACATCCGCAAATCAGTCAATGTGATACAACACATCAATAAAAGAAAGAACAAGAACCATATGATACTCTCAATAGATGCTGAAAAAGCATTTGACAAAGTACAGCATCCCTTCCTGATCAAAACTCTTCAAAGTGTAGGGATAGATGGCATATACCTCAATATCATCAAAGCCATCTATGAAAAACCCACCGCAAATATCATTCTCAATGGAGAAAAACTGAAAGCTTTTCCGCTAAGGTCAGGAACATGGCAGGGATGTCCATTATCACCACTGATATTCAACATAGTACTAGAGGTCCTAGCCTCAGCAATCAGACAACAAATGAAATTAAAGGCATCCAAATCGACAAAGAAGAAGTCAAACTATCACTCTTCTCAGATGATATGATACTCTATGTGGAAAACCCAAAAGACTCCACTCCAAAACTGCTAGAACTTGTACAGGAATTCAGTAAAGTGTCAGGATATAAAATGAATGCGCAGAAATCAGTTGCATTTCTCTACACCAACAACGAGACAGAAGAAAGAGAAATTAAGGAGTCATTCCCCTTTACAATTGCACCCAAAACCATAAGATACATAGGAATAAACCTAACCAAAGAGGCACAGAATCTATACTCAGAAAACTATAAAGTACTCATAAAGAAATTGAGGAAGACACAAAGAAATGGAAAAATGCTCCATGCTTCTGGATTGGAAGAATAAATATTGTGAAAATGTCTATGCTACCTAAAGCAATCTACACTTTTAATGCAATTCCTAACAAGGTACCATCCATCTTTTTCAAAGAAATGGAACAAATAATTCTAAAATTTATATGGAACCAGAAAAGACCTCGAATAGTAAAAGGGATATTAAAAAAGAAAGCCAACGTTGGTGGCATCACAATTACGGACTTCAAGCTCTATTACAAAGCTGTCATCATCAAGACAGCATGGTGCTGGCACAAAAACAGACACATAGATCAATGGAACAGAATAGAGAGCCCAGACATAGACCTTCAATTCTATGGTCAACTAATCTTCGACAAAGCAGGAAAGAATGTCCAATGGAAGAAAGACAGCCTCTTCAATAAATGGTGCTGGGAAAATTGGACATCCACATGCAGAAAAATGAAATTGGACTATTTCCTTACACCACACACGAAAATAGACTCAAAATGGATGAAGGACCTCAATGTGAAAAAGGAATCCATCCAAATCCTTGAGGAGAACACAGGCAGCAACCTCTTCGACCTCAGCCGCAGCAACATCTTCCTAGGAACATCGCCAAAGGCAAGGGAAGCAAGGGCAAAAATGAACTATTGGGATTTCATCAAGATCAAAAGCTTTTGCACAGCAAAGGAAACAGTTAACAAAATCAAAAGACAACTGACAGAATGGGAGAATGCAAACAACATATCAGATAAAGGACTAGTGTCCAAAATCTATAAAGAACTTAGCAAACTCAACACCCAAAGGACAAATAATCCAATCAAGAAATGGGCAGAGGACATGAACAGACATTTCTGCAAAGAAGACATCCAGATGGCCAACAGACACATGAAAAAGTGCTCCATATCACTCGGCATCAGGGAAATACAAATCAAAACCACAATGAGATACCGCCTCACACCAGTCAGAATGGCTAAAATTAACAAGTCAGTAAATGACAGATGCTGGTGAGGGTGTAGAGAAAGGGGAACCCTCCTACACTGTTGGTGAGAATACAAACTGGTGCAACCACTCTGGAAAACAGCATGAAGTTTTTTCCAAATGTTGAAAATAGAACTTCCCAATGACCCAGTAATTGCACTACTGAGTATGTACCCTAAAGATACAAACACAGTGATCCAAAGGGGCACGTGCAACCTAATATTTATAGCAGCAATGTCCACAATAGCCAAACTATGGAAAGAACCTAGATGTCCATGAACAGATGAATGGATCAAGAAGAAGTGTTATATATACACAATGGAATACTATGCAGCCATCAAAAGAAATGAAATCTTGCCATTTGCGACAACATGGATGGAACCAGAGCGTATCATGCTTAGCGAAATAAGTCAAGCAGAGAAAGGTAACTATCATATGATCTCCCTGATATGAGGAAGTGGTGATGCAACATGGGGACTTAAGTGGGTACAAGAAGAATTAATGAAACAAGATGGAATTGGGAGGGAGACAAACCATAAGTGACTCTTAATCTCACAAAACAAACTGAGGGTTGCTGGGAGGAGGGGGTTTGGGAGAAGGGGGTGGGATTATGGACATTGGGGAGGGTATGTGCTTTGGTGATTGCTGTGAAGTGTGTAAACCTGGTGATTCACAGACCTGTACCCCTGAGGATAAAAATATATGTTTATAAAAATTAAACAATTAAAAAAATATTTATTCTCAAGTATTATTTTTGGTGCAAATATAAATGAAAATTTTTAAAACTCCCTTTCTGCTATTCTGTTATTAGTGTATACAAATGCAACAGATTTCTATATATTAATTTTGTATTTTACAACTTTACTGAATTTATTTATAAGTACTTTGCTGAATTTATTTAAGGTTTTTGTTGGAGACTTTATGATTTTCTCTATATAGTAGCATATTATCTTCAAATAGTGACAGTTTTACTTCTTCCTCACCAAATTGGATTCCATTTGTTTCTTTTTCTTGTCTAATTAATGACCAAGACTTCCAGTAATAAGTGGAATAAAATTGATGAGAGTGGACATCTTTGTCTTATTCTTCATTGTAGAAGAAAAACTTGTTTCTCTTCATTCAGCTTGGCATTAGCTGTGGGTTTTTCCCATATAGCCTTTATTATATTGAGTCATATTCACTCTAAACCCATTTCAGTGAAAAACTTTTTCATGAACAAATACCTTATTTTTTAAAAGATTTTATTATTTGACACACACACACAGAGAGAGAGAGAGAGAGAGAGAGAAAGGGAACATATAAGCAGGAGGAGTAGGAGAGGGAGAAGCAGGCTTCCTCCTAAGCAGGGGGCCCAATGCAGGACTCAATCCCAAGACCCCAGGGTCATGACCTGAGCCAAAGGCAGACGCTTAATGACTGAGCCACTGAGGCGCCCACAAATACTATATTTTGTCAAAGGATTTTTTCTGCATTTATTGAGATGATAATTTTTCCTCTTTGTTAATGCAATGTATCATATTGACTGTATTGTGAATATTGAACTACTCATATTCTTGGGATAAATCTCACTTAAGAGTAGTGAATAAACATTTTTTTTAGTTTTTTTTAATATAATTTTTTATTTTTTATAAACATATATTTTTATCCCCAGGGGTACAGGTCTGTGAATCACCAGGTTTACACACTTCACAGTTTTTTTTTAATTCCAGTTAGTTGATTAACATGCAGTGTTATATTAGTTACAGGTATACACTATAGCAGTTCAACAATTCCATACATCATCCATTGCTCATCAGGACAAGTGTTCTCCTTAAGCCTAATCACCTATTTCACCCATACTCCCACCTACCGCCTGTCCACTAACCATCAGTTTCTTCATTTTTAAGAGTCTGTGGCTTGGTTTGTCTGTCTTTTTTCCCTTACCTTTCTTCTTTTTATATGGTTCTTAAATTTCACATATGATTAAAATCATATAGCATTTTCTTCCTCTGACCAAGTTTTTTTCTTAATCTTTCTTTTTTTTATTAATTTCTTTTCAGCGTAACAGAATTCATTGCTTATGCACAACACCCAGTGCTCCATGCAATCTGTGCCCTCCGTAATACCTACGACCTGGCTTCCCCAACCTCCCACCCCTTGCCCCTTCAAAACCCTCAGATTGTTTTTCAAAGTCCATAGTCTCTCATGGCTCACTTCCCCTTCCAATTTCCCTCAGTTCCCTTCTCCTCTCCATCTCCCTATGTCCTACATGTTATTTGTTATGCTCTACAAACAAATGAGACCATATGATAATTGACTCTCTCTGCTTGACTTAATTCACTCAGCATAATCACTTCCAGTCCCGTCCATGTTGATACAGAAGTCGGGTATTCATCCTTTCTGATGGAGGCATAATACTCCATAGTGTATATGGACCACATCTTCCTTATCCACTCATCCACTGAAGGACATCTTGGTTCTTTCCACAGTTTGGTGACCGTGGCCATTGTGGCTATGAACATTATGGTTCAGATGGCCCTTCTTTTCACTACATCTGTATCTTTGGGGTAAATACCCAGGAGTGCAATGGCAGGGTCATAGGGAAGCTCTATTTTTAATTTCTTAAAGAATCTCCACACTGTTCTCCAAAGAGGCTGCACCAACTTGCATTCCCACCAACAGTATAGGAGGGTTCCCCTTTCTCCACATCCTCTCCAACACACATTGTTTCCTGTCTTGCTAATTTTGGCCATTCTAACTGGTATAAGGTGGTATCTCAATGTGGTTTTCATTTGAATCTCCCTGATGGCTAGTGATAATGAACATTTTTTTCATGTGTCTGATAGCCATTTGCATGTCTTCATTGGAGAAGTGTCTATCCATGTCTTCTGCCCATTTTTTGACATGATTATCTGTTTTGTGTGTGTTGAGTTTGAGAAGTTCTTTATAGATCCTGGATATCAACTTTTTGTCTGCACTGTCATTTGCAAATATCTTCTCCCAATCCATGGGTTGCCTCTTTGTTTTGTTGACTGTTTCCTTGGCTGTGCAGAATTTTTGATCTTGATGAAGTCACAAAAGTTTATTTTCACTTTTGTTTCCTTTGCCTTTGGAAACATATCTTGAAATAAGTTGCTCTGGCTGAAATCAAAGAGGTTACTGCCTATGTTCTCCTCTAGGGTTCTGATGGATTCCTGTCTCACATTGAGGTCTTTTATCCATTTTGAGTTTATCTTTGTGTACGGTGTAAGAGAATGGTCGAGTTTCATTCCTCTACATATAGCTGTCCAATTTTCCCAGCACCATTTATTGAAGAGACTGTCTTTTTTCCACTGTATATTTTTTCCTCCTTTGTTGAAGATTATTGGACCATAGAGTTGAGTGTCCATATCTGGGCTCTCTACTCTGTTCCACTTGTCTACATGGCTATTTTTATGCCAGTACATGCTGTCTTGGTGATCATAGCTTTGTAATAAAACTTGAAATCAGGTAACGTGATGCCCCAGTTTTGTTTTTCTTTTTAAAGATTTCCTTAGCAATTCGGGGTCTCTTCTGATTCCATACAAATTTTAGGATTATTTGCTCCAGCTCTTTGAGGGATTTTGGTGGAATTTTTTAAATCTTTTTTTTAAAATTTTATTTATTTATTTGACAGAGAGAGATCACAAGTAGACAGAGAGGCAGGCAGAGAGAGGAAGGGAAGCAAGCTCCCTGCTGAGCAGAGAGCCTGATGCGGGCCTCAATCCCAGGACCCTGAGATCATGACCTGAGCCCAAGGCAGAGGCTTTAACCCACTGAGCCACCCAGGCGCCCCTCTTCTGTCCATTTTTTAACTGCATTGTTTAGGGAGTGTTGAGTTGAATAAATTCTTAATATATTTTTGATATTAACTTTATCAAATATTTAATTTGTAAATATCTTCTTCCACTATATATGTTGCTTTTTATGGTGAGTGTTTCCTTTGCTATGCAGAGCTTTTTTAAATTTTATTTTGATGTTGTTCCAATAGCTGGTTTTTGCTTTTATTTCCTTTTCCTTGGAAGACATATCTAGAAAAAAGTTGGTATGGCCAATATCAGAGAAGTTACTGCCTATGTTCTCCTCTAAAATTGTTATATTTTCAGGTCTCACATTTAGGTCATTAATCCATTTTGAATTAATTTTTGCATATGGTGGAAGAAAGTGGTACAGTTTAATTCTTTTGCATGTTGCTTTCCAGTTCTCTCAATAATGTTTATTGAAGAGACTTTTTCCTATTAGATATTCTTTCCTGCTTTGTCAAAGAGTAATTGACCATTCAACTGTGGGTTCATTTCTGGGTTTTATATTCTGTTTCATTGATATATATGTCTATTTTTTTTTCTTCCAGTACCATACTGTTTTAATCACTACAGATTTGTAATATAGCTTGAAGTCTAAAATTGTGATGACTTCTGTTTTGTTTTTTCAAGATTGCCATGGCTATTTAGGATTTTTTTGTGGTTACACATAAATCTCAGGATTGTTTGTTCTACCTCTGTGAAAAATGCTGCTAGTATTTTGATAGTGATTGCATTAAATGTGTAGATTGTTTTTGGTGGTATTTATATTTTAACAACATTTAACAACAGAATGTGTTTCCATTTCTTTGTGTTATTTTCAAATTCTTTCATCAGTGTTTTACAGTTTTCAGAGTACAGGTTTTTCAAATTTTTGGTTAGGTTTATTCCTGGATATTTTAATATTTTGGCTGCATTTGTAAATAAAATTGATTTCTTAATTACTTTTTCTATTGTATAGAAATGCAATGGATTTCTTCACAGTGATTTTGTACCTGCAACTTAATTTATCATTTCTGGCAAATTTTTGGTCAAGTCTTTCAGGTTTCTGTATGTAAAAACCTGATATATATATATATATATATATATATATATATATATATATTCTGAAAATACTGAAAGTTTTACTTCCTCCTTACCATGTTAGATGCTTTTATATCTTTTTTCTTGTCTGATTGTTGAGACTAGTACTCCTAGTACTATATTGAAAAGAAGTGGTCAGAGTGGACATCCTTACCTTTTTCCTGACTTCAGGGAAAAAACTCTCACTTTTTACCATTTAAGGATGATGTTAGCTCTGGGTTTTTCATAAATGGTCTCTATTATGTTGAGACATATTTTCTGTAAACCTACTTGGTTAAGGGTTTTTATCATGAGTGGATGTACTTTGTCAAAAGCTATTTCTGTATCTATTTAAATGATCATATGGTTTTTATTCTTTCTCTTTTTCATATGAAGTATCATGTTGACTGTTTTGAGAATATTGAACCCCCATTGCAATCCAGGAATAAAACCCGCTTGATTGTGGTGAATGATTTTTTTTTCAGTGTATTATTGGATTCAGTTGGCTAGTATTTTCTTGAAGATTTTTGCATCTATGTTCATCAGATATATAGGCCTATAATTCTTATGTGTGTGTGTGTGTGTGTGTGTGTGTGTGTGTGTGTGTGTGTGTATTGCCTTTATCTGGTTTTGGTATTGTGGTAATACAGACTTCACAGAATGAATTTGGAAGTTTTCCTTCCCTTCCTATTTTTTTAAAATATTTTGAGAATAAGTATTAACTCTTCTTTAAATGAAAGGTAGAATTTGCTTCACTTCACTTCATTGTGAATCCATCTGTCCATGGACTTTTGTTTGTTGGGTTTTTTGATTACTGGTTCAATTTCATTTCTTATTATTGGGCTGTTCACATTTTCTTTCATCCTGCTTCATTTATTTGATCATTTTATTTGTTTTGTCATTTATTTGTTTCTGGGAATTTATCCACTTTTGTGTTGTCCAATTTTTTTGATACATAGGTTTTCATGATACTCTTATAGTTTTTTTTTGTATTTCTGTGGTGTTGGTTGTTATTGTCTCTTCTCATTTGTGATTTTACTTATTTGACTCCTTTCACTTTTTTAAAAGATTTTATTTATTTATTTATTTATTTGATAGACAGAGATCACAGGTAGGCAGAGGCAAGCAGATAGAGAAGAAGGGATGCAGGCTCCCTGCTGAGCAGAGATCCCAATGCAGGGCTTGATCCCAGGACTCTGGGATCACGACCTGAGCCAAAGGCAGAGGCTTTAACCCACTGAGCCCCTCAGGTGCCCTGAGTCCTTTGAGTTTTGTTCTTGATAAGTCCTTCTAGAGGTTTATCAAGTTTGTTGATTTTTTTCAATGACTCAGATTCTGGTTTCATTCATCTGTTTTACCTTTTCTTTCTTTCTTTGTTTTCCTTTTTCTTCTTTCTTTATTTTTTTAAGTTTCTATATCATTTATTTCTGCTCTAATCTTTATTATTTTCTTCCTTTTGCTTATTTCAGGTTTTTTTTTTTTTTTTTTTTTTTTTTTTTTTTTTTTTTGCTGTTCTTTTTCTAGCTCCTTTACGTGTAAGGTTAGGTTATCTATATGAGATTTTCCTTCTTTTGATAGGCCCCTGTTGTTACAAATGTCCCTCCTGAAACTGCATTTTTTTGTACCCCAAATGTTTTGGGCCATTGTGTTTCATCTTCATTTGTATCCATGTACTTTTTATTTCTTCTTGTATATCCTGGTTGACCCATTCATTATTTTGTAACATGCTATGTATCCTCAATGTATTTGTGGTTCACTTCTAGTTTCATAATATTGTGGTCAGAAAAGATGTATAGTATGAATTCAATCTTTTTGAGTTTGTTGAGGTTTTTAGTTGGCTAATAGGCAAACCATTCTGGAGAATGTTCCATGTGCACTTGAAAAGAATGTGTAGTCTGCTTTTTAGGATGGAATTTTCTGAATATATCTGTCAAATCCATCTTTTCCAGTGTGTCATTCAAAGTCCTTGTTTCCTTGTTGATTTTTCATTTAAATGATCTCTCTATTTATGTAGGGGGGTAGTAAAGTCCTCTACTATTATTATATCATTATCTATTAGTTCCTTTATGTTTGTTATTAACTGTTTCATGTATTTGGGTGCTCCCATGTTGGGTGTATAAATATTTATGATTATTATATCTTCTTGTTGGTTTGTCCCCATTATTATTACATTGTGTTTTCCTTAGTATCTTGTTACAGTCTTTGCTTTAAACTCGATTTTATCCAATATAAGTATGACTACTACAAGCTTTTTTTTACATCTATTTGCATGATAGCTCTTTATTCTCTCACTTTAAATCTGCAGATATTTTTAAGTCTACAATGAGTCTATTTTAGGCAGCATTTAGAAGGATAATTTTTTAATTCATTCTCTATATCTTGATTGGAGAATTTACCCCATTTACATTCAGAGTAGTTATTGATAAATATGTATTTATTGCCAATTTATTACTTGTTTTGTGGTCTTTTCTAAAGATTTTCTCTGATCTTTTCTTGTCTTTCTTTCATGGTTTGCTCATTTTTTAATGTGAAATATTTGGATTGTTTTTGTTTAATTTTTCCACATTAGTGGTTTTTTAATTTGTTTTTACTCTTAGGTTTGTATATAATCTCTTCTGCATATAGCAGTTTATATTAAGTTGATGTTCCTTCTTTGAACCCATTCTTTTTTACTTTCCTCCTTATAATATGGTGTCATATTTTAGTCCTTTAATTTTGTGAGTACCTTGACTGATATTTTTACAGGCATACATATTTTCTATCACTTCTGTGTTTCCTGCCTCTATACTGTCACTTTTGGTCTCTTCTTTCCACTCAGTGTCCCCTTTAATATTTCTTGCTGGTCTGGTTTAGTGGTCATGAACTCCTTAATTTTTTGTTTGCTTGGGAAACTGTTTATCTCTCCTTCCTTTCTGAATGATAGGCTTGCTGGACTGAGTGTTCTTGGATGAAGATTTCTCTGCTGAGTACTTTGAATATATCGTGCCATTTTCTTCTGGGTTGCAAAGTCTGTGATGAAGAATCCCATGAAAATCTGATGGTTTTTTTCTTTTAAGTTAATGACTTCTTTTGACTTGTTGCTTTTTTTTTTTCTTTATCTTTACCTTTTGCTATTTTAATTATTTCTCTTGGTGTGATCTTCTTTTGTTGATTTTGTTGGGGGTTCTCTATGCTTTCTGGATCTGGATATCTATTTCCTTCCCCACCCCCCTTTTTTTTCTGCAAATAGATTTTTCTGACCCCTCTTCTCTTTATTCTTCTGGCGTCTCCATAATACAAATGTTATTACCTTTGATGGAGTCACTGAGTTCCCTAAGTCTATTCTTGTTTCACGTCATTACTTTTTTCTCTCTTTTGTTAAGCTTGATTACTTTCCTTTACTCTGTCTTCTAGATCATTAATGTGTTTCTTTGCTACTTCCATCCTGCTGTTCATTACACCAAGTGTGTTTCTAATCACATTTATTGCATTCTTCTTCTCTGTTTGGTTCTTTTTTATCTCTGTGTCAAGGGTTTCACTGATGTCCTGCCTTTTTTCTCAAGTCCAGTGAGTATCATTATGACCATTGCTTTAAATACTGCATTAGGCATGTTACTTATATCTGTTTTTCTTATATCTCTGGCTATGGCCTTGTCTTATTCTTTCATTTCTGATCTTATCAGAATTTCTGTATCTTATCACTTTGTCTATGTCTCTGTGAGTGTTTCTCTATGTTAAGAAAGTCAGCTGCATCTTCCATTCTTGAGTATAATGACCTTATGAAGAAGCCATCCTGTAATTCCCTGCTGAATAGTGTGCTTTATTTCCCATGGCCTGGTGCTTCATGGAGTGTCTTCAATATATGCTGTGTGCACTCTGCTCTTTGATTTTGGCCACTTTTTCTTTCATGTCAGTCATCTGCAGAGGCTTTCTTTGCATGTTGTGTTTAGTTTTTGGTCCTTGGCCTCAGTATGGTTCATTTTAAGTTGGTGTGCTCTGGCCTATTTGTGAAATGAGACCTGTATTCACCACTGTCAGAACTGAGTCTTTGCAAAATTCCCAAATCAAGAGACATGATTTTGGCAGGAATTTGAGCCAGTCTTCTGGCCGAGGGGACTTGTGCCCTGGGACTGAGATGAGCAGGCCTGGGTATGGCACTTCTATGTGAGCACAGGGGACAGGGCTTGGTGTAAGCTAATTGGGTAGCGACAGTCAGCACTGTGCTGGTTTGCACAAGTTGTCCTTTGCTTAGGCTAAGTGCAGCCCTGGGCTTAAAGTGCTGTTGCCTATCAGTTCCTTACTTCTTGGACAATTCTCTCCATAGGTATTGCCTCTCTGGGACACACTCCAAGATGAATAAATAATATTCCCACTGTGTGTTCCAGGTGTTCTTCTGATGGCTGTTTCTTTTCTGTTTATCCATAGCCTCTTTGCCCTGCTTTCTGTTCGAGAATGGCCCTATGTCCTCCAGGTTCTGTCTAAGTCAATTTCACTGACCTTCAAAACACTAAGCTTTAAGTCCTGCTATTTCCAGGAGTGCAGAAAATTCTGCCCTTCTCGTTTTCCAAGCCAGTTCTTAGGAGTTTTGTTTTCCCCATGTACTCCTCTGTGTGCTATTCTATTTTTGGAATAGAAACATAAAACAAATAAATAAAACAAAAAACAAAAAAATAAACATCAAGGGGTTATTATAATTGAAGCTCTCAGTTATATTTACTTCAAGATGTAGGAGTGGATAGAATATTTAGGGACTGGCAAAAGGTGAAAAATGAGTCTGGGTCACTTTAGGGGTTATAACAAGAGGAAGCACTATATAAAATTTGGTGCTGAAGAGAAGCTTCCATTATGTCTTCCTTTGGGACCCAGAAGGTTAATGTTATATAGTAGAGAATATATCACATCTTTGTCCCTGATTCATGGCATAGAGCTTCAAAAACCTTGCAATTTCCGAATTGATAAGAATATCTTTGTTTTGCTAATGAGATGACATGTGACAGACCCTCGAAAGTATGAGAATGGGAACTGGTCATCAGAAAGACCAAGTGATTTATTTAAAGGGTTGGAACTTTTCATTGTCCAAACACAACATGGATGTGGGAACTGGATACTACATTCAATTACATGGCCATTTATTTAATCTATAACGCTTATGTAATAAAAAACCCATATAAAAACTCTGGACAGTGAAACTCAAGGGAGCTTTCTAGACTTGATCACAACCTGAGCCAAAACCAAGAGTTGGACACTCAAATGATTGAGCCATCCAGGCACTCCAAACACTCTTGGATCCCACATGATTACATATGAATAATGAGATGAAGAGATACATAGGCAAGGTCTAGAAGGGTCCCAAGTGCAAAAATTTCTATTCCTCTGGATTCAAATCATGTCACCCAGTACATTGCTATATTTACTAACCAGAAAGTTCAGGGTCTTGAGATCAAGCCCTGTGCTGGGCATTTTGCACAGTGCAGAGTCTGCTTGGTGTTTCTCTCTCCCTGTCCCTCTGCCCCCCCCCCAAAATAAATAAAGCTTATAAATATATTCAATTAGTGTTAAAAAACAACAGCATTAAAAGCAAATAGTCTGTATGTTATTTGCAAAGAGTGATTTATCCCCTCTTGATTTAAGTGGTTTTAAAAATTTTTATGTGATTAATGTTTTAAAGATTCTTACTACTGATTTCCATGGGTATAAGGGGTAAGATTTCAGCTAAGAGAAAAATGTTAAATTCCAAATGAGAAAGAATAATGGATATTATAAAATGCAAAGAAGGAACATCTCAAGTGTAAGTCCATATAAAGTACCCACTACAGAAAGTAATTTCTTCCTGTCTCCGCCCTTTGCTGCCATCCAGAGTTGAGGTGTTGATATTTTTTGTATGTTCCAAAAGGACCTGATTAATGGCTGTTCCAGCAGTATAGGGAAGCTATTCATTTTCGAGGGCTGCTGTCATGAAGTGCTGTAAACTGAGTGGATTAACAACAGACATGGACCATGTCACACTTCTGAAGGCTAGAAATCCAAGATCAAAATACTCTGAAGGCCATTCTTTTTCTTTTTCTTTTCTTTTTTTTAAAGATTTCTTCATTTATTTGAGGGGGGAGCAGAGGGAGAGAGAATCTTCAAGCAGGTTCCCCACTGAGCATGAGCTACACCCAGGGCTCACTCCCACAACCTGGAGATCATAATCTGAGCCAGAGCCAAGAATTGGATACTTAACCAACTGAGCACCCAGGTTCCTCATGGCCATGCTGATTCTAAACACATTAGGGAAAGTTCTAATGCAGACCATGCTGTTTCTAAAAGCATTAGGGAAAGTTCTAATCCAGAGCTCTCTCCTAACTTCTAGTAGTTTTTTTGGCTTATGGTAACATAACTTCAATCCTCTTTTTCGTGAAGACACCAGTCATAATGAGTTAGGGGCTCAACCTACTCTAGTATGAGCTCATCTTAACCAATTATATCATCAATGACCTTATTTCCAAGTTCAGTCATACTCTGAAATACTGGAATACAGGAGGTTAGAGCTTCAACATATAAATTTTTAAGGAAGTTAAATTTTGGGAAGGAATTAAAAGAAACATGACCAATTTAATACATAACGGGTAAGAAGTAATCATACTTACTACTTTGCAAATTTACTAAGTTTCAGGCCTTATGTTAAGATATATCTATGGAGTATGTAATTTAATTCTGACAGCCACTAAATGATTTAGGTACTATTTATTCCCACATTTAATAAATGAAAAATGGGGGCTCAGAGAACTAAAACCCATGTTATCAAGTGACTGATCCAGGAAGGGGTCCCTGGTAATGTTGCCAGACCTCCACTATTGACCATTATAAACTTTTAAAATCCTGATGCTGTATATTCTTTTGGGACATGATGCAACACCCTGTTCATTCCTCCCTTTTGAAATCCATGCTACTCAGTGCAAAAGAGGACAATTGCACCCAAAATGATTTTTTTACAGTAAATAAACTAAAGAGTGATAATGTATTGCTTTGTAGCATTTTATTTTGCCCTGGAGATTATCCAATTTTCCCAATGAGAGTATATGTTCTTCTAAGTCAGGTATTGATCCTTCTACTTCTTTTTTATACCCTACAGAGAGGAGCAGTGCTGACCTTCAATAATTATAGCTGAGATAAATTATGTCAGAAAACAAACTGTCATGACCATGTTCTCTTCAATGGGTAAAAGACTTCATTTAAATGTGTCTTAAGAACTAAATCTGTACTACAGATTTACAGGAAGAAATTACCATAAATTCAGTGCTAACACATAAGTAATTTTTTTCAACAATGGTGTGCCAATATGAGGGTTTGTAATTTATTGAGTTTTGGACCTTAAACGGTGGTTTCCCCACTTGCCTGTCAGGAAAGATTGAGTAGATAAAGATATTTATCAATAGCCCTTTGATTTAGATACTTTAGCAGGTGCATTTATTAAGGTAAACATTCCATCTTTTTTGCAGAATATAATGTAAAATGCAGGTATCTATTTTTAAAAGATTTTATTTATTCATTTGAGAGAGAGAGAAAGAGAGAGAGATCACAAGCAGAGGGGAGGCAGAAGGAGAGGGAGAAGAAGAATTTCTGCCAAGCAGGGAGCCTGATGAGGGGCTCAATCCCAGGGCCCTGAGATCATGACCTGAGCCGAAGGCAAATGCTAAACTATATGGGCCACCCAGTAGCCCCAGTATCTATTTTTAATTATAGCAATAATTAAAAATCTTATCTTTAAATTATGGTTATTTACATCACCAAATTATCACAAGTGTAAGGTATATCGGAATCATGCATAAGAAATAAGATATTAAAAATACATTCAAACTCATCTGGATTTTAGTGCTGGGGATTCCATTAGTTCATTTTGACTATACAAAAGACTTTCTTACATTTTAAAGCCTCAGTTTCTCTGCTTACAAAGACAGAATGGTACCACCTCGCCTGCTTTATTCAGAGTTTTTTGTACATCGTGAAGCATAGTAAACACTGAAAGCATGAACGTTATTTCTTCATTAAAAAGCATCTCTAATATCCCAAGTTTTATATTCCAAGTCTTCAGGGGAAATAATCTAATTTTATTTTATTATATTATTTTAAATTTTTTATTTATTTATTTGACTGAGAGATAGAGAGAGCCAGAGAACACAAGCAGGGGGAATGGCAGAGGGAGAAGGACAAGCAGACTCCCCACTAAGCAGGAAGCTGGATGTGGGGCCCAATCTCAGGACCCTGGGATCATGACTCGAACTGAAGGTAGATGCTTAACTGACTGAGCCAAACAGGCAACCCAGGAATAATGTAATTTTAAAGTTCAGATTCAAAGTTGGCAAATAATAGTTACATCTGGATGTACACATGGATAACCCTGCTAAACAAAACAAGACAAAATTTGAAAAAATGCATATGCACACACTTAAAGATCCCTTGCAAACAGTTACTAATATTGAATTTTTAGTTACAAATACCTGGTAGAGAATAAGAAATTTTCTGTTTACTTTTTATAATCCCATGTGCATATATATTCATTTCCTTTTATAAATGATAATAGAGCAGCCTTTAAACTGTGCCTTGGTCATACACTTCTTTTTTTTTTTTTTTTTTTTTTTGGTTTAAATTTTACTTAGCAAGCATACAGTGCAATATTGGTTTCTGGAGTAGAATTCAGTTATTCATTACTTACATATAACACCAATTATTCATCACAAGTGATCTCTTTAATCCCATCACCCACCCAACACATCCCCCCACCTCCCTCCATAAACCCTCAGTTTGTTCATTACCACTGAATCTCTTATGCCTTGTTTTCCCCTCCTTTTTTCTATTCCCCCTTCACATATAGTCATCTGTTTTCTTTCTTAAATTCCACATATATAGTGAGATCATATAGTATTTGTCTTACTCTAACTGAATTACTGCACTTAACATAAAACACTAGAGCTCCATCCATGTTGTCTCAAGTGGCAACATTTCATTCTTTTTTTAATTTAAATTAAATTGGCCAACATATAGAACATCTTTAGTCTCAGATGTAGTGTTCATCAATTTATAGATTGCATATTACAGCCACTGCTCATCATATCACATACATTCCTTAATGTGCATCACCCAATTATCCCATCTCCCCAGCCACCTCCTCTCCAGCAACCCTGTTTGTTTCCTATAGTAAGTCTCTCTCCTTCTTTCATGACTTCACATTCAACTTTCCCTCCCTTCACCAATCATCCTCTGTGCTGTTTTCAATATTCTGCATATACTGAAACCATATTATAATTATTTTTCTCTGATTGAGTTATTTCACTGAGCATAATACCCTCCAACTCTAACCATTTCAAAGTAAATGATAAATATTCATTATTTCTGATGTCTGAGAAATATTTGAATGTATATATATGCCACATTATCCATTGACTGTTGATTGACATCTGGGTACTTCCCGTATTTTGGTTATTGTGGACATTGCTTCTGTAAATATTTGGATGCATGTGCCCGTTTGGATCACTGCATTTTTATCTTTGGGGTAAATATCCAGTACTACAATTGTTGGGTCATACGGTAGCTCCATTTTCAAAATTTTGTGGCATCTCCAACCTGCTTTCCAGAGTGGCTGTCCCACCTTGCATTCCCACAAACAATGCAAGAGGGTTCCCCTTTCTCTGTACCCTCACCAAAATTTTGTTTGTTTATTTCCTGTCTTGTTAATTTTAGCCATTCTGAGTGGTGGAATGTGTATTTCATTGTGTTTTTTTTAATTTCTTTTCAGCATAACAATATTCATTGTTTTTTGCACCACACCCAGTGCTCCATGCAATCCGTGTCCTCTCTAATACCCACCACATGGTTCCCCCAACCTCCACCCCATACTGCTTCAAACCCCTCAGGTTGTTTTTCAGAGTCCATAGTCTCTCATGGTTCACCACCCCTTCCAATTTCCCCCAACTCCCTTCTCTCTAACTCCCCTTGTCCTCCATGGTATTTGTTATGCTTCACAAATAAGTGAAACCATATGATAATTGACTCTCTCTGCTTGACTCATTTCACTCAGCATAATCTCTTCCAGTCCTGTCCATGCTACTACAAAAGTTGGGTATTCATCCTTTCTGATGGAGGCATAATACTCCATAAGGTATATGGACCACATCTTCCTTATCCATTCATCCACTGAAGGACATTTTGGTTCTTTCCACAGTTTGGCGACCATGGCCATTGTGGCTATGAACATCATGGTCCAAATGGCCCTTCTTTTCACTACATCTGTATCTTTGGGGTAAATACCCAAGAGTGCAATGGCAGGGTCATAGGGAAGCTCTATTTTTAATTTCTTAAGGAATCTCCACACTGTTCTCCAAAGTGGCTGCACCAACTTGCATTCCCACCAAGAATATGGAAGGGTTCCCCTTTCTGCACATCCTCTCCAACACACATTGTTTCCTGTCTTGCTAATTTTGGCCATTCTAACTGGTATAAGGTGGTATCTCAATGTGGTTTTCATTTGAATCTCCCTGAGGGCTAGTGACGATGAACATTTATTCATGTGTCTGATAGCCATTTGCATGTCTTCATTGGAGAAGTGTCTGTTCATATCTTCTGCCCATTTTTTAATATGATTATCTGTTTCGTGTGTGTTGAGTTTGAGAAATTCTTTATAGATCCTGGATATCAACCTTTGTACTGTCATTTGCAATATCTTCTCCCATTCCATGGGTTGCCTCTTTGTTTTGTTGACTGTTTCCTTGGCTGTGCAGAAGCTTTTGATCTTGAGGAAGTCCCAAAAGTTTATTTTCGCTTTTGTTTCCTTTGCCTTTGGACACATATCTTGAGAGAAGTTGCTGTGGCTGATATATTTTTTCCTGTACTGTTGAAGATTTATTGACCATAGAGTTGAGGGTCCATATCTGGGCTCTCTACTCTGTTCCACTGGTCTATGTGTCTATTTTTATGCCACTACCATGCTGTCTTGGTGATCACAGCTTTGTAGTAAAGCTTGAAATCAGGTAACATGATGTCACCAGTCTTGTTTTTCTTTTTCAAGATTTCCTTAGCAATTCGGGGTCTCTTCTGATTCCATACAAATTTTAGGATTATTTGCTCCAGCTCTTTGAAAAATACTGGTGGAATTTTGATCAGAATGCGATTAAAAATATAGATTTCTCTAGGTACTGTAGATATTTTAACAATGTTTTTTCTTCTGATCCAAGAGCATGGAATGGTCTTCCATCTTTTTGTGTCTTCTTCAGTTTCTTCCATGAGTGTTCTGTAGTTCCTCGACTACAGATACTTTACCTATTTAGTTAGGTTTATTCCCAGGTATCTTAGGGTTCTTGGTGCTATAGTAAGTGGAATCAATTCTCTAATTTCTCTTTATGTATTTTCATTGTTAGTGTATAAGAAAGCCACTGATTTCTGTACATTGACTTTGTATCCTGCCATGTTACTTAATTGCTGTATGAGTTCTAGTAGTTTGGATGTGGAGTCTTTTGGATTTTCCATATAAAGGATCATGTCATCTGTGAAGGGAGAGAGTTTGACTTCTTCATTGCCAATTTGGATACATTGTTTTTCTCTTTGTTGTCTGATTGCTGTTGCTAGGACTTCTAATAATATGTTGAACAAGAGTGGTGAGAGTGGGCATCCTTGTCGTGTTCCCAATCTCAGCAGGAAGGCTGCGAGTTTTTTTCCCATTGAGGATTATATTCTCTGTGGGTCTTTCATAGATAGATTTGATGAAGTTCAGGAATGTTCCCTCTACCCCTATATTTTGAAGCGTTTTAATCAGGAACGGATGCTGGATTTTGTCAAATGCTTTTTCTGCATCAATTGAGAGGACCACGTGGTTCTTCTCTCTCTCATATTGATTTGTTCTATCATATTGATTGATTTGATAATGTTGAACCATCCTTGTAGCCCAGGGATGAATCCCACCTGCTCATGGTGAATAATCTTTCTAATGTGCTGTTGGATCCTGTTTGCTAGGATCTTGTTGAGAATCTTAGCATCCATATTCATTAGGGATATTGGCCTGAAATTCTGCTTTTTGGTAGGGTCTTTGCCTGGTTTGGGGATCAGGATAATGCTGGTTTCATAGAAAGAGTCAGGAAGTTTTCCTTCTGCTTCAATTATTTTTTTTCTCCCCATTTTTTTTTATTTATTTATTTATTTATTTATTTATTTTTAATTAATTTTTTATTTTATTTTTTTTAATATAATTTTTTATTTTTTATAAACATATATTTTTATCCTCAGGGGTACAGGTCCGTGAATCACCAGGTTTACACACTTCACAGCACTCACCCAAGCACATACCCTCCCCAATGTCCATAATCCCACCCCCTTCTCCAAAACCCCCTCCCCCCAGCAACCCTCAGTTCAGGAGAATAGTTGTTATTTCTTCTTTGAAAGTTTGGTAGAATTCCCCATAAAATCCATCAGGTCTTGGGCTCTTGTTTTGGGGGAGGTTTTTGATCACTGCTTCAATCTCGTTAATAGATATTGGTATATTCAGGTTGTCAATTTCTTCCTGCTTCAATTTTGGGAGTTTATAGGAATGCATCTTTTTCATCAAGTTTGGTTAACTTATTGGCATATAACTGTTGATAATAACTTCTGATGATTGTTTCTACTTTCTTGGTGTTAGTTGTGATCTCTCCCTTTTCATTCATAATTTTATTAATTTAGCTTTCTTTTTTTTTTGATTAGTGTGGCCAATTGTTTATCAATCTTATTGATTCTTTCAAAAAACCAGCATCTAGTTTCATTGATACGTTCTACTGTATCTCTAGTTTCTACATCATTGATCTCTGCTCTAATCTTGATTATTTCCCTTCTTATGTGTGGAGTTGGTTTGATTTGTTGTTGATTCTCCAGTTCTTTAAGGTGTAAAGACAGCTGCTGTGTTCTGGATTTTTCAATTTTTCTTTTGGAGGGAGGCTTGGATGGCTATGCATTTCCCCCTTAGGCCCGTCTTTGCTATATCCCATAGGTTTTGGACCGAAGTGTCTTCATTCTCATTGGTTTCATGAATTGTTTCAGTTCTTCTTTGATCTTCTGGTTAATCCAAGCATTCTGAAGCAAGGTGGTTTTTAGCTTCCAGGTGAGTTCCTTCCAAACTTTTCCTTGTGATTGAGCTCCAGTTTCAAAGCATTGTGATCTGAGAATATGCAGGGAATAATCTCAGTCTTTTGGTATTGCTTGAGTCCTGATTTGTGACCCAGTATGTGGTCTATTCTGGAGACGGTTCCATGTGCACTTGAGAAGAATGAGTATTCTGTTGTTTTAGGGTGGAATGTTCTGTATATATCTATGAGGTCCATCTGGTCCAATGTGTCATTCAATGCTCTTATTTCTTTATTGATTTTCTGCTTGGATGATCAGTCTATTCCTGAGAGTGGCATGTTAAGATCTCCTACTATTAATGTATTCATATCAATATGAATTATTATTCTTTATCTTGATTAATAGTTTTCTTATGTAATCGGCTGCTCCCATATTGGGGGCAGAGATATTTACAATTGTTAGATCATCTTAGTGGATAGTCCCTTTAAGAATTATGTAGTGTCCGGGTGCCTGGGTGGCTCAGTGGGTTAAAGCCTCTGCCTTGGGCTCAGGTCATGATCTCAGGGTCCTGGGATCGAGGCCCGCATCAGACTCTCTGCTCAACAGGAAGCCTGCTTCCTCCTCTCTCTCTCTGCCTGCCTCTCTGCCTACTTGTGATCTCTGTCTGTCAAATAAATAAATAAAAATCTTTAAAAATATATTAAAAAAGAATTATGTAATGTCCTTCTGTATCTCTGACTACAGTCTTTAGTTTAAAATCTAATTTATCTGATATGAGAATTGCTACCCTGGCCTTCTTTTGAGGTCCACTGGCATGAAAGGTGCTTCTTCATCTCTTCACTTTCAGTCTGGGTATATCCTTAGGTTCGAAATGGGTCTCTTGTAGACTACATATGGATCGGTCCTGTCGTTTTATCTAATTTGCAATCCTGTGTCATTTTATGGGCGCATTTAGGCCATTCACATTGAGAGTGATTATTGATAGATACCTTTTTATTGACATCATGTTACCTTTGAAGTCTTTCTTTCTGTAGATTGTCTCTGTATGTCTGTTCAATGCTATTCTTAGGATTTTTCCTCTTTTATAGAATCCCCCTTAATATTTCCTGCATTTTTGGCTTGGTGGTTGCATAGTCTTTTAAGTCTTGCCGGTCTTGGAAACTCTTTATCTCTCCATCTATTTTGAATGTCAGTCTTGCTGGATAAAGTATTCTTGGCTTCATGTTCTTCTTATTTAGTATCCTGAATATATATTGCCAGGGCTTTCTGGCTTTCCAGGTTTCTGTGGACAGGTCTGACATTATTCTGATGGGCTTTCCTCTGTATGTAAGGAGCCTCTTTGTCCTAGCGGCTTTCAAGAGATTGTATCTACAATTATGATTTCTCAATTTTACTATCAGGTGCCTTGATTTTTTTTTTTAGAATCTATAATCTTGGGTGGAGACAGTTCAGCCTCTAGTACACGAACGCTAGTTCCATTCACGAGATTGGGAAAATTTTCATGAAGAATTTGTTCCACTATATCTTCTAGATTTCTTTCTTTCTCCTCCCCTTCAGGGATTCCAATAATTCTGACATTGGAACGTTTCATGGCATCATTTATTTCCCTGATTCTGTTTTTGTGGCTTTTAAGCTGTTTGTTCCAGGCTTCCTCCTGATCCTTTCTATCTGTTTGTCCTCCAAATCACTAATTATATCTTCTGTCTCAGTTACCCTAGCTTTTAGAGAACTTAGATTATATTGGCACTCATTGAGAGCATTGTGAACATCTACCCTTGTGGCTTTCAGTTCTGCCCTAATCAATTCCATTTGGTCATCCATGGCTTTCTCCAACCTAGCTATTGCCTCCATATTTGTTAGCTAAATTCCCTTTCTGACATATTGTCTATGTCTATCTTGCATAGATTAGCTCTGTTGCAAAAGGCCCATCCTCTTTATTTTTCTTCTGTTGCGCATTCCTCCTCCTAGTCATTTTGGTGAGAGATGGCTGAATGGATGTAGTTGGATGTATCTACCGTGGTGCAGTCCAAGTGCACCCTGGAATGCTTCTGAGCAATCAGAATTCCCCACCCAAATGAGAGTAAAAAGAAAATAAAAAGAAAAAGAGAGAGACAGGAAAAAAAGGGAAGATAAAAGAGAAGGCTCAACCCAAATGGGCCCCAAGGTAAGATTTATGAAGTATACAAACAAAAGCAGACAAACAAAAAGACTGATAAAAGTATATGACAAGAGAAATTATATATATATATATATCACAAAAAAGGAGAAGAAGAAGAACCTCGTCAAAAAGAACCCCAAGTATAAGATTTATACACTATCAGGACAAACACAAATACACAGAAACTCTGGCAGAAGAAAAATTTGGGAGAGTGGTTATAAATTCTCAATGTGAGTGAGGAAGGTTATTTTGATTCTTCCTGGACGTATCTTGATATCTTTGTTAAAGTACTCAACTTTCCTAATATAAAGAGGGATTAAAAATTAGTTTACCTATAAGGGTAGCATTGATTGGAGAAAAGGGACTACCTTGAAGTTTAACTCTATAGGAATATTAAAAAAATAAAAATAAAAAAATAATAAACTAAACTAAACTAACCTAAACTAAACTAAAATTTAAAAAAAAATAAAAATAGAAAAGCAAAAGAAAAACACGGGTACATGTATCAAAAATTCCGGTTAAAATGTTATTATGGAATTTGATGTACTGGACATCTCACTGTGATGTTAAGTAGTTTAAAAAATTATCTATATAAAAAAATGAACCAGAATAGTGGGAACGAATCAAAAACAAAAGTTGTATCTGTGAAGTAGTGGTGGTTGTTCTCTTGTCATTTTTTTTTTCCTTTTTTTTTTTTTTCCTGGTTGGTTTTCTTGGGGAGGGGCCTGGCCTGTGGGTTTTGATACAATGTTCCCTGAGTTAAGTCTTTCTGCTCTCCTCAAGGGGGTGGGCTCTGAGGAAACCGTTTTTTCAGGTTTTTGTTCTCTGGAGGTTTTTATGTTTGTTCCTTTCTTCAGTTTCTGTCTGTCCTGGAGGCTCTTTTCTCTCCCATTCTAAATGACAGCCTTGCTACATAAAGTATTCTTGGCTCCATGTTCTTGTCATTTAGTACCCTGGATATATCTTGCCAGCCCTTTCTCTCCTGTCAGATCTCTTTGGATAGATCTGTTGTCAGCCTAATTTTCTACCTTTTTAAGTTAAGATCCTCTTGTCTTCAGTTGTTTTCAGGGATTTTCTTTTTATTTCTGAAATTTGCAAGCTTCACTATTATATGTTGGGATATTGCTCTATTTTTATTGATTTTGGGAGGGGTCTTCTCTACCTCTTGGACCTAAATGCCTATTTCTTTCCCCAGATTAGAGAAGGTCTCAGCTATGATTTGTTCTAGTATATCTTCTGACTCTCTCTTTCTTCTCCGTCAAGGACTCTGGTAATTCTAATATTGTTTTGTTTTATGGTATTCCTGATGTCTTAAAGCCTCTCCTCATGGTCTATTAGTTGTTTTTCCATCTTTATTTCAGCCTCTTTCCTTTCCATCAATTTGTCTTCTTTGTCACTTACTCTCTCCTCTGCCTCATTTACTCTAGCTGTTACAGCATCCAATTTAGAATGCATCTTGGTTGGAGAATTTTAAACTTTGACCTGAGAATATTTTATTTCAGCACTAAGACATTCTCTAGTGTCTTTATGCTTTTTTCAAGTCCAGCTAATAACTTTATAATTACTATCCTGAACTCCATCTCTGACATTTTACTTATAGCTTTATAAATTAGATTTGTGGCAGAAAGTATTTCCTCTTGTACATCTTTTTGTTGTGAATTCCTCCTAGTCATTTTGCCGAGAGAAGAATGGAGGAAAAAGTCAACAATATCAAGAATATCAACTGTGACCCAAGTGAAATACACAGTAGGCAAATCAAAGAGGTCAGAAACAAAAATCAAAACACAAAAACAAAAATTAAAAAAGAGGGGAGGTGCAGGGGTGGAAAGAGACAACATAATCTCCCAGGAGGACAAAACAGGGTGATTGACTTGGTCCTGGGTGTATTTGTGTTGTTTGATAGAAGATAATATATCCCAAAATTATAAAGAAAGCCAAACTTATATACACACAAAAATAAAATTGGGGCACCTATGTTGCTCAGTTCATTAAGCGTCTGCCTTCTGTTCATGCCATGATCCCAGGGTCCTGGGATGCAACCCTGCATTGTGTGCCCTGTTTTTTGGGAAGCCAACTTCTCCCTCTTCCTCTGCTGCTCCCTCTATTTGTGCTCTTTCATTCTCTGTCAAATAGATAAAACAAATCTTTTCAGAAATAAATTAAAATTCATTTATTTTTATTTAATTATTAATTATCACTAGTATAATTAATAATTATTAATTTTATTTAATTAATTAAATTAAACACAGTTAAGGGAAGCCAAAATGAGACATATATCTATGAAATGTAAATGTAAAAAAAATTAAAAATGACAAAAGCAAAGATTGTTAAAATAAGAAACTAATTGAAAAGGAAAAATGAAAAAAAGGAAAAGAAAAATTTAAACTGAAAGATAAATGAATCATGAGGAAAAAAAACTCTCAAATTCTATATACTGTGTTCCCTTCCCCTGGAGTTGGCATTACTGCGTGATCTGTAAACTTGGTGTTCCCCTGATGTTTCAGCTGGTCTTCCGGGGGAGGAGCGTGCTGTGCTGATTCTCAGGAGTCTTTGCCTGGGTGGAGTTCCAATGCCCCTTTCCAGGAGGCCAGTCTCAGTGTGAACTGCTACTTGTTGGTGTATGTGGCTTTTGTTCCCTGCAGACCTTCTGTCCCTCTCTAGAAGATGAAAACAAAAATTGTTGTACCCTGATCTCAAGCCCCAGAGCCAAGAGACCATGATGCCCTTTATTCAGCAATCACTCATGAACAAACATTCTTCAGTTTTGTGTGTACCAAATTCCAGACTCCTGTTGTGCATGTCTATGCCACTCCTCACAGGAGAAGGCAGTGTGCTACTGCCTTTCTCTCCTTTGCAGGGTCCCTGCATGACAGCTGTTGCATAATCATGCTGCAGTTTGTGGATTATGGTGAACTATGGTGAGCTGAAAGCCCCTCTGGAGCACACTGACCCATACTAGGTTCCCCGCTCCAGTGCTTGGGAACTCTGCTTGCTCAGGCACCCCTGTTCTTTCTGTGACCTTAGAGATTGTGAGACCCCATTGTCCCACAAAGGATTCTGCCCTGCTTCACCACCTGAGCCCTTTTCAGTCAGGAACATCTCTCACAGGAGCAGATTTCTAAGGATCCTGACATTGGGGTCCAGGGCTATATCACTTTCTGGTAGCTGGCTTATGGAGGCTCCCTCCCCACCACTGATTATCTTCCAACATATCCTGTAAGATTCATTTCTCCCCACCTGTACCTTGCAAAAGTGGTCACTTTTCTATTTGTAGAATTCCAGCAATTCTCTTCTTACATCTCAGGTTGAATTCATAGGTGTTCAGAATATTTTGAAATGAGGCCCCCTACTCTTCCACCAACTTATCTCTTTCATTCCTTTTGGTGGTTGGGTAATATTCCGCTGGTGATTTTACACACACACACACACACACACACACACACACATATAGATAGATAGATAGATAGATAATTTATATATGTTTTCTCTAAGGTATGGCGGGGACATTTGGACTCTCCATGCCTTGGCTGCTATTGATAATGCTGTTATAAACGTCAGGGTGCATGTATCCCTTCATATGTGTATTTTTGTATCCTTTGGGTAAAAACCTAGTGTATAATTTCTATATTATAAGGTAGTTCTATTTACAACTTTTTGAGGAACCTCCATTCTGCTTTTCAGAGAGGTTGCACCAGTGTAAGAGGGTTACCCTTTCTTTGCACCTTCAATAACACCTGTTGTTTCCTGTGTTGATAATTTTAGCCATTCTGACAGGTGTGATGTGGTATCTCATAATGGTTTTCATTTGTATTTCCCTGATGATGAGTAATGTTGAGCATCTTTTCATTTGTCTGTAACCCATCTGGATGCCTTTCTGGAAAACTGTCTATTCATGTCCACTTCCCATTTCTTAACTGTTTTATTTGGTTTTGGGGTGTTGAGTTTGATATTTCTTTAAAGATTTTAGATAATAAATTTTGTAGGCAAATATCTTGTCTCATTCTGTAGGCTACCTTTTAGTTCTGTTGATTGTTTCCTTCACTGGACATAAGCTTTTTATCTTGATGAATTTCCAATAGTTCATTTTTGCTTTTATTTCCTTTGCCTCCTGCTATCTGTCTAACAAGAAGTTTCTATGGTCGAGGTCAAAAAGGTTTCTGCCTGTATTCTCATGTAGGTTTTGATGGTGTCCTTTCTCACATTTAGGTCTTTCATCCATTTTGAATTTATTTTTGTGTATGGTGTGGGAAAGTAGTTCAGTTTCATTCTTACACATGTTGCTGTCCAGTTCTTCCAACACCACTTGTTGAAGAGACTGTATTTTTACATTGGATATTCTTTCCTGCTTTGTCAAAGATTAGTTGACCATATGGTTGTGGATCCATTTCTGGGTTCTCTATTCTACTCCATTGATCCATGTTTTTGTTTTTGTGCCAGTATCATACTATCTTGATTACTACAGTTTTGTAATATACCTTAAACCTGGAATCATGATGCCTCCAGTTTAGTTTTTTCTTTCTCAGAACTGTTTTGGCAATTTGAAGTCTTTTGTAGATCCATACAAATTTTAGGTTGGTTTAAGTTCTGTGAAAAATGGTAGTGGTATTTTGATAGGGGAAACATTAAATGTTTAGACTGTTTTGGGTAGTATAGGCATTATGAACCTGTTTGTTATTCCAATACATAGGTGTGGGATGCCTTCCCATTTCTTTGTGTCTACTTCAGTTTCATTCATAAGCATTTTGTAGTTTTCAGAGTACAGTTCTTTTACCTCTTCGATTAGAGTTATCCCTAGGTATCTTTCTATTTTTGGTGCAATAGCAAATAGGATTGATACCTTGATTTCTTTTTCTGCTGATTTGTTATTGGTGTATAGAAATGCAACAGATTTCTGCACATTGGTTTTATATCCTTCAACTTTGTTGAATTTATTAGTTTCAGAAATTTTTTTGGTAGTCTTTTGGGTTTTCTACATAGTTTATTGGGTCATCTGCAAATAGTGAAAATTTGACTTCTTCCTTGTCAATGTGGATGCCATTTATTTCTTTTAGTTTTCTGATTGCTGAGGCTAAGACTTCCAGAACTACGTTAAATAGTAATGATGAGAGTGCACACCCTTGCCTTCTCCCTAACTGTAGAGAAAAGAACCTCACTTTTAACCCACTGAGAATGACATTAGTTTTGTTTCTTGTGTATATTTCCTTTATGATGTTGAAGTATATTCCCTCTATCCCTACTTTTTGAGGGTTTTTATAAAGAAAGGATGCTGTGTTTTATCAAATGCTTTTTCTTCATCTATTGACAGGATCATATGGTTCTTATCCTTTCTTTTATTAATGGGGTGTATCATGTTGATTGATTTGTGAATATTGAGCTACTCCTGCAACCCAGGGGGAAAAAAATTCTTACTTCACCAAGATGAATAAATTTGCTCTTTTAATGTACTGTTGAATTAAATTTGCTGGTTAAAATGCCAGAATTTTTGTATCCATGTTCCGCAGGTATTTTAGCCTATAATTCTTATTTTCAGTGGGGTCTTTGGTTTCAGAATCAAAGTAATGCTGCCTTCATGGAATGAGCTTGGAAGTTTCCTTCCATTTCTATTTTTTGGAACATTTTGAGAATAGGCATTAATTCTTCTTTCTTTTTTTTTTTAAGATTTTATTTATTTGACAAAGAGAGATCACAAGTAGTCAGAGAGGCAGGCAGAGAGGAAGGGAAGCAGGCTCCCTGCTGAGCAGAGAGCCCGATGCGGGACTCGATCCCAGGACCCTGAGATCATGACCTGAGCCGAAGGCAGTGGCCCAACCCACTGAGCCACCTAATTGCGCCCCTAATTCTTCTTTCAATGTCTGGCAAAATACCCCTGGAAAGACATGAACTTTTGTTTTTTGGGAGAATTTTGATTACTGAATTAATTTCTTTGCTGGTTATTGGTCTATTCATATTTTCTATTTCTTTCTACTTCATTTTTAAAAGATTTTAGATATTTATTTAAGAGAGAGAGAGAACAAGCTGGGTGAGTGGCAGATAGAGGGAGAGGGAGAGGCAGACTCCCCACTGAGGAAGAAGCTCAATGTGGGGCTCAATCCCAGGAACCCCAGAATCATCAGCTGAGGCAAAGGCAGATGCTTAACCAACTGATCCACCCCAGTGCCCCTTCCTACTTCTTTATTTTTTAATTCTTTTTTTTTCTTCCTACTTCATTTTTGATGGTTTGTAGGTTTCTAGGAATTTGTCCATTTCTTCCAGGCTCCCCAGTTTGTTGGCATATACTTTTTCATAGTATTCTCTAATAATATCTGTGGTGTTGGCTATGATCTATGGTCTTTAATTTGTGATTTTATCTGTTTGGGCCCTTTTTAATTTTTGGTAAGTCTGGCTAAGGAATTACCAATTTTATTAATTATGCCAAAGAACCATCTATTTTCATTAAGCCAGTCTTCTCTTTTATTTTTTCTTTGTTTCTATATTGTTTATTTGTTCTCTAATCTTTATTATTTCCCTTCTGCAGATGTTTTTAGTGTTTATTTGCTACTTTAGGTGTAAAAAGCTCCTTTAGGTGTAAAGTTAGCTGGTGTAATTGAGACTTTTCTTGCTTCTTGTGGTGGGCCTGTACTGCGATATACTTCCTTCTTAGGATCACCTTTTCTGTATCCCAAAGGTTTTGGACTGTTGTGTTTTCATATTCATTTGATTCCATGTTTTTTTTTTTTTTTAATTCTTTCTTTGGTTTCCTGTTTACCCCATTCATTCTCTAGTAAGGTGTTCTTTAACCTCCATATAATTGAGGCTGTTCCAATTTTTTCTTCTGGTTGATTTCAAGTTTCATAACATTTCAGTCTGAAAATATACAAACTTTTTGTACTGGTTGAGGCCTGATTTGTTAGACATTATGTGTTCTATTCTATATAATGTCTATTCTATTCTATTCTATTCTATTCTATTCTATTCTATATAATGATCCATGTGTACAAAACATGTGCATGATGCTGCTTTAGGGTGAAAAATTCTAAATATATCTGTTAAGTCCATCTGGTCCAGTTTGTGATTCAAAGTCATTGTTTCCTTGTTGATTTTGTGCTTAGGTGGTGTATCCATTGCTATAAGTAGGGTGCTATTTTATTTTTGCCAATGAGTTTCTTTAACTCTGCTCTTAATCGATTTATATGTTTGAGTGTTCCAAAGTTAAGGGTATAAATATTTACAATTTTTGGATCTTCTGGATGGATAGACCTCTAATGTCTGATATAATGACCTTCTTCATCTCTTGTTACAGTCTGTTTTAAAATCTCATTTGTCTGATATAAGTATGGCTGCTCTGGTTTTATTTTAATATTCATTAGCATTAGAGATGGTTCTTCATACCTGCACATTCACTCTGAAGCAGTCCTTAGGTCTAAAATGAGTCTCCCATAGGCAGTATATAGATGGATCTTGTTTTTGTCTTTTTGTTATTGTTGTTCTTTGTTTTGTTTTGTTTTGCTTTTAATCCATTCTGATACCCTATGTATTTTTCCCTATGTATGTTGATTGGAGCATTTATCCATTTACATTCAGAGTGATTATTGAAAGGTATGAATTTATGGCCATTTTGTTACCTATAGAGGTGGTTTCTGGAGATGTTCAGTTGTCCTTTCTAGATTTGTTGCTTTTTGTCCTTTTTTTTTTCCCCCTCCACTCAAAGACTCCTCCTTAAATTATCTTACTGGACTGGTTTAGTGGTCATGAACTCCTTTAGCTTTTGTTTGTCTAGGAAACTCTTTAATCCCTCCTTTTATTCTGAATGAAAGCCTTGCTGGAAAAAGAATTCTTAGCTGATATTTTTCCCATTCAGCACTTTGACTATTTGCTTCCATCGCTTTCTGGCCTGTCAAGTTTCTGTGGAGAGATCTGGTTCTTTCTTTTGGGATAAATTTCTCTGTCTCATTATTTTGTCCAGAAAAGGAAAGAAGAGAGAAGAAAAACAAAACAAAACAATGAACAGAAGAAAAAAAATCAAACCCCAAACAGTAGAACCTGCATGTGTTTTGGTTTACTTTTTGAAATAATTTAGATGTCACCCCATTAAAAATAAATAACAAATAAAATAAAGTGAAATAAAATAAAATAAAATAAAATGAAAGTAAGCTGTATGTGTGTATATGTGTGTGTATTTGTGTGTGTGTATGGTACATATATAAATATAAAAATATTTAAAAATTTAAAAATGCAAAAACTTTAAAAAGTAAGAAAACGAATAAAAACATAATTTATTAATTTTTACAAAGATATTTATTTATTTATTTGAGAGAGAGAAAGAGAGCATGAGCAGGGGGAAGGGACAGAAGGAAAGGGAGAAGCAATCTTCCTGCTGAGCAGAGTCTGATGTAGGACTCAGCGGGAGGACCTCCAGATCATGACCTGAGCCAAAGGCAGACACTTAACCAACTTAGCTACCCAGTCTCCCTGAAAAAATAATATAAAAATAAAGAATATAGGTAAAAAGAAAACCAGATCCTATTTTCCCCTGAAGCAGAAGCTTTGAAGCAGTTTATGACTACTAAACTTGGTGGAAGCAAATTCTTTGTGCTGGTCTTCTGGGGGAGGGTCCTTTCCTGCTGACTTTCAGGTAGACTTACCTAAGTGGAAATGTGCCTCCAGGGCTCAGGGAGGCAGAGCTTGGTGTAAGCAGGTTTGGCCTCCACTAGGCAGTGCTGTTTTGCTCCCTGAAGGGCTAATGGGGCAAGATGAATATGGTGGCTCCTTGTTCTCTAGCCCAGGAGCTTAACATTTGTGAGGCCTCTCTTCAGTGAGCCCTCACAGAAGAGCAATCAATCACTTGTGTCCCAAATCTCTGTCAGAATCCTCCATTCACCCTTCCTGTGTCCAGTTTTGTTTTGTTTTGTTTTAATCTCAGGCACACAACTGAGTTGCAAACCCCCAAATTTTAGGGTCTCCTGTGGTGTGGACACACATTGTTCCTCCAGGGATAGGTATTGCCCCATTTTTGCTATTTCTACCCCAGTTCAGCTTTCTGCCCCTCCAGTTTTCCAATAGGTTGTCACTTTTCTACTTGTAGACTGGGGGTTTTTGTTCTCTCAGACTTCCAATTGACTTCTAAGGTGTGCAGAATGATTGATATCTAGCTGTGTTTGAGGGATGAAAAAAGCTTAGGGTTCCCCTAATTCTCTGCCATCTTAACTCTTCCCCCTAAATATAAGCACTCTTAAATGACTTCATGAAGTTGTAGGTCAGACTGTCCTACAATTTAAAATAAAGGGAAGAACTCTCAAATAGATTATACTGAGCATACTCTGTGAGAATACAGATAAAAAGGAATAATAGCAGGTACATCAGATATGCAGTTAAAGAAATAGCTTTAAGGTTAGTCCCAAAAAACTCAGGAAAATATTTTAAAGTAATACGTGCACATAAATGCACACCTGCTTTCTGTCTGCATTACAAAAGCCACTTTGTACTTGATTTTTGAAAAATCTCTATTGGCATAACACAAATTAGCATCCCACTTAAAAAAATGAGACAGTCCTTAAGCTCAGAGAGGGGAAATACCTTGCCAAAATCAATACAACTCACTGACAGAAGAAAATGTCTAGAATATATTCATGTAGAAAGCAGATTTATCTCAACTTCTATTTATAAAACATATTTCAGAGGAATTACAAAGTTGTAGTGTTGGAGCAAAGCCCCAAGTAGTCCATCCTCACACACACATCTAAAAGTCTTGGCAATCTTCAGTTTTTAATTAAATGGCCCTTAGAAACGTCTCAAAAATGTTAAGAATTTTTTTCTCCTCAACACAGAGCCAGGAGATTGAAAAACCATGAATTTTGTGGTAGTATTTCTGAAGAGGGACCATTTGTGTATGCTCCCCTTTATTCTGGCCTCAATACTATTTTTCTGACCACAGTCTTTGTTTTTCTCTTTATAGTGCTATTGTTTGCACCCAAATTCCTCTCAACACCAGTAATTTAAACCATCTTTTAGTTCATCACAATAACCCTTTGTCTCTCATTCCTTTAATCTGCCATTTTAAAACTGATTAGAGGAGAAAAAAATAGCAAGGTACTAGTCTTTGCAATATTTATTACCTGAACAGTTAAACTGGAGATCTTGATTAAATTCTAAGTTTTATAAACTTCTCTGGGCCTAAGAGGGACCATATCCATATAGCATATTAACAGAGTAATAATATAGTTCTTAACCAAACTAAAAGACTTTTGAGAGGGTACTAAAGAAACTGAACACTGAAACAATAGGAATAAACTGGAACTGTCATTCTCCAGGCAAATGATTATAAACCTAGCAAGAATACACTCTGATAGTCCCTAGAGCACATGTTCACTATCTTGGAGACCTGAACTCTTTTAAACTCTGAGGAAAGCTATAGAATTACTTCTCAGAAGGCTTAAGACAGGCTTTTATGTACAATATTTTACCTTAAGGGATAACTAACTAAGCTCACAGACCAAAATTTTTTTCATTTTTTAAAGATTGTATTTATTTATTTATTTATTTGAGAGAGAGGGAGAGAAAGACAATGAGAGAGAGGAGAGAGAGAGAGTACACAAGCATGTGAGGGGCAGAGGGAGAAGACTCCCTGCTGAGTAGGAATCACAATGAAGCACTGGATCTCAAGACTCCAGGATCATGACCTGAGCAGAAGGCAGATGCTTAACCAACTGAGCCACTGAGGCTCCCCTCTTGGTTGTTTTTGTAAATAAAAAGTTATTGGAGACATATCTTGAAAGAAGTTGCTGTGGCTGGTATCGAAGAGATTACTGCCTATGTTCTCCTCTAGGATTCTGATGGATTCCTGTCTCACATTGAGGTCTTTTATCCATTTTGAGTTTATTTTTGTGTACAGAGTAAGAGAATGGTTGCATTTCATTCTTCTACATATAGCTGCCCAGTTTTCCCAGCACCTTTTATTGAAGAGACTGTCTTTTTTCCACTGTATATTTTTTTCCTGTTTTGTCGAAGATTATTTGACCATAGAGTTGAGGGTCCATATCTGAGCTCTCTACTCTGTTCCACTGGTCTATGTATCTGTTTTTATGCCAGTACCATGCTGTCTTGGTGATCACAGCTTTGTAGTAAAGCTTGAAATCAGGTAACGTGATGCCCCCAGTTTTATTTATGTTTTTCAACATTTCCTTAGCTATTCGGCGTCTCTTCTGATTCAATACAAATTTTAAGATTATTTGCTGCAGCTCTTTGAAAAAGTTATTAGGACACAATAACACCAATTAGCTTATGAATTGTATATGGATATTTTTGCACTATTATGGAAAATTTGAGGAGTTCAACACAGACACTATAGATGGGCAAAAGAAACTATTCACTATTTGAGTCTAAAAAAAGCTTATAGACTTTTTCAAGAAAGCTATTATTATGACTCATAATAAATATTGGACTAACACTAAAATATGAAGTTTAATTGAATTAAATGGAAATTCATGCATTTAGTTTCAAAAATACTAATTTCACAAAAACAGACCTGGAGACTTATCATAAAAGGATTAGGGAGTTCAGTTGACAAAAAACTTAGTATGAGTCAACGCCATATTATGGCTTCCCACAAAGCCCATGCTATGTTAGGTTAGAGGTCAGATCAAATCTAGAATGTTGTACAACATTTTTAAAAGGGCATTCATAATCTGAAGCTACCAGAGAATGGTAGCTGGAATTGGTTAATAAATCTGTACTTATATTGGATAAGGGACTGTGAAATCTCTTTTCAAATATTTGGAAGCATTGGAGTGTACAAAAGGGACTAGGATATTAATATGAACTAAAGTAGATGACAAAAAGTAACTTCCATTAATATTACAGCCTGCCGGGGCGCCTGGGTGGCTCAGTTGGTTAAGCGACTGCCTTCAGTTCAGCTCATGATCCTGGAGTCCCAGGATCGAGTCCCCCATCAGGCTCCCAGCTCCATGGGGAGTCTGTGTCTCCCACTGACCTTCTCCTCGCTCATGTCATCTCTCACTGTCTCTCTCTCAAACAAATAAATAAAATCTTTAAAAAAAAATATTTCGGTCTCTCCTAACTCAAAGAGTCTATGATCCTACACATCAATGAAATAGATAATGGGACTGTCCTGACATCAAGCTTCTTCTTGGAGTTAAGGTATCTACTAAAAAACTGTCTTTGTAAAGATCCTGAAGAAATATGCTCTTATTTCTGTGAAATCTGAAAGTATTTTCAGATTAAATAGTGCAAACAAAAAAAGAAGAGGATAAATACTTTTATCTTGATATATTTTAGAAAGAAAGTGGTTTTAGAGAAGGTCTTTCTCACTAAAGATTACTGGGAAGTGAATGAAAAATTAATGAAATATGTTTTTCGTCATTAGGAGCCTATATTTCATTCAAATAAATTGGACAGGACATTGTCTACCATTTTTCTTTTTTAAAAGATTTTACTGATTTACTTATTTATTTATTTATTTATTTAGAGAACATGAGCTGGGGGACGGGCAGAAGGGGAGAGAGAGAAGAGAATCTCAAACAGACTTCCTGCTGAGTGTGGAGACTGATGTGGGGCTTGATCTCATGACCTTGAGATCATGACCAGAGCTGAAATCAAGAGTCAGATGCCTATGTAACTAGGCCACCTAGGTGTCGCCTGTCTACCATTTTTCATGTGAGAACTGCCATAATGTGCTTAGAAGTATGAGTAACAGTTCAATTCTGAGTTGTGTGTATGTGGAAGCAATATTTAATGTATTCATATGTTGTTTATTGCTTGGAAATGATCCCATTTGGAATAAAGTATTGCTTGAGATTTAGAATTTCATATTCTATACAGCATGAAGAGAATAAGTCACCTACCACCATCTTTTCTGAGAGCTTTTCTGGCGTTCCAGAGCTGCACTTACATCAGACCTCCCAACTGCATGACACCATTTGTTATATATTCATTATTAACAAGACAGATCAGAATTCTCACTTTCTAACTAGTAGAAAAAAAATTAAACTTAGATAATTTCATATTTAAATTGTAAGGAAATAAAATAGCTCTTCCTAGAAATAAAGCTATAAAATCTGCAAAATCAAACAATAAGTATTTTTATTATTGTTAGCCACCATATACAACATCATTAGTTTTTGAAGTAGTGTTCCATGATTCATTGTTTAAATACAATACCCACTTCTCCATGCAATACATGCTCTCCTTAATACCCACCCCCTATCCTTCCAAAACCCTCAGTATGTTTCTCAGAGGCTATAATCTCTCATGCTTCATCTGTCCCTCCAATTTCCCCCACTTCACTTTTCCTTTCCTTTTCCTAATGTCCTTCATGTTATTCCTTATGCTCCACAAGTAAGTGAAACCATATGATAATTGACTTTCTTTGCTTGACTTATTTCACTCGACATAATCTCCTCCAGTCCTGTCCATGTAGATACAAAAATTAGGTATTCATCCTTTCTGATGGAGACACAATATTCCATTATATACATGGACCACATCTTCTTTATCCAGTTGTCCATTGAAGGGCATCTAGGCTCTTTCCACAGTTTGGTGATTGTGGCCATTGCTGCTATGAACACTGGGGTACAGATGGCCATTCTTTTCACTACATCTGTATCTTTGGGACAAATATCCAGTAATGCAATTGCAGGGTCATAGGATAGCTCTATTTTTAATTTTTTGAGGAATCTCCACACTGTTTTCCAAAGTGGCTATACCACCTTGCATTCCCACCAACAGTGTAAGAGGGTTCCCCTTTCTCTACATCCTCTCCAACATTTATTGTTTCCTCTCCTGTTGATTTTAGCCATTTTAATTGGTGTAAGGTGGTATCTCAATGTGGTTTGGAATTGAATTTCCCTGATGGCTAGTGATGACGAACATTTTTTTGTATGTCTCAACATTTGTATGCTTTCTTTGGAGAAGTGTCTGTTCATGTCTTCTGCCCATTTTTTGACATGATCATCTATTTTTTGGATGTTGAGTTTGAGGAGTTCTTTATACATTTTGGATATTAGCCCTTTGTCTGAAGTGTCATTTGTGAATATCTTCTCCCATTCTGTGGGTTGCCACTTTGTTTTGTTGACTGTTTCCTTTGCTCTGCAGAAGCTATTGATCTTGATTAAGTCCCAAAAGTTCATTTTTGCTTTTGTTTCCTTTGCCTTTAGAGTCATGTCTTAAAAGAAGTTGCTGCATCCAATGTTGAAGAGGTTACTGCCTATGTTCTCCTCGAGGATTTTGATAGATTCCTGCCTCACGCTGAGGTCTTTCATCCATTTCGAGGTTATCTTTGTGTATGGTATGTATGTTCTTCTATATATAGCTGTCCAATTTTCCCAGCACCACTTATTGAAAAGATTGTCTTTTCCACTGAACATTTTTTCCTCCTTTGTTGAAGATTATTTGACCATAGAGTTGAGGGTCCATATCTGGACTCTCTACTCTGTTCCATTAGGACCACATCTTCTTTATCCATTCATGTGTTGAAGGGTATCTCAGATCCTTCCCAAGTTTGGCTATCATGGACACTGCTGCTATGAACATTGGGGTACATATGGCCCTTCTTTTCACTATATCTGTATCTTTGGGGTAAATATCCAGTAGTGCAATTGCTGGGTCATAGGGTAGCTCTGTTTTTAACTGAGGAAGCTCCACACTGTTTTCCAAAGTGGTTACACCAACTTGCATTCCCACCAACAGTGTAAGAGGGTTCTTTCTCTACAACCTGTTCAACATTTGTTGTTTCTTGCCTTGTTAATTTTTGCCATTCTAACTTGTGTAAGGTGGCATCTCAATGTGGTTTGGTTTGAATTTTCCTGATGGCTAATGATGTTGAACATTTTTTCATGTGTCTGTTAGACATTTGTATGTCTTCTTTGGAGAAGTGTCTGTTATGTCTTCTGCCCATTTTTTTGACATGATTATCTGTTTTTTGTGTGTGTTGAGTTTGAGTTCTTTATAGATCTTGGATATCAGCCCTTTGTCTGTAGTGTCATTTGCAAACATCTTCCATTCCATGGTTTGCCTCTTTGTTTTCTTGACTGATTCTTTGGCTGTACAGAAATTATTTATCTTGATAACGTTCCAAAAGTTAATTTTCACTTTTGTTTCCCTTGTCTTTGGAGACGTGTCTTAAAAGAAGTTGCTGCGATCAATGTCAAAGAAGTTACTCACAGTGTTCTTCTTTAAGATTGTGATGGATTCCTGTCTCACATTGATGTCTTTATCCATTTAGAGTTTATCTTTGTGTATGGTATAAGAGCATGGTGGAATTTCATTCTTCTCTGTATAACAGTCCAGGTTTCCCATCACCATTTGTTGAAGATACTGTGTTTTTTTTTTCCATTGGATATTTTTTCCTGTTTTGTGGAAGATTAATTTACCATAGAACTGAGGGTACATATCTGGGCTCTCCATTCTGTTCCATTTATCTTTTTCTGTGTTTCTGTGCCAATACCATAATGTCTTAGTGATCACAGGTTTGTAATATAATTTCAAATCTTGCAATGTGATGCTCCCAGCTTTTTTTTTTCCTTTTTCAACATTTCCTTATCTATTTGGGGTATTTCTGTTTCCATATAAATTTTAAGATTGTTTCTTCCAGCAATTTGAAAAATTCCATTGATATTTTTATTGGGATGGCATTGGAAGTATATAATGCTTTGGGCAGCATTTTAACAATGTTTATTCTTCAGATCCATGAGCATGGAATGTTTTTCCATATTTTTGTGTCTTCTTCAATTTCTTTCATAAGTGTTCTGTAGTTTATGGAGTATAGATCCTTTACCTTTTTGGTTAGGTTTTTCCAAGGTATCTTGTGTTTTTTTGGTACTATTGTAAATGGAATCCATTTGATAATCTTTCCTTCTACAGTTACATTGTTAGTGTATAGGAAAGAAACTGATTTTTGTGCATTGATTTTGTATCTTGCCACATTACTGACTTGCTATATGAGTTCTAGTAATTTGGAGGTGGAGACTTATAGGTTTTCCATACAGAGTATAATGTCATCTGTGAAGAGAGAGAGTTTGACTTCTTCATGGCCAATTTGAATACATTTTATTTCTTTTTGTTGTCTGATTGTTGTTGCTAAGACTTCCAGACTATGTTGAACAATAGCAGTGAGAGTGGACATCCTTGTCATGTTTTTGACCTTAAGGAAAAGACCCTCAGCTTTTCCCCATTGGGAATGATATTCACTGTGGGCTTTTCATAGATGGTTTTTGTGAAATTGAGGAATGCTCCCTCTATCCCTGCACTCTGAAGCGTTTTAATCAAAAAAAAGGATGCTGTATTTTGTCAAATGTTTTTTCTGCATCCATTGAGAGGACTATATGTTCTTCTTCTCTTATTAATGTGTTCTATCACATTGATTTGTGAATGTTAAATCACCCTTGCATTCCAGAGGTAAATCCTACCTGGTCCAGATGGATAATCCTTTTAATGTACTGTTTGTTCTTATTAGCTAGGATCTTGTTGAGAATTTTGGCATCCACATTCATCAGGGATACTGATCTGAAATTCTCTTTTCTGGTGAAGCAGCTTTGGGATAATAAGTATAATTTCTTCTTTGAATGTTTGGTAGGATTCTCCAGAGAATCCATAAGGTCCTAGACTCTTGTTTTTGGGGAGATTTTTGATCACTGATTCAAACTTGTTACTGGTTATTGGTCTACTCGGGTTTTCAATTTCTTCTTGTTTCACTCTTGATAGTTCATAGGTTTCCAGGAAATATCCATTTCTTCCATGTTGCTTAATTTATTGGCATATAATCTTTGATAAAAAATTTCTGATAATTATTTCTATTTCCTTAGTGTTAGTCGTGATCTCTCCCCTTTCATCCATAATTTTATTAACTTGGTCTTTTCTCTTTTCTTTTGGATAAGTCTGCCTAGTGGTTTATTGATCTCATTAATTCTTTCAAAGAACCAGCTTCCTGTTTAGGTGATGTGTTCTACTATATTTCTTGTTTCTAATTCATTGATCTCTGCTCTAATCATAATTATTTCCTTTCTCATGCATGATATGGGCTTCATTTGTTGTCTTTTCTCCAGTTCTTTAAGGTGTAAACTTAGTTGGTGAATTTGGAATTTTTCTATTTTTTGAATGAGACTTGGATGACTATAAATTTCCCCCTTAGAACCACCTTATCAGTATTGTGTAGGTTTTGGACCTATGTGTTTTCATTCTTATTGGGTTTCCATGAATTATTTAAGTTCTTTGATTTTCTGGTTGACCCAAACGTTGTATGGTCTTTAGCTTCCAAGTGTTTCAATTTCTTCTGAATTTTTTCTTGTGATTGAGTTCCAGTTTCAAAGCATTATGGTCTGAGAATATGCAGCGAATGATCTCAATCTTTTGGCATTGGTTGAGACCTGGCCTCTCATTGGTTGTTCCAGGCCTCTTTCTGTCCCTTCCTTTCTATCAGCTTGTCTTCTTGATTGCTAATTTGTTTTTCTGTTTCATTTACCCTAGCTTTTAGAGTGCCTAGCTTTGATTGGATCTCATTCATAGCATTTTAAAATTTAGCCTGATTAGCTCTCATTTCTGCCCTTAGAGAATCTATGTGGCTGTAAATGGTTTTCTCTGGCCTAGTTATTGTCTTCATAACTGTTACCCTAAAGTCTATTTTTGATATCTTGCTTATATCCATATCCTTAGGTATACCAGAGAGAGTATTGTCTCTTGTTATTTTCTTTGTTGGGAGTTCCTCTTCTTAATCATTCTGTTGATGGGTGGTTGAGGGAATGTACAGAGTTGAAAATATCAACCACAATTCAGGGAAGGTGCACCCTGGGAAGGTTTGTAGTGATAAGAAGCCACCACCAAGAAAGCCCAGACAAAATAAAACCAAAAAATAAGGTTTATAAAGTTAAAAAAGGGGGGGAGGGGCATAAAGAAGGGGGAGCTATAATCTCTTAAAGTGTGTGAGGTAGGGTGTTTCAATTCTTCCTAGGTGTATTTTGTTATCTTTGTTAGAAAATACTACTTCCCAGAGTTACAGGGAAATTAAAAATAATGTATATATATATATATAAAAGTAGTGTTAAATAGGGAAAAAAGGACCACATTGAAGGTCATATAAGTGTGTGTGTGTGTGTGTGTGTGTGTGTGTGTACAAGAGAAAAAAAGTATTTGTGTGAAGCAGTAATAGTTAAAAAGCGACTATATGGAAAATATTGTATTAAGCATCTAGTTGAAATGCTTAATGGGTCAAAAGAAAAAAACAGAGAACATAAGAAAGATTTAAAAAGCTGTATCTAAGAAATACACGGGCCCTGAAGCAACACCAGGTGTTCACTATACTAATCTCCCCTGGTGTTGGGGTTTTACAGTTTTATGGGGACCCTCAAGTTGTCATTCTCTTCTTCTTACAGCTTGTCTTCTGGGGGAGGGGCCTTCTGTGTTGTTTTTTCAGGCAATTCTGCTTGGAAGGAGTTACCTTGCCCCCATCAAAGGGTTGGGCTCTGTGAAAACCAGTTTTGGTTGGTTGTTTTTTTTTTGTTTGTTTGTTTGTTTGTTTTTAATGGCTTTTGTTCTCTGGCAGCTTTTCAAGATTTTTTGGAGGGTCAGGGCAAAGGAAAATGTCCACACCCAGATCTCCACCCCAGAGGAGCCTACTACTCTCTGAACCCTCTAGAATACACAGCATCCCTTTCTGTAAGCATGGCTAAAATATGCAGCCTCCCACTGGTAATGCATGCTCCTAGGGATCCTCTCAGTGGTGGACCCAGGCCCCTGCCTGTCTCTGCCCCCTGTACCTCCAAAACCACATGCAATCCCAGTCTCTGTGGGTGTGGGTGGTGGCTGCAGTGATGGCCAGCCCCCCAGGTCCACAGGCACAGGTCCACACAAGTGGCCACCCCAATCCAAGCATTTTTCAGTTAAGCTCCTGGATTCTGTTCAAAGGCTATTATCTGGTGCTTCCTGTCATACAATCTTACATCTCTGGCTGATTTCATGGGTGTTCAGTCTGGCTTGGTAGATACCCAGCTAAATTCAGGGGACTGGTTGAAACGGGGTCCCCCACTCCTCTGTCATCTCATAAATATCCAAACAATAAGTATTTTTATTTGTTGCAACTAATATTTTAAAAAATAAATATAAAGGGGCACCTGAGTGATGCAGTCAGTTATATATCTAATTCTTAGTTTTGGCTCAGGTCATGATCTCAGTGTCGTGCAATCAAACCCCAAGATGGGTTACCCACTCAGCATGGAGTCTGCATGAGATCCTCTGTCCCCTCTGCTCATTATATTCCTCTCTTTCTCTCTCCCAAATATATATATATATATATATATATATATATATATATATATAATCACAAAGAAATATTAAAAATTAACTATCATAGATTTTCCACATTTCCTTAGGTTCTATCCCAGATAATAAGCACTGATGCTTTGTTCATGGTTAATGTCTCAAACCCTTTTTCTTCCTCCTCTTCTTTTCTGTTTTGCTTTTTTTCTCAGTCAGTTTCTAAACCTAATGAGTGTTCTATCTCTAAAACTTTCTCCTTATTTCTAATCTTGACATTGCCCTTCTGAGACTGACTTTGGCTCCTTTCATTAGCTTGGTTTTGACACACCTAGCCAAATATATTTTTAGCTACCAGGAGTTTCAATATAGCCAACTAAGCACAGCCCCTGGTGTTGCAACCATGATTTCTTCTAGGTTTACCTTTACACCTGAGGAAGGACACTGGATAGAGAAAAATGAATGAGAAAGCATATATCACCATGGAAGTGAGAATGAGAGAGTGAAAGAGAGAAACAAACCATATGAGACTCTTAACTAGAGAGAACAAACTGAGGGTTGATGGAGGGAGTGCGGGGGGGTGTGAGCCAAATTGTTGATGGGTATTACAAAGGGCACTTATTATGATGAGCACTGGATGTTGTATGTAAATGAAAAATCACTGAATTTTACCCCGAAAACAATATTGCACTATGTGTTTACTAACTAGAATTTAATAAAAATTTGAAGAAAAAAAAATATTCTTCTTCAGTTAAAGGGACATGCTGTTTTAAAATATACTTGAGATTTGTTTTAATCAAGAATGGCAAGGTATGCATACAGAGAAATGATTGTCATGAATGAAGAAGTTTTTATACTTATAATAGTAATGGTACATCATGAGGGGTACCTAAAGAGGCACCAGTATCAGTCAGGAGATAGAGACGGGGATGGGGACATAGGCAAGAACCTTTTTTATGGTTTCTTGGTGAAAGAAGGGGCAAGACAGGGTAAGCAGGTTAAGGATTAGAATAATTTTCATGGGCATATGGACTCCCCTAGTTGTCTGGTACTTACCCCTGAGGTGATCACAGTGACTGAAAAGAGGCCCAGAGTATGAAAGCCTATAAAGGAGGTGGTTGAGGTAGGGTTTATAGATTGGTTGGTTTGAATATGAAAGGCATAGTCACAAATGAATTATTAACTATGTCTAGAAATTGGTTAACAGTGCTAAGAGCAGTCCCTCTAGCAAGGCCCTAGATGTCAAAGAATCAGGTACATGTGATTAATATACACATCTATAATTAAAAACATTATATTTATTTCTCACTACAACTAGAAAAAACATACACCATGGGGGAGTATGGGGTGTCTCAGTAAGATACTATTATAAAGACCAAATTCTAGGGTTTGGGTTCTGGTTGGTTAATTTGGAAAAGCATATAAAGAAATTTTTTCCAGATTAAATGCTGGCAGAAAGCAGAGTAGGAGGGATTCTATGATTGGGCATCACAGCAAATCTTATGTGTTAAGGAAGAGAGAGACCAGCATAAAGAAAAAGCTGGAACTGGGAATAAAGCAGCAGTCATTCATTTTGGCAGAGAGAGAACATGCTTGATATTTTGTGTCTGGTAGGGCAAACCTGTTTTTCTCTGTGCTTAGACAAAATTATAAAAATCCCTTGCTTTGTCTTATTTTATAGTGTTTGCAGAATAGTCTTGTCTGAGGTTAAGATTCCATGACATTTTTTTTTCTTACAGACAATATCTAAAAACAAAACAAAACAAAATACTCAAAAAATATAAACAGTGTGTGATTATAGATTATTTTTATTTTCTTGTTTTTGTTTTTTTAAATTTCTTTTCAGTGTTCCAGAACTCATTGTTTATGCACCACATCCAGTTCTCCATGCAATATGTGCCCTCCATAATACCCACCAACAGGCTCACAAAACCCCCCATGCCCCTCCTCTCCAAAACCCTCAGTTTGTTTCCCAGAGTGCATAGACTCTCATGGTTTGTCTCCCTCTCCAATTTCCCCCAACTCACTCCTCTCCATCTCCGCATGTACTCCATGTTATTCCTTATGCTCCACAAATAAGCAAAACCAAATGATAATTGACTCTTTCTGCTTGACTTATTTCAATTAGCATAATCTCTTCCAGTCCTTTCCATGTTGATACAAAAGTTGGGTATTCATCCTTTCTGACGGAGGCATAATACTCCATTGTACATATGGACCACATCTTCTTTATCCATTCGTCCATTGAAATGCATCTTGGCTCCTTCCACAGTTTGGCAACTTTGGCCATTGCTGCTATGTACATTGGAGTACATATAGCTCTTCTTTTTACTACATCTGTATCTTTGGAGTAAATACCCAGTAGTACAATTGCTGGGTCATAGGGTAGCTTTATATTTAATTTCTTAAGAAATCTCCACACTCTTTTCCAAAGTGGCTACATCAACTTCCATTCCTACCAACAGTGTAAGAGGGCTCCCCGTTCTCCACACCCTCTCCAATACATGTTGTTTACTGTCTTGTAAATTTTGGCCATTCTAACTGGTGTAATGTGGTATCTCAATGTGATTTGATTTGAATCTCCCTGACAGCTAAGGATGTTGAACATTTTTTCATGTGTCTGTTAACGATTTCTATCTCTTCATTGGAGAAGTGTCTGTTCATGACTTCTGCCCATTTTTTGACATGATTATCTTTTCCGTGTGTGTGGAGTTTGAGAAGTTCTTTATGGATCTTGGATATCAGCCCTTTATCTGTAGTGTCATTGGTGAATATCTTCCCCCCATTCCATGGGTTGTCTCTTTGTTTTGTTGACTGTTTCCTATGCTGTGCAGAAGCTTTTGATCTTAATGAAGCCCCAAAAGTTCATTTTCCCTTTTGTTTCCTTTGTCTTTGGAGACGTGTCTTGAAAGAAGTTGCTTTGGCCAATGTCGAAGAGGTTACTGCCTATGTTCTCCTCTAGGATTTTTATAGATTCCTGCCTTGCGTTAAGGTCTTTTATCCATTTACAGTTTATCTTTGTGTATGATATAAGAGAATGGTTGAGTTTCATTTTTCTGTACATAGCTGTCCACTTTTCCCAGCACCATTTATTGAAGAGACTGTCTTCTTTCCATTGTATATTCTTTCCTGCTTTGTCAAATATTATTTGACCATAAAGTTGAGGGTCCATATCTGGGCTCTCTACTCTGTTCCATTAGTCTATGTGTCTGTTTTTGTGCTGGTACCATGCTGTCTTGGTGATCACAGTTTTGTAGTAAAGCTTGAAATCAGGCAACATGATGCCCCCAGTTTTGTTTTTCTATTTCCATATTTCCTTACCAATTTGGGTCTCTTCTGGTTCCATACAAATTTTAGGATTGTTTGATCCAGATCTTTGAAAAATGCTGATGGAATTTTGATTGGAATGATATTGAAGGTATAGATTGTTCTAGGCAGTATAGACATTTTAACAATGATTATTCTTCTGATACATGAGTATGGAATGCTCTTCCATCTTTTTATGTCTTCTTCAATATCTTTCATGAGTGTTCTGTAGTACAGATCCTTTAGCTCTTTGGTTAGGTTTATTCCCAGGTATCATGGTTTTTGGTCCTATAGTAAATGGAATCGACTATCTAATTCCCCTTTCTATATTTTAATTATTAATGCATAAGAAAGCAACTGATTTGTGTACATTAATTCTGTATCCTGCCACATTACTGAACTGCAGTATGAATTATAGTAGTTTGGGGGTAGAGTCTTTTGGCTTTCCCATAAAGTATCATGTCATCTTCAAAGAGAGAGAGTTTAGCTTCTTCACTGCCAACTCAAATACCTTTTATTTCTCTTTGTTGTCTGATTGCTGTTGCTAGGACTTCTAGTACTATGTGGTACTAGAACAAGAGTGGAAAGAGTGGGCATCCTTGTCATGTTTCTGATCTCAAATGGAAGCCTGTCAGCTTTTTCCATTGAGTATGATATTTGCTGTGATTTTTTCATAGATAGAATTTATGAAGTTGAGGAATGTTTCCTCTATTCCTATACTTTGAATTGCTCCTTATGTACAGAGGAAGGCCCATCAGAATAATGGCAGACCTGCACACAGAAACCTGGCAAGCCAGAAAGGACTAGCAAGATGTATTTGGGTCCCTAAGTGAGAAGAACATGAGGCCAAGAATACTTTATCCAGCAAGACTGACATTCAAAATGGTTGGAGAGATAAAGAGTTTCCAAGACCGGCAAGGCTTAAAAGAATATACAACCACCAAGCCGACACTGCAGGAAATATTAATGGGGGTTCTATAAAAGAGGAAAAATCCTAAGAAAAGCATTGAACAGAAATATAGAGACAATTTACAGAAAGAAAGACTTCAAAGGTAACACAATGTCAATAAAAATGTATCTATCAATAATCACTCTCAATGTGAATTTTTTTATATAGATAATTTTTTAACCTATTTACCATCACAGTGAGCTGTCTAGCACATCAAATTCTATAATAACCTTCTAACCTGAACTTTTTGATACATACACCTATGTTTTTCTTTTGCATTTCTATTTTTTGAATTTCTTTTTTAAATTTTAGTTTGATTTAGTCTAGTTTATTCCTTTTTATTTATATTTTCTAATATTCATATAGAGTTAAACTTCAAAGTAATTCCCTTTTCCCAATCAATACTACCCTTATAGGTAAACCAATTTTTAATCCCCCTTTATCTTAGGAAAGTTGAGTCCTTTAACAAAGATATCAAGATACATACAGGAAGAATCAAAACAACTTTCCTTGCCCACACTGAGAATTTATAACCACTCTCCCATCTTTTTCTTGCACCAGTGTTTCTGTGTTTGTCCTGATAGTATATAAATCTTACACGTGGGGTTCTTTTTGACAAGGTTCTTCCTTTATTTCCAGATATATATATATATATATATATATATATATATATATATATTTCTCTTGTCATATACTTTTATCATTCTTTTCATTTGTCTGTTTTTGTTTGTCTACTTCATAAATCTTACCTTGGGGCCCATTTGGGCTGAACATTCTCTTTCACCTTCCCTTTCTTTCCTGTCTCTCTCTCTCTCTTTTTGTTTTCTTTTTCTTTTCTTTTGTCTCTCGTTTGGGTGGGGAATCCTGATTGCTCAGAAGTGTTCCAGGGTGCACCTTGACTGCACCATGATCAATACATCCAGCTACATCTGTTCAGTCATCTATCACCAAAATGACTAAAAGGAGAAATGCCCAACAGAAAAAAAAAATACAGAAGATGGACCTTCTGCAACAGAGATAATGGCTATCAACATAGACAATGTGTTGGAAAGAGAATTCAGGCTAACAATTATCCAGGCAATAGCTAGGTTGGAGAAAGCCATAGATGACCAAACGGAATTGATTAGGGCCAAACTGAAAGTGATGAGAGATGATGTACACAATGTTAGGGTGGAGCTTAAAGCTACCAGGGCTGAGGTTTACAATGCTCTCAATTAGTTCCAATATAATCTAAATTCTCTCAAAGCTAGGGTAACTGAGACAGAAGATAAAATTAGTGATATGGAGGACAAACAGATAGAGACAAAGGATCAGGAGGAAGCCTGGAACAAACAGCTTAGAAACCACAAAAACAGAATCATGGAAATAAATGATGCCATGAAACATTCCAACATCAAAATTATTGGAATCCCTGAAGGGGAGGAGAAAGAAAGAAGTTTAGAAGACATAGTGGAACAAGTTCTTCATGAAGATTTTCCCAATCTCGTGAATGGAACCAGCGTTCATGTACTAGAGGCTGATCAGTCTGCACCCAAGATTATACATTCCAAAAAAAAAAAATCACAACACCTGATAGTCAAATTGAGGAATCATAATTGTAGGTATAATCTCTTGAAAGCCGCTAGGACAAAGAGGCTCCTTACTTACAGAGGAAAGCCCATCAGAATAACGTTAGACCTGTCCAGAGAGACCTGGCATGCCAGAAAGGGCTGGCAAGATACATTCAGGGCACTAAATGAGAAGAACATGCAGCCAAGAATACTTTATCCAGCAAGACTGACATTGAACATGGATGGAGAGAGAAAGAGTTTCTAAGACCAGCGAGACTTAAAAGACTTTGCAACCACCAAGTCGACACTGCAGGAAATATTAAGGGGGGATTCTATAAAAGAGGAAAATTCCTAAGAATAGCAATGAACAGAAATATAGAGACAATATACAGAAAGAAAGACTTCAAAGGTAACACGATGTCAATAAAAACGTATCTATCAATAATCACTCTCATTGTGAATGGCCTAAATGCACCCATAAAATGGCACAGGGTTGCAGATTGGATAAAACGACAGGGCCCATCCATATGTTGCATACAAGAGACGCATTTTGAACCTAAAGATAAAGCCAGACTGAAAGTGAAGGGAGGGAGAAGCATTTTTCATGCCAAGGGGCCTCAAAAGAAGACTGGGGAGGCGATTCTCATATCAGATGGAGGAGATTTCAAACTAAAGACGGTAGTCAAAGATACAGAAGGACAATAAATAATACTTAAAGGGACTATCCACCAAGATGATCTAACAATTGTAAATATCTATACCTCCAATATGGGAGAAGTCAATTACATAAGAAAACTGTTAATCAAGATAAAGAGTCATATTGAAATGAATACACAAATAGTAGGGGATCTTAACATGCCTCTCTCTGAAATAGACAGATCATCGGAGCAGAAAATCAATAAAGAAACAAGAGCATTGAATGACACATTGGACCAGATGGACCTCATCGATATATACAGAACATTCCACCCTAAAACAACAGAATATTCATTCTTCTCAAGTGCACATGGAACCGTCTCCAGAAAAGACCACATATTGGGTCACAAATCAGGACTCAACCAATACCAAAAGACCGAGATTATTCCCTGCACATTCTCAGATCACAATGCGGAGATCAATCACAAGGAAAAGTTCAGAAGGAACTCAAACACCTGGAAGCTAAAGACCACCTTGCTTAAGAAACCTTGGATCAACCACGAGATCAAAGAAAAACTGAAACAATTCATGGAAACCAGTGAGAATGAAGACACTTTGGTCCAAAACCTATGGGATACAGCAAAGACAGTCCTATGGGGGGAAATACATAACCATCCAAGCCTCCCTCAAAAAAAAAAATTGAAAAATCCAGAACACAGCAGCTGTCTCTACACCTTAAAGAACTGGAGAATCAACAACAAATCAAACCAACTCCACACATAAGAAGGGAAATAATCAAGATTAGAGCAGAGATCAATGAGGTAGAAACCAGAGATACAGTAGAACATATCAATGAAACTAGAAGTTGGTTTTTTGAAAGAATCAATAAGATCAATAAACCATTGGCCACACTAATCTAAAAGAAAAGAGAGAAAGCCCAAATTCATAAAATTATGAATGAAAAGGGAGAGATCACAACTAACACTAAGGACGTAGAAACAATCATCAGAAGTTATTATCAACAGTTATATGCCAATAAGCTTAGCAATCTAGATGAAATGGATGTATTCCTGGAAAACTATAAACTCCCAAAATTGAAGCAGGAAGAAATTGACAACCTGAATAGACCGATATCTAGTAACGAGATTGAAGCAGTGATCAAAAACCTCCCAAAAACCAAGAGCCCAGGACCTAGCGGATTCCCTGAGGAATTCTACCAAACTTTCGAAGAAGAAATAACACCTATTCTCCTGAAGCTGTTTCAAAAAATTGAAGCAGAAGGAAAACTTGCAGACTCTTTCTAGGAAGTCAGCATTACACTGATCCCCAAACCAGGCAAAGACCATACCAAAAAGGAGAATTTCGGACCAATATCACTGATGAATATGGATGCTAAGATTCTCAACAAGATCCTAGCAAACAGAATCCAACAGCACATTGAAGAGATTATCCACCATGACCAGGAGGGATTCATCCCTGGGCTACAAGGATGGTTCAACATTCTCAAATCAATCAATGTGATAGTACAAATCAATATGAGAAGAGAGAAGAACCACGTGGTCCTCTCAATTGATGCAGAAAAAGCATTTGACAAAATCCAGCATCTGTTCTTGATTAAAACTCTTCAAAGTATAGGGATAGAGGGAACATTCCTGAACTTCATCAAATATATCTATGAAAGACCCACAGCAAATATCATCCTCAATGGGAAAAAGCTCGCAGCCTTCCTGTTGAGATCAGGAACAAGACAAGGATGCCCACTCTCACCACTCTTGTTCAACATAGTATTAGAAGTCCTAGCAACAGCAATCAGAAAACAAAGAGAAATAAAAGGTATCCAAATTGCCAATGAAGAAGTGAAACTCTCTCTCTTCGCAGATGACATGATTCTTTATATGGAAAACACGAAAGACTCCACACCCAAACTACTAGAACTCATACAGCAATTCAGCAACATGGCAGGATACAAAGTCAATGTACATAAATCAGTGGCTTTCTTATACACTAACAATGAAAATACGGAAAGGGAAATTAGAGAATCAGTTCCACTTACTATAGCACCAAGAACCATAAGATACCTGGGAATAAACCTAACAAAAGAGGTAAAGGATCTGTACTCGAGGAACTATGAAACACTCATGAAAGAAATTGAAGAAGACACAAAAATATGGAAGTCCATTCCATGCTCTTGGATCAGAAGAATAAACATTGTTAAAATGACTATACTGCCTAGAGCAATCTATACTTTTATTGCCATTCAGATCAAAATTCCACCGGTATTCTTCAAAGAGCTGGAGCAAATAATCCAAAAATTTCTATGGACTCAGAAGAGACCCTGAATCACTAAGGAAATGTTGAAAAATGGTAATAAAACTGGGGGCATCACGTTACCTGATTTCAAGCTTTATTACAAAGCTGAGATCACCAAGACAGCATGGTACTGGCCTAAAAACAGACACATAGACCAGTGGAACAGAGTAGAGAGCCCAGGTATGGACCCTCAACTCTATGGTCAATAAATCTTCAACAGTACAGGAAAAAATATACAGTGGAAAAAAGACAGTCTCTTCAATAAATGGTGCTGGGAACACTGGACAGCTATATGTAGAAGAATGAAACTCGACCATTCTCTTACACCATACACAAAGATAAACACAAAAATGGATGAAAGACCTCAACATGAGACAGGAATCCATCAGAATCCTAGCGGAGAACATAGGCAGTAATCTCTTCGATATCAGCCACAGCAACTTCTTTCATGATATGTCTCCAAAGGCAAAGGAAATAAAAGTGAAAATAAACTTTTGGGACTTCATCAAAATCAAAAGCTTCTGCACAGCCAAGGAAACATTCAAAAAAAAAAAAAAAAAAAAACAAAGAGGCAACCCACGGAATGGGAGAAGATATTTGCAAATGACAGTGCAAACAAAATGTTGACATCTAGGATCTATAATGAACTCCTCAAACTCAACAGACGCAAAACAGACAATCATATCAAAAAATGGGCAGGGGCGCCTGGGTGGCTCAGTGGGTTAAGCCGCTGCCTTCGGCTCAGGTCATGATCTTGGGGTCCTGGGATCGAGTCCCGCATCGGGCTCTCTGCTCAGAAGGGAGCCTGCTTCCTCCTCTCTCTCTCTGTCTGCCTCTCTGCCTACTTGTGATCTCTGTCAAATAAATAAATAAAAAATCTTTAAAAAAAAATTGGCAGAAGATGTGAACAGACACTTCTCCAATGAAGACATACAAATGGCTATCAGACACATGAAAAAATGTTCATCATCACTAGCCCTCAGGGAGATTCAAATGAAAACCACATTGAGATACCACCTTACACCAGTTAGAATGGCCAAAATTAGCAAGACAGGAAACAACATGTTTTGGCAGGGATGTGGAGAAAGGCGAACTCTCCTATACTGTTGGTGGGAATGCAAGTTGTTGCAGCCTCTTTGGAGAACAGTGTGGAGATTCCTCAAGAAATTAAAAATAGAGCTTCCCTATGACCCTGCAATTGCACTCCTGGGTATTTACCCCAAAGATACAGATGTAGTGAAAAGAAGGGTCATCTGTACCCCAATGTTTATAGCGCCAATTGCCATGGTCGCCAAACTGTGGAAAGAAACAAAATGCACTTCAACGGATGAATGGATAAGGAAAATGTGGTCCATATACACTATGGAGTATTATGCCTCCATCAGAAAGGATGAATACCCAACTTTTGTAGCAACATGGATGGGACTGGAGGAGATTATGCTGAGTGAAATAAGTCAAGCAGAGAGAGTCAATTATCATATGATTTCACTTATTAGTGGAGCATAACAAATAGCATGGAGGACATGGGAGTTAGAGAAGAGAAGCAAGTTGGAGGAAATTGGAAGGGGTGTTGAACCATGAGAGACTATGGACTCTGAAAAACAATTTGAGGGGTTTGAAGTGGTGGGGGGGGGTGGGAGGTTGGGGTACCAGGTGGTGGGTGTTATGGAGGGCACATATTGCATGGAGCACTGGGTGTGGTACAAAAATAATGAATACTGTTATGCTGAAAATAAATAAATAAATAAATAAATAAAATGCTAACGAAAAAATAGGCAGATCATCCAAGCAGAAAATCAATAAAGAAACAAGAGCATTGAATGACACTTTGGATCAATGGACCTCATAGATATATACAGAACATTCCACCCTAAAACAAGAGAATTCTCATCCTTCTCAAGCACACTTGGAACTTTCTCCAGAATAGACAACCAACTGGGTCACAAATCAGGACTCAGCTGATCCCAAAATGTTGAGATTATTCTGTGCATATTCTCAGACCACAATTGTTTGAAACTGGAACTCAACCACAAGAAAAAGTTTGGAAGGAATTCACTTTAAAGCTAAAGACCATCCTGATTAAGAAAGTTTGGATCAACCAGGAAATCAAAGAAGAACTTAAACAATTTATGGAAACGAATGAGAATGAAGACACATCAGTCCAAAACCTATGGGATACAGCAAAGGCAGTCCTAAGGGGGAAATACATAGCCATCCAAGCCTCCCTCAAAATACTGAAAAATCCAGAATATACCAGCTCTCTTTACACCTTAAGGAACTGGAGAATTAATAACAAATTAAGCCAACCCCACACACAAGAAGGTAAATAATCAAGATCAGAGCAGAGATCAATGAGATAGGAACTAGAGATACAGTAGAACACATCAACAAAACTAGAAGCTGGTTTTTTGAAAGAATGAATAAGATTGATAAACCACTGGCCAAACTAATCCAAAAGAAAAGAGAGAAGACCCAAATTTAAAAATTATAAATGAAAAGGGAGTGATCAGAGCTAACACGAAGGAAATAGAAACAATCACCAAAAATTATTACCTTGTTTTATTTGTTATACTTTCATATCTTTCTTAATGTTTTGATCTTCAGAATATGAGTAGAAATTACTTTTACAGTAAAATTATTTAAAAAAATAAAACAAAGATAAAACTGAAGTTATTGTGAATGTGGTGTTACTATATAGTGATTTTTTTAGATAGTTCTTCAATATACATATTATTTTGCACAATAAGTTTGGGCAAGTTAGAATGAGGTCAGAGAAATGGTAGGCCATACTTCACAAAATGTTCTTGTGGGTGTAAATGGAAGGTAATTTCTTATATAGATAGTTTTGTAATATAATTCTTTTTTTCTCCTAATGGAAGAAGAAAACAGTTCAAGGAAAGAGATTATGAGTGGAAATGAATATCTGTTCCACTGCTTAGTGACAGCAAAGAAACTACTTCCTTTAGAAAGATAAACAAGAAGAGTTTTACTTATCATAAATATTAAATTATAAAAGAATCATTTGAAATTCTCTTTTAACAAAAATCTCTCTGCTTTTAATATATATTCCTTGTCTCAAAAGTCAGAAATATAAATGGAAAATATAGTTATTGATGTTATCTGTGACTTTTAGTTTTTGTGAAACAATGTGCATCAACTTTGGAAATCAGGGAAAGAGAAGTGATCATTTCTATTTAAACATGAGGGTGGGTAGTTCACAAGACAAATAATTGAAGAAAAATTAGACACTAAGTGACTGTCAGGGTCTGTTAGTGTTCTCAGGAAGCAATGTTTATAACCAGTGGGAAAAATAAGGAAAACGTGGCAATAATATGCTGGAATTCCATAGCCTCACTGTGACACACATAGGATTTCACTGTATAAAGCCTGATTCTGCTTTTACCCAATTGCATTCTCAAAACATAAGCTTCAGATAATCCAGATTACTTATATCTTCAGGATAAGAAGTACCCCAAAACATTATAAATGCCCCTGAATAATAATGTCATTTCATATTGTGACATTTTTCAGTTTACAAAGGCACATCCACATATATTTCTTTATACTTTCTATACAACTCTACAAGTAGAGAGAAAGAGGCACTGTCCTAATCTCTCAGATAAGAAAAATAAGTTTGAGAAAGTCTTCATGGCTTTTCCAGGGTAGCCCAATAGTTAACTGGTAAAATGAAGATTCAAATACAGGCTTTCTGGTAGTATGTCCTGTGCTATGTTTACTTCAGTACAGAGGAAAGTGTATTGAATCTAAGAATCTGCAGAGAGGTTGTAAAAAAATGCATCAGAAAGTGCAGTGTCTACTCTCTGGAGATTAAACACAATTTGAAACAGCTTTACTCTTAACTTGTGCCAAGTAAATTAGCTGTATTTAACCTATTTATTGGATCATTTATTAGAGTACAGGATATATTGGTCCCTTTGATTATTCTACTTTCCAAAAGGGATCATTGTTAGTGGATTTGACATGAAGTTATCACATGTAATCAAAACACCTTGGTGTGGAAATAAAAGGAAAAATATATACTTATGAAATGCTTATTATGTACCTGGTACTTCATTATATATACATTTGTTTAATCCTTACAAAAACTGAAAAAAAGTAAATATATTATTACCTCCTTCATGCAAACAAGGAAACTAAAACCTACAAAAATTAGGTAATTTGTACTAGATCTAGATAATTGATATCCGAAGTAAAATCTATGTGGTTCAGAAGGCCATACTTCCCCCTAACATAACAATTTGTTTTTGCAAATATTGTTTTACTTGCCAAAACACTTTTATATAATGTCAGCTTCACCTTTTTCCACAACATTCCCAACAATTGCTTCTTAACAGCAATGAAGGCAATATCCACAAATGACAGATTAGAAAACTCAGAGATGGAGAAGTCAAGTGACCTGCCAAAGTCCTCACAGAGATATAATTACTAAGGCCGCAACTCAGTATGAGTATTCTATGCTTTTGGCATTTAATTCATGCTGCCTAATAGAGAAAAATAATCAATAAAATAAAATAAGGCAAATTATATAAAATGGCAAAAAGAAAAAGAAAAACTTTAGACATAGAAAAACTATGCATGACATCATCAACAGATTTAAAATGGGGCAATAATTTTTGAGGTTTGGGCACTGGATGAAATTACAAGGAAAATAGAATGTCAATCACAATTCTTAAAAAGCATACAGTATTGAAAAATACCAAAATTCAGTCCATTTTCATATTGTTAAGAAGATAGAGAATGAAGGATAAGGGCTGGAAAAAGAGGATAAGAGAAAAAGGTAACTGAGATATAAAGTAAGGAAAGAATAAAACAATACTGGTTCAAAGAGGAAAACCTAAGATTGGTGGTTTGAAGATCCTGGGTGAAGGTGACTTTTGTTTAAGAAAGAATATTTTAAAATAAAATTATACAACATTATACTTCTATTTGCCTAATTCGATGGTCTTTTCTGAAGCTTCATCAAGCTGAAGGTTTTTTTAACTTTTCTCAGTATGCTGGTAATTAATCCTGTCCGTACTTATCTGTGATATTGGACTTCTCTGGTTCTTTTTCAGTGTATCTGGGAACCAGTGTCAGCTCTGTCAATAATTTATTATTCTTTGACCTTGGGCAACTCATTTATCTCTCGATTGAATTTCTTCAAAATTAGAATGTTGGAATGCATGATCATTAATGTCTTTTCTAGTTTCAGAGGGCCATGATTCTATAACCATCTCTAATAACAATTTCTTATCTCACACTGCAAGCTCTCATTTGGCAATGAGGGATGACTTTCAAATCTTTCTGTCACCTTTGCCCCAAATATCAGACTTCTTTATGTAAACCTTTCCACCTCATGTAGCATAAAACAAACTCATCAAACAAACTCATCCTTGCAAATGTATTCTTCTTTTTACATCTTCTTGTTTCCTTAGTAATATCACAATCTTTTCCAGGTGAAGCCTCTTAAGATCAATACCCTAGGGTGCCTGGGTGGCTCAGTCATTAACTGTCTGCCTTCAGCTCAGATCATGGTCCCAGCATCCTGGGATCAAGCCCCATAATGGGCTCCCTGCTGGGTGGGAAGCCTGCTTCTCCCCCTCCCACTCCCTCTGCTTGTATTCCCTCTCTTGCTATTTCTTTCTCTGTCAAATAAATAAATAAAATCTTTTAAAAAAAGAAAGATCAATACCATAGTGACATCTTCCATTATTTATTTACATAAAGTCAATTAACAATCTATCATGTTTAAATATGAAAGTTTGTTATATTCACCCCATTACTGTTTTCCTAGTGCCCTGTTTTAAGTACTCACATTTCTTAGTGTTCAAAAATAGTGTAACAGTTTTCTAATCTGCAGCCGCCATCCTTCCCATTCTGATCTGTAGTCATTTCTTCAAAGCCATACCTTGTTGCAGCCAGAGCTAACTTCCTTTAACACAGGCCTAATGATATTTGAGAATTACTGCTTATAAAGCATATAGAATGGTCCCTGCAGCATAGTTATATGCTATACAAAAATTGATTATTCTTCTTATGACTCCTCTACACAAAAATCTTTGAAAATTTCCTTTGATATATGGAGAAAAAGTCTATGTTTCTTAGATTAGAATTTAAGAATCATTACAGTTTGGTATCAATTTTAATCTCCAGTTATATTTTCTACTGTATATCACTGAATAATAATTTTTAAAAACCCTTTAATTGCCTGATTTTCACACATCTACATTTTAAGGTGGTGTTGACCATTCCATAGCCACCACTTTATTTTATATCAATTGGTCCTATTCCCCTCCACCCCACACCAGAGCATAAGTGTTTGGATAATGATTAGGCATCGATTATACTATAGAACATCCAATCTGGCTTCCAACTTATCTGTTATATGTCCTGTCACAGATAAAAACTGAACCCAAATCTGATTTTCTTTTTCTTAATAATTTACACTAAAAAAACTTGAAAAGAATTTTAAGAAGGAGTAAAGTGATAATGGAGAAAGAAATAAACAGCAGTGGTCATGATGAGCCATATGTAAGATGAAGTTAGGTGTGGGCAGAAAATAAGCTGAAGCTAAATTAGTTGCTTGGTATGGAAACAAAAAATACCATTTATGCTGAGAAGAGATACACCATAAGAAACTGGGACCACCTGACTCTTAGAGAACTTAAAATAGTAGCTAGATCCTAGAGCTGTTTCTGTTCTGACAACTTCATTTTAGCCCACATGCAATCACCACCCCCTTATTCTTGAGTTAATTAAATGTGTCTTTGTTTCTTGTCACAAATACACAATCTCAATCTCACCTCCTTCAAAAGGCTAGCCCAAATTTCATTCTCAGTTTCATTGTGATTGAGTCTCTCCTACAACAGCTCCACAAGCACACTGTTTGTATTTGAAATACCATCAATCCTACTCACTGTTGCATGAAAGTGGCATGCATGCTAGTCTGATTAGATTGGGATAAGCTTTTACTCACCTGGTGCTCTTTCAAGAGCTGATGTACAGTAAATACTTGATTGATGGAAAGACTGCAATGGAATGAGTGAACTAGTAGTCACTGAGGTGTTCAAGCACAGGCCAGAAAATTTTTTGTCATTCTGTAAGGAGTATTCTTACACTGGGAGAGATAGTAGTAGCCATGGAGGCTTATGTGCTTTTTTCTACTTAAAGATGCTAATACTCTATGTCCAGTGAAAGTAGATTTCTCAGTAAAAGAACAATTGTCATGGTGCTTTATGAGGGGATAGGGACTAGATAACTCCACTAAGAAGCAGAATTATATTTATATATAAATTATATTTATTAAATTTATGTAGATTTCTGTCAATGTATAATGTCCAGAATTTGTAATAACAGGGAAATAGCCATGAACAATTTCCATGTAAAGAAAAAAGAATCATTGAAGAGAAAGATATTAAGATAAGAGATTTTTTAAAAAATTTAAACAATATTTGCTTTGTAAAATGAATATCTTGCATGTATGGGAGAAAAGTCATTGAACATTGCATTGACTATTACCAAAGAGAAAATTTCCCTTAAATAATAATCTTTTTTTTTTTTTTACATTTTTTTTTCATGCTTACATTCTTTTTTTTTTTTTTAATTTTTATTTTTTATAAACGTATATTTTTATCCCCAGGGGTACAGGTCTGTGAATCACCAGGTTTACACACTTCACAGCACTCACCAAAGCACATACCCTCCCCAATGTCCATAATCCCACCCTCTTCTCCCAAACCCCCTCCCCCCAGCAACCCTCAGTTTGTTTTGTGAGATTAAGAGTCACTTATGGTTTGTCTCCCTCCCAATCCCATCTTGTTTCATTTATTCTTCTCCTACCCACTTAAGCCTCCATGTTGCATCACCACTTCCTCATATCAGGGAGATCATATGATAGTTGTCTTTCTCTGCTTGACTTATTTCACTAAGCATGATTCGCTCTAGTTCCATCCATGTTGTCGCAAATGGCAAGATTTCATTTCTTTTGATGGCTGCATAGTATTCCATTGTGTATATATACCACATCTTCTTGATCCATTCATCTGTTGATGGACATCTAGGTTCTTTCCATAGTTTGGCTATTGTGGACATTGCTGCTATAAACATTCGGGTGCATGTGCCCCTTTGGATCACTACATTTGTATCTTTAGGGTAAATACCCAATAGTGCAATTGCTGGGTCATAGGGCAGTTCTATTTTCAACATTCTGAGGAACCTCCATGCTGTTTTCCAGAGTGGCTGCACCAGCTTGCATTCCCACCAACAATGTAGGAGGGTTCCCCTTTCTCCACATCCTCGCCAGCATCTGTCATTTCCTGACTTGTTGATTTTAGCCATTCTGACTGGTGTGAGGTGATATCTCATTGTGGTTTTGATTTGTATTTCCCTGATAAGAGTGATATGGAGCACTTTTTCATGTGTCTGTTGGCCATCTGGATGTCTTCTTTACAGAAATGTCTGTTCATGTCCTCTGCCCATTTCTTGATTGGATTATTTGTTCTTTGGGTGTTGAGTTTGCTAAGTTCTTTATAGATTCTGGACACTAGTCCTTTATCTGATATGTCATTTGCAAATATCTTCTCCCATTCTGTCAGTTGTCTTTTGATTTTGTTAACTGTTTCCTTTGCTGTGCAAAAGCTTTTGATCTTGATGAAATCCCAATAGTTCATTTTTTCCCTTGCTTCCCTTGCCTTTTGCGTTGTTCCTAGGAAGATGTTGCTGCGGCAGAGGTCGAAGAGGTTGCTGCCTGTGTTCTCCTCAAGGATTTTGATGGATTCCTTTCGCACATTGAGGTCCTTCATCCATTTTGAGTCTATTTTTGTGTGTGGTGTAAGGAAATGGTCCAATTTCATTTTTCTACATGTGGCTGTCCAGTTTTCCCAGCACCATTTATTGAAGAGGCTGTCTTTTTTCCATTGGACATTCTTTCCTGCTTTGTCGAAGATGAGTTGACCATAGATTTGAGGGTCTATTTCTGGGCTCTCTATTCTGTTCCATTGATCTATGTGTCTGTTTTTGTGCCAGTACCATGCTGTCTTGATGATGACAGCTTTGTAATAGAGCTTGAAGTCCGGAATTGTGATGCCACCAACGTTGGCTTTCTTTTTCAATATCCCTTTGGCTATTCGAGGTCTTTTCTGGTTCCATATAAATTTTAGCATTATTTGTTCCATTTCTTTGAAAAAGATGGATGGTACTTTGATAGGAATTGCATTAAATGTGTAGATCGCTTTAGGTAGCATAGACATTTTCACAATATTTATTCTTCCAATCCAGGAGCAGGGAACACTTTTACATTTCTTTGTGTCTTCCTCAATTTCTTTCATGAGTACTTTATAGTTTTCTGAGTATAGATTCTGTGTCTCTTTGGTTAGGTTTATTCCTAGATATCTTATGGTTTTGGATGCAATTGTGAATGGGATTGACTCCTTAATATCTCTTTCTTCTGTCTTGCTGTTGGTGTAGAGAAATGCAACTGATTTCTGTGCATTGATTTTATATCCTGACACTTTACTGAATTCCTGTATAAGTTCTAGCAGTTTTGGAGTGGAGTCTTTTGGGTTTTCCACATATAGTATCATATCATCTGCGAAGAGTGATAATTTGACTTCTTCTTTGCCGATTTGGATGCCTTTAATTTCCTTTTGTTGTCTGATTGCTGAGGCTAGGACCTCTAGTACTATGTTGAATAGCAGTGGTGATAATGGACATCCCTGCCGTGTTCCTGACCTTAGTGGAAAAGCTTTCAGTTTTTCTCCATTGAGAATGATATTTGCGGTGGGTTTTTCATAGATGGCTTTGATGATATTGAGGTATGTGCCCTCTATCCCTACTCTTTGAAGAGTTTTGATCAGGAAGGGATGCTGTACTTTGTCAAATGCTTTTTCAGCATCTATTGAGAGTATCATATGGTTCTTGTTCTTTCTTTTATTGATGTGTTCTATCACATTGACTGATTTGCGGATGTTGAACCAACCTTGCAGCCCTGGAATAAATCCCACTTGGTCGTGGTGAATAATCTTTTTAATGTACTGTTGAATCCTATTGGCTAGTATTTTGTTGAGTATTTTCGCATCTGTGTTCATCAAGGATATCGGTCTATAGCTCTCTTTTTTGGTGGGATCCTTGTCTGGTTTTGGGATCAAGGTGATGCTGGCCTCATAAAATGAGTTTGGAAGTTTTCCTTCCATTTCTATTTTTTGGAACAGTTTCAGGAGAATAGGAATTAGTTCTTCTTTAAATGTTTGGTAGAATTCCCCCGGGAAGCCGTCTGGCCTTGGGCTTTTGTTTGTTTGGAGATTTTAAATGACTGTTTCAATCTCCTTATTGGTTATGGGTCTGTTCAGGCTTTCTATTTCTTCCTGGTTCAGTTGTGGTAGTTTATATGTTTCTAGGAATGCATCCATTTCTTCCAGATTGTCAAATTTATTGGCGTAGAGTTGCTCATAGTATGTTCTTATAATAGTTTGTATTTCTTTGGTGTTAGTTGTGATCTCTCCTCTTTCATTCATAATTTTATTTATTTGGGTCCTTTCTCTTTTCTTTTTGATAAGTCGGGCCAGGGGTTTATCAATTTTATTAATTCTTTCAAAGAACCAGCTCCTAGTTTTGTTGATTTGTTCTATTGTTTTTTTGGTTTCTATTTCATTGATTTCTGCTCTGATCTTTATGATTTCTCTTCTCCTGCTGGGCTTAGGGTTTCTTTCTTGTTCTTTCTCCAGCTCCTTTAGGTGTAGGGTTAGGTTGTGTACCTGAGACCTTTCTTGTTTCTTGAGAAAGGCTTGTACCGCTATATATTTTCCTCTCAGGACTGCCTTTGTTGTGTCCCACAGATTTTGAACCGTTGTATTTTCATTATCATTTGTTTCCATGATTTTTTTCAATTCTTCTTTAATTTCCCGGTTGACCCATTCATTCTTTAGAAGGATACTGTTTAGTCTCCATGTATTTGGGTTCTTTCCAAACTTCCTATTGTGGTTGAGTTCTAGCTTTAGAGCATTGTGGTCTGAAAATATGCAGGGAATGATCCCAATCTTTTGATACCGGTTGAGTCCTGATTTAGGACCGAGGATGTGATCTATTCTGGAGAATGTTCCATGTGCACTAGAGAAGAATGTGTATTCTGTTGCTTTGGGATGAAATATTCTGAATATATCTGTGATGTCCATCTGGTCCAGTGTGTCATTTAAGGCCTTTATTTCCTTGCTGATCTTTTGCTTGGATGACCTGTCCATTTCAGTGAGGGGAGTGTTAAAGTCCCCTACTATTATTGTATTATTGTTGATGTGTTTCTTTGATTTTGTTATTAATTGGTTTATATAGTTGGCTGCTCCCACGTTGGGGGCATAGATATTTAAAATTGTTAAATCTTCTTGTTGGACAGACCCTTTGAGTATGATATAGTGTCCTTCCTCATCTCTTATTATAGTCTTTGGCTTAAAATCTAATTGATCTGATATAAGGATTGCCACTCCTGCTTTCTTCTGATGTCCATTAGCATGGTAAATTCTTTTCCACCCCCTCACTTTAAATCTGGAGGTGTCTTCGGGCTTAAAATGAGTTTCTTGGAGGCAACATATAGATGGGTTTTGTTTTTTTATCCATTCTGATACCCTGTGTCTTTTGACAGGGGCATTTAGCCCATTCACATTCAGGGTAACTATTGAGAGATATGAATTTAGTGCCATTGTATTGCCTGTAAGGTGACTGTTACTGTATATGGTCTCTGTTCCTTTCTGATCTACCACTTGTAGGCTCTCTCTTTGCTTAGAGGACCCCTTTCAATATTTCCTGTAGAGCTGGTTTGGTATTTGCAAATTCTTTCAGTTGTTGTTTGTCCTGGAAGCTTTTAATCTCTCCTTCTATTTTCAATGATAGCCTAGCTGGATATAGTATTCTGGGCTGCATGTTTTTCTCGTTTAGTGCTCTAAAAATATCATGCCAGCTCTTTCTGGCCTGCCAGGTCTCTGTGGATAAGTCAGCTGCCAATCTAATATTTTTACCATTGTATGTTACAGACTTCTTTTCCCGGGCTGCTTTCAGGATTTTCTCTTTGTCACTGAGACTTGTAAATTTTACTATTAGGTGACGGGGTGTGGGTTTATTCTTATTGATTTTGAGGGGCGTTCTCTGAACCTCCTGAATTTTGATGCTCATTCCCTTTGCCATATTGGGGAAATTCTCCCCAATAATTCTCTCCAGTATACCTTCTGCTCCCCTCTCTCTTTCTTCTTCTTCTGGAATCCCAATTATTCTAATGTTGTTTCGTCTTATGGTGTCACTTATCTCTCGAATTCTCCCCTGGTGGTCCAGTAGCTGTTTGTCCCTCTTTTGCTCAGCTTCTTTATTCTCTGTCATTTGGTCTTCTATATCACTAATTCTTTCTTCTGCCTCATTTATCCTAGCAGTTAGAGCCTCCATTTTTGATTGCACCTCATTAATAGCTTTTTTGATTTCAACTTGGTTAGATTTTAGTTCTTTTATTTCTCCAGAAAGGGCTTTTATATCTCTCGAGAGGGTTTCTCTAATATCTTCCATGCCTTTTTCGAGCCCGGCTAGAACCTTGAGAATTGTCATTCTGAACTCTAGATCTGACATATTACCGATGTCTGTATTGATTAGGTCCCCAGCCTTCGGTACTGCCTCTTGTTCTTTTTTTTGTGTTGAATTTTTACGTCTTGTCATTTTGGCCAGATAAGAGTAAATGAAGGGGCAAGTAAAATACTAAAAGGGTGGCAACAACCCCAGGAAAATATGCTTTAACCAAATTAGAAGAGATCCAAAATCGTGAGTGGGGAGAAAGGGGATAAAAAAAGGTTCAAAAAGGAAGAAAGAAAAAAAAAGAACAAAGAAAAGAAAAAAAAAAAGAAAAGAAAAAAAAATTTTTTAAAAAAAAAAACACCTGAGAAAAATGTAAAAAAGAAAAAATATATATATTAGATAAACTAGTAAAAAATCGTTAAAAAAGAAAAAGGTAACAGTTAAAAAAAAAAAAATTTCCCCGAAGGCGAGAAGAAAAAAAAAAAAAATGAAAAAGAAAAAATTAAATTAACTGCAAGACTAAAAAAAAATCACAGGAAAAAAGCCATGAGTTCCGTGCTTGGCTTTCTCCTCCTCTGGAATTCTGCTGCTCTCCTTGGTATTGAAACCGCACTCCTTGGTAGGTGAACTTGGTCTCGGCTGGATTTCTTGTTGATCTTCTGGGGGAGGGGCCTGTTGTAGTGATTCTCATGTGTCTTTGCCCCAGGCGGAATTACACCGCCCTTACCCGGGGCCGGGGTGAGTAATCCACTCGGGTTTGCTTTCAGGAGCTTTTGTTCCCTGAGCGCTTTCCGTAGAGTTCCGGAGGACGGGAATACAAATGGCGGCCTCCTGGTCTCTGGCCCGGAGGAGCCGAGAGCCCAGGGCCGCACTCCTCAGGGCGCCCTCAGAGAACAGTGCCCAGTCACTCCCGTCTGCCTGACCTCCGGCCGCGCTCCGAGCTCACCGAGCCTGCGACCGGTTCAAGGTCACCCCGAGCTGCGAGCTTACTGTCGGCTCTGTCTCTGTAGCCGGCTTTCCCGTTCCAATACCCGCAAGCTCTGCGACACTCAGACACCCCCGATCCTTCTGTGACCCTGCGGGACCTGAGGCCACGCTGACCCCGTGTGGGCTTCGCCCTGGTTTAGCCTCTGGAGCGATGTCCCTCAGCGGAACAGACTTTTAAAAGTCCTGATTTTGTGCGAGGTTGCTCCGCCACTTGCCGGGAGCCGGCCCCTCCCCCCGGGGTCTATCTTCCCGTCGCTTTGGATTCACTTCTCCGCCGGTCCTACCTTTCAGAAAGTGGTTGTTTTTCTGTTTCCAGAATTGCTGTTCTTCTTCTCTTCGATCTGCCGATGGATTTTCAGGTGTTTGCAATCTTTAGATAAGCTACCTAGCTGATCTCCGGCTAGCTGAAGCAGTCTCAGCTTGCTACTTCTCCGCCATCTTGACTCCTCCCCTAAATAATAATCTTTAATTAAAAACAAATTCTAGGCGCTCCTGTGTAACTCAATTGGCTAATAAGCTCCTGACTCTTGATTTTGGGTCAGGTCATGATCTCAGGGTCTTGAGATTCTCCTTCTCCCTCTCATTCTGCCCCTCCCTTCTGCTCTCTCTCTCTGTCTCTCTAAAAACAAACAAACAAAACCTAATAATAATAAAATTAAACTAAAATAAGAATAATTCTAAAGCCTAATACTTTTTTTTTATTGATACTTTAAAAAATTTGAGTGTAGGGGTGCCTTGGTGGCTCAGTGGGTTAAAGCCTCTGCCTTCTGCTCAGGTCATGATCTCAGGGTCCTGGGTTTGAACCTTGCATCAGGCTCTCTGCTCAGCGGGGAGCCTGTTTCCTCCTCTCTCTCTCTCTCTCTGCCTGCCTCTCTGCCTAGTTGTTTGTGATTTCTGACTGTCAAATAAATAAATAAACCTTTAAAAATTTTGAGTGTAATTGGCAATAATTTCTGAATACAAACAAAACCACATTTTCTACATGGTCAAGAAAATAGCTCATATTTTTCCTGTTAATTGTTTTCATTTCATTTTAAATATTTAAAAGTTGTTTTAATTTTTACTTTTTATCTCCCAAATAGAACATCAGTATTTTATTTTAAAATGCAGTTTTCTTCCAAAAAAAAGTGTTAGATATATATGAATTAGAATAAGTTCTGCAAGCATACTAGGTAGGATAAAATTAGAAGGACTATATTAATCCTTATGGTATAGGTTATATAGTGATCATTAGCGGAGACTGGGAAGACTTTTTCCTCTTTGATGTAGTATTTTACATTTAGAGTCATTGGGGGTGGGGCAAGGTATGATTTTTAGTGAAGCATCTGATTTTTGCCTCCGCTGGACACAAAGCTGGTCTTGGTGTATAATTGGTTGGATCTGCTCTAGTTCCAATGCTTATCATACTTTGTGATGTGGTATTTTCAAGGATGTAGAGGTTAAAACTTACAACTGGATTACTATACTTTACTAATAAATCATTGTCTTTGTGAAACATAATTATAGGAAGTTTGTATAAAGAGTCTGATTAATATTAAAATGTCTATATGACTAGTTGATGTCATTTTTTCCCACAAGTTCTTTAATGAGACTCCTATACATAAATTGCCACAGTATAAAACCAGCAAAATAAGCGAAAAAAAATTAAAGCCATTTAAACATTTATAGCTGTAAATCGCTATCATCAAACATCTTTGATTTTAAGACTTCAAGATTATTTTTATTTACACTGTAGCCCCTAAGCTATGCCATGATAAATCTGGAAATATCAGAGTATATGAACACATATGTACAATGCACATTTTGAAAAAAAAAAGAATAAAGTTGCTAAAGCTGATAATAAGCACCATTTTGTCGTTTTGCTACTATTTTGCCTTATTTGAACACTTAATATTTTTAAACTTCATTCTCATTAACTTTTCATCACTGCGGTGGAAAGAACATTGAATTCTAAAAACAAATCTGCTGAATTCTTGTCTCAACACTTTTGTCAATAAATGCAAGCAAGTAATTAAGCTAACTATATCTTAATTTTGTTTTCTAAAATTAAGGGACACCTGGGTGGCTCAGTGGGTTAAGCCTCTGCCTTTGGCTCAGGTCATGGTCTCAGGGCCCTAGGATGGAGCCCCACATCGGGCTCTCTGTTAGGCAGGAAGCCTGCTTCTTCCTCTCTCTCTCTGCCTACTTGTGATCTCTCTCTGTCAAATAAATAAATCTTTAAAAAATCAATAAATAAATAAAATTAAATGATTGGTCTAATATTATGATTAAGATTCAGTCCTTTACCTCAAGTGATATTTGTCTTTTCTTTCTCTAAGTATTTTTTTAAAATTTCAGTTAGTTAACATACAGTGCAACATTCGTTTTAGGTATAGAATTTAGTGCTCATCACAATACCCATCACCCACTTAACCCATTCGCCTGTCCACCTCCCCTCCAGTAACCCTTAGTTTGATCTCTACAGTTAAGAGTCTGTTTTTTTGTTTGCCTCTGTTTTTTTTCCCCATGTTCATTTCTTTTGTTTCTTAAATTCCATATATGAGTAGAATCATATGTTTTTTTCTTTCTCTGACTTGTTTCATTTGGCATATTCACTAGCTCCATCTATGTGGTTGCAAATGACAAGGTTTCATTCTTTTTTACCACTAAGAAATATTCCATATCATATGTACATTTATATTTAAATTCCTTATCCATTGATCAGTCAATAGGCACTTGAACTCTTTTTATGATTTGACTATTGTTGATGATGGTACTATAAATATCAGAGTGCATGTAACCCTTCAGTTCCATTTTTTTATCGCTTTGGTAAATACCTAGTGGTGCAATTGCTGGATCATAGGGTAGGTCTATTTTTTAACTTTTCAGGAAATGCCATACTGTTTCCCAGACTGGCTGCACTCCCACCAACAGTGTAAGAGGGTTCCCCTTTCTCAGCATCCTGGCCAACACCTGTTGTTTCCTGTTTGTACATCCTCTTTGGAAAAATGTCTATTCCTGTCTTCTGTCCTTTTTTCAATTATATTATTTCTTTTGGGGGGATATTGAGTTTGATAAGTTCTTTATAGATTTTAGATACTAACCCTTCATCAGATATGTCATTTGCAAATATCTTCTCCCATTCCATAGGCGACCTTTTAGTTTTGTTGTGTCCTTCACTGTGCAGGAGATTTTTATCTTGGTAAAGTCTCAATAGTTCATTTTTACTTCTGTTTCCCTAAACTCAGGATATATCTAATAAGAAGTTTCTATAGCCAATGTCACAGAAGGTACTGCCTGTGTTCTTCCCTACCATTTTGATTTTTTTTTCTTGGTCTCACATTTAGGTCTTTAAACCATTTTTATTTTTGTGTATGGTGTAAGAAAATGATTTAGTTTCATTCTTATGCCTGTTTCTGTCCAGTTTTCTCAACACTACTTGTTGAAGAGCCCGTCTTTTCTTCATCAGATATTTTTTCCTGTTTTTTGAAGATTAATTGACCATATAATTGTGGGTTCATTTCTGGGTTTTCTATTTTGTTCTATTGATCTATGTGTCTGTTTTTGTCTAAGTACCATATTGTCTTGACCAATACAGTTTAATAATATAACTTGAAGAATGGAATGGTGATGCTTCCAGCTTTGTCCTTTTTCAAGTTGCTCTGACTATCCGGGATTTTTTGTAGTTCCATACAAATTTTAGGATTGTTTGTTCTAGCTCTGTGAAAAATGCTGGTTGTATTTTGATGGGGAGAGCATTAAATTCATGGGTTGTTTTGGCTAGTATAGATATTTACACAATACTTTTTCTTCCAATGCATGATCAGGGAATGCTTCTCCATTTCTTTGGGTGCTCTTCGATTTCATTCATAAGAGTTCTATAGTTTTCAGAGTACAGATCTTTAACCTCTTTGGTTAGGTTTATTCTTAGGTATCTTATTGGTTTTGGTGCAATTGGAAATAGGATTGATTCCTTGATTTCTTCTTCTGCTACTTTGTTATTGGTGTATAGAAGTGAACATATTTCTGCACATTGATTTTATATTCTGCAACTTTGTTGAATTCATATATTAGTTGCAGCAATTTTGTGTGTGGGGGGCATCTTTTGGGTTTCCTACATAGTTTATCAGGTCATCTGCAAATAGTGAAAGTTTGACTTCTTCCTTGCCAATTTGGATATCTTTTATTTCTTTTGTTGTCTGATTGGTGAGGTTAAGACTTCCAGCACTATGTTAAATAATAATGGTGAGAGTGAACATCTTTATCTTCTTCCTGACAGTAGGGGAAAGGACCTGTTTTTTTTCCCAATGAGGATAAGCTGTGGATCTTTCATATATGGCCTTTATGAAGTTGATATATGTTTCATCTATCCATATTTTGCTCAGGATTCTTCTCAAGAAATGATACTGTGTTTTATCAAATGTTTTTCTTCATCTATTGACAGGATCATACGGTTCTTATCCTTTCTTTTATTAATGTGGTGTATCATGTTGATTAATTATGAACATTGAATCAGCCCTGGAGCCCAGGAAAAAGTTCTGTTTGATTGTGGTGAATAATTTGTTTAATGTACTATTAAATTCCCTTTGTTTGTATTTTATTGAGAATTTTTGCATCATGTTCCAGAGATACTGGTCTGTAATTCTTCTTTTTAGTGGGGTCTCTAGTTTAGGAATTTATATAAGGCTGGTTTTGTAGAATGGGTTTGGAAGTTTTCCTTCCATTTCTACTTTTTTGAGAACAGTTTGAGAAGAGTACATAGTAATTCTTCTTTTAATGTCTGGCAAAATTACACTGATAAGTCATCTGGCCATAGACTTTTGTTTGTTGGGAAATTTTTGGTTACTGATTCATTTTCTTTGCTGGCTATGGGTGTTTTAAAATTTTCTATCTCTTCCTGTTTCAGCTTTGGCAGTTTGTATGTTTCTAGGATTTGATAATCTCTTTAAGACTGCCAGTTCGTTGGCATATAATTGTTCATATTATTTTCTTATACTTGTTTGTATTTCTGTGGTGTTGGTTGTGGTATCTCTTCTGTCATTCATGATTTTATCTATTTGATTCTTTCTCTTTTCTTTTTCATAAATCTGTCTACAGATTTATTAATTTTATCCTTTCAAAGACCCAATTCTCAGTTTTGTTAATTCATTCTACTGGTTTTGTTTGTTTGTTTCTATATCATTTATTATTACTCCATTCTTTATTATCCCCCTTCTGCTGGTTTTAGGCTTTATTTCCTATTACTTTTCAAGCCCCATTAGGTGTAAGATTAGGCTTTATATTTGAGACTTTTCTTACTTCTGCAGGCAGGGCTGTATTACAATATACTTCCTTTGTAGGACTGACATTGCTGCATCCCAAAAGTTTTGAACTGTCTTGTTTTCATTTTCATTTGTTTCCATGTGTTTTTTTGTTGTTGTTGTTTTGTTTTGTTTCTTCTTTAATATCCTGGTAAACCCATTCATTTTTTAGTAGGATCATCTTAAGCCTCCATACATTTGAGGTTGCTCCAAATTTTCTTCTTGTAGTTGACTTCAAGTTTCACAGCATGGTGGCCTGAAAATATGCATTGCATGTTTTGATCTTTTTGTACTTTTTGAGGGCTGATTTGTGACTCAGTATTTGATCTATTCCAGAGAATGCTTCATGTGTACTCAGAAAAAAATGTGCATTCTGCTGCTTCAGGATAAATTCTTCTGACTATATCTGTTAAGTCCATGTGCTCCAGTGTTTCATTGAAAGCCATTGTTTTCTCTCTCTCTTTTTTTTATTGTATTGTGTTAATCACCATAAATACATCATTGGTTTTTGATGCAGTGTTCCAAGGTACACTGTTTATGTACAACCCCCAGTGATCCATGCAATACCTGTTTTCTTATTTATTTTGTGCTTGGATGATCTGTCCATTGCTGTGAGCAAGGTGTTAAATTCCCCTAATATTTTTGTATTTTTATCAATGTGTTTCTTTATGTTTATTATTAATTGATTTTTATATTTGGGTGCTCCCAATTTGGGGCCATAGATATTTACAATTGTTAGATCTTCTTGATGGACAGACACCTTAATTATGTTATAATTCCCTTCTTCTCTTGTTACAATCTTTGTTTTAAAATCTAGTTTGTCTGATATAAGTATGGCTCTTCTGGCTTTGTTTTGACATCCATTAGCATGATAGATGGTTCTTCATCCCTTCACTTTCAATCTGCAGGTATGTTTAGTCTAAAATGAGTCCTTTTAGGCAGGATACAGAAGATACAGGTGGATCTTGTTTTGCTTTGTTTTGTTAACCCATTTTGATGCCCTATGTCTTTTTACTGGAGGTTTTATTCCATTTACATCAGTGTTATTACTGAAAGATATGGATATAGTGACATGTTACCTGTAGAATTGGTGCTCCTGGTAATTTTCTCTGGTTCTTTCCAGTCTTTGTTGGTTTTGGTCCTTTTTTTTCCCTGACTCAAAGATTCCCCCTTAAAATTTCTTGCTAGGTTGGTTTAGTAGTCATTACCATCTTGTTTGTCTGGGAAATTCTTTATCTCTTCTATTCTGAATGAAAGCCTTGTTGGAAAAATAATTACTGGCTGCATATTTTTCCATTTAGCACATTAAATATTTGCTTCTACCGTTTTCTGGCCTGCCACTTTTCTGCGGAGAGATCTGTGGTGAACCTCGTGTATCTTGTCTTGTAGGTTAAGGACTTTTCTCTTGCCTCTTTTGGGATTCTTTGTCTTTGTGTTTTGTAAATTTGACCATGATATACTTTGGCAGTGGTCAGCTTCTGATGAATTTAATGAGTTCTCTGTGCCTCTTGGATTTTTATGCCTGTGTCCTTCCCCAGTTTAGGGGTGTTTTCAGCTATAATTTCTTCAAATAAACCTTTGGGCCCCTTTTCTTTCTGTTCATCATCTGGGACTCCTATGATATGAATGTTATTCCATTTTAATAGTCTGAATTACCTAAGTCTACTTTTGTGTTCCAATGCCTTCCTTCCCCTTTTCTTTCCAGCTTAATTATTTTCCATAATTTGATCTTCTATATCACTGACTTGCTCCTCTGTTTCATCCATCTTCATCTTTCTTGCCTTCACTTGGGATTGCATCTTGGTAAGGCATTTTTAATTTCATTCTGACTAGATATCATTTTTTTATCTCTACAGCAAGGGACTCTCTAGGTCTCTTGTATACTTTTGTCAAGTCCAGATAATATGCTTATAATTATTGTTTTAAATTCTTGTTCAGATGCCTTACTAATATCTGTATTGATTAAATCTCTGGCTGTAAATTCTACTTGCTGCACTTTCTTTTGGGTTGGATTTCTCCATTTATTCATTTTATCCATAAAAGAAAAAAAAAACAATAACAATAACAAAAAAAGAACAAATAAAACAGAAAATCAAAAACTAGATCCTGGGTGTGGTTTTGTCTGCTAGTTAAAAGAATCGAAATTCCAAAATGAAAAAGGGAGAAAAAGAGAGATAAAGGAAATAAAAGATATATAAAACAATCTATAAACATAAAAATTAAAAATAATAATAATAGAAAATAAGACACAGAGTTGAAAAAATAGAAAACAAATGAAAAAAATTAAGAAAAGAAATCAAACTAAAAGGAAGATTCTTTTTCCCCTAGAGCTGGAGCTTTGCAGTTCTCTACAATCAGTAGAATTGGTGTGACTAAGTTGTTTGTGCTGGCCTTCTGGGGAGGGACTGCTGTGTCAATTCTCAGGTTCCTTCGTTTTAGGGAAAATGGGTTTCTAGGGCACAAGGCATGGGGCTTAGTGTAAGAGGATCCCACCTCCACTAGGTGGTATTGTACTGTGTCCTGAAAACTTTCCAGGTTGAGGGTGGCTGAATATGGCAGAGCCCTGCTCTCTAGCCCCAGAGCTGGAAGTTCATATCCTCACTGTTCAGTGAGCCCTCACAGAAGAGCAATCACCCTTGTTTTGTCCTCTGTTTGGATCTAAACCCTGTGTTCACCCTGCCTGTGTCCTATGTTTTTTATCTCAGGTGCACAACTTAGTTTCAGAACTCCAAGTTTAAGAGACTCCTATGGCCCAGACCCATGCTGTTCCTCTGGCGGAGGGTCCCACCATGTTTTTGTCCTTTGCTAGACAGACTCAGGAAAGTGGGCACATGACTATTCAGCAGTTAGGAGTTTATGGCAAAACAGAACATAAAGCCTGAACCAAGACCTCTTGTTCTTAGAAGATTTCTTAGCTCCTACACCTGAGAAAAACACAGTACATTGGTGCCACCTATTCTTCTTGCTACCCAGGGGATCATCAGAGAGCCCTGTCACTCCTGGGATTCCTCTCCACTTTGCTACCTGAACACCTTTAAGACAGGCATATCCCTCATGGTAGTAGACTTCTATAAATTCAGATTTTGCACTTCATTGCTTATAATACTTGTGGTACTCTCTGTAAGTGGGCTCTCTCCCTGCTGCCATAACCACACCTATATCTCCCCTATGAAAATATTTTGTACCTCTGACTTCCCAAATGGTGGTCACTTTTCTATTTGTAGAATTCATTTTTGTTCTCTCAACCCTGTGATTGATTTCTCAGGTGTTCAGAATGATTTGATAAATATCTAGCTGTATTTGAATGACAGACAAGACAAGCTTAGGCCCCTGATACTTCTCTGTCCTCTTAACTGCATTCCATCTGGACAAAGTAGACTTTAAAACAAAGATTGTAACAAGTGACAAAGAAGGAAAATACATTATAATAAAGGGGACAGTCCAACAAGAAGATATGTCAATTGGAAACTTATGTAGCTAACATAAGAGCACTCAAATACATATCACAATTAATAACAAATATAAGGGAACTAATTTATAATAATACAATAATGGAAGGTGACTTTAACAGCATCCTTACATCAATAAACAGATTATATAAACAAAAAATGAACAAGGAAATAATGGCTTTGAATGACATACTGGAGCAGATAGGTTCAACAGTTATATTCAGAACATTCCATCCTCAAATACCAGAGTACACTTTCTTTGCAGGTCCACATGGAACAATCACCAAAATAGATAACATGTTAGTCCACAAAGCAAATCTTAACAAATTTAAGAAGACTGAAGTAATACCATGCAACTTTTCTTATGAAACTAGAAGTCAACCACAAGAAAACATCTGGAAAGACCACAAATACATGGAGGTTAAATAACATGGTACTAAACAATTAATGTGTTAACCAGGAAATCAATGCAGAAATTTCAAAAAAAAATACATGAAAACAAATGAAAATGAAAACAAAATAATCCAAAGCCTTTGGGATACAGAGAAAACAATTCAAAGAGGGATGTTTGTATCGGTACAAGCCTACCACGTAAAGCAAGAAAAAATCTCAAATAGACAACATTACCTTACACTTAAAGGAGCTAGAGAAAGAGAAATAAGCAACACTGAAAGCCAGCAGAAGGACAGAAATAAAAATAAGAGGAGGAAAAAATGATATAGAGACTAAAAAACCAATAGAGCAGATAAATGAAACTCAGAGCTAGTTCTTTGATGAAATTAAAAAAAAAAAAATAAACCTCCAGACAGAATTATCAAGAAAGCGAAAGGATTCAAGTAAATAAATTCAGAAATGAGAAAAGAGAAATAACGACCAACACAACAGAAATACAAAGAATCATAAGAGAACATTATGAAAAATCCATATGCCAATAACAAACAGAAGAAATGGAGAATTACTAGAAACATAAAAACATAAAAAACAAAGTTGAAATAAGAAGAAATAGAAAATTGGAACAAATAGCAAAAAACTTGAGCCAGTATTTAAAAAACAAAACAAAACAACAACAACAATAACAAAACCTCCCAACAAAAACAAGTCCAGGAGCAGAGAGATTCTGAGGTGAATTCTACCTAACATTTAAAGAAGAGTTGATATTTATCCTTCTGAACTATTCAAAAAAAATTTTTTTTCAAAAAGGAAGGACAGCTTCAAATTTGTTTAATGAGGCCACCCTTATCTTGATACCAATACTGTATAAAGACACAACTAAAAAAGACAAATCAGGGCAATACCCCTATAGAAAATGATGCAAATAACCTCAATAAATTTCTAGCAAACTGAATACAGCAATACATTTTTAAAAAATCACCAGGAACAATTGGGAATTATTCTGTGGTTGCAAGTATTTTTCAATAGTCACAGATCTATCAATGTGATACATCACATTAATAAAAGAAAGGATAAAAACCATATGATCCTTTCAACAGATCCAGAAAAATAATTTGACAAAGGAAACAGCCATTCATGATAAAACCTTTAACAAAGTAGGTTTAGAGGAACATACCTCAACATAATAGAGGCTTTAATATAAAAACAAAACTAATATCATCTTGGATGGGGAAAAATTGAGAGCTTTTCCTCTAAAGTCAGGAAGGAGGCAAGGTTGTCCACTTACACTACTTCTATTCAAATAGTACTGAAAGTCCTATCCACAGCAATTAGATAACAAAAATACATGGCATCCAAGTCAGCAAGGAAGAAGTAAAACTTTCACTATTTGTATATGACATACTATACTATATATAGATAATCCAAAAGGCTTCAATAAAATTTGCTGAAAGTCATAAAAAAATTAAATGAAATTCCAGTATGTAAAATGAACATCCAGAGATCTGTTGCATTTCTTAACACTGATAATGAAGCAGGAGAAAGAGAAAAAAAAATTCTTAAAGGTTTTATTTATTTATTCATGGGGGCGGCTGGGACAGAGGCAGAGGGAGAAGCAGGCTCCTCACAGAGAAGAGAGCCCAGCCAAGGGCTTGATCCCTGGACCCTGGAATTGTGACCTGAACCAAAGGCAGACGCTTAACCGACAGAGCCACCCAGGCACCTAGGCAAAAGAGAAATTAAGGAATCAATCGCATTTACAATTGCACCCAAACCCATAAGATACCTAAGAATAAACCTAACCAAAGAAAAGAAAGTCTTGTACTCTGAAAAGTATAAAACATTGATGAAAAAATTGAAGATGAAACAAAGAAATGGGAAGACATTCCATGCTCATGGATGAAAGAACAAATATTGTTAAAATGTCTATACCACCCTAAGCACTCTGCATATTCAATGCAATCATTATCAAAATAACACCAGGATTTTCCACAGAGCTAGGACAAAAACCCAGAATAGCCAAAGCAAATTTTAAAAAGAAAATCAAAGCTTAAGGCATCACAATTCCATACTGCAGTTATATTACTAAGCAGTATTAATCAAAACAGTCTGATTCTGGCAGAAAAATAGAAACCTGGATCCGCTGGACAGAAGAGAAAACCCAGACAGGAACCCAAATTAATCTTTGACAACACAGAGAAGAATATCTAGTGGGAAAAAGACAGTCTCTTCAACAAATTGTGTGTGGAAAACTGAACAGCAGCATGTAAAAGAATGAAACTGGACCATTTTCTTACATAATGTAGTAAAATAAATTCAAAATGGATTAAATTATTTTTTAAGATTGTATTTATTTATTTGACAGACAGAGATCACAAGTAGGCAGAGAGGCAGGCAGAGAGAGAGGAGGAAGCAGGCTCCCTGCTGAGCAGAGAGCCTGACACGGGACTCCATCCCAGAACCCCAGGATCATGACCTGAGCTGAAGGCAGAAGCCTTAACCTGCTGAGCCACCCAGGTGCCCACAAAATGGATTAAATTCTTAAATGTGGGACCTGAAACTATAAAAATCTTAGAGTAGAACAGTGTTAATAACCCCTTTGACATTAGTCATAGCAACTTCTTACTAGATCTATCTCCCTTAGGCAAGGGAAACAAAAGCAGAAATAAACTACATGGGCTACATCAAAATAAAAATTTTGTTCCTCTGCATAGTGAAGGAAACAATCAAGAAAAGTAAAAGTGAGCTTTTTAAATGAGGGAAGATATTTGCAAATGACATACCTGATAAGGGTTTAGTGCCCAAAATATGTAAAAACTGATGAAAATCAAGAACCCATAAATGAATAATCCCATTAAAATGGGAAGAAGACATGAATAAGTTTTTTTCCAAAGACCTACAGATGACCAACAGACACACAAAAAAAATTGCTCAAAGTCATTGATCATCAGGGAAATGCAAATCAAATCTACAATGAGATATCACCTTACAGCTGTCAGAATGACTAAAATCAATAACACAAAAACAGCAGGTATTGGCAAGGATGCACACTGTTGGTGGGAATGGGAACTGGTGCAGTCACTCTGGAAAACAATATGGAGCTTCTTCAGTTATGTTAAAAATGGAACAGCTCTATCATCCTGCAATTAGACTACTAGGTATTTACCTAAATAGTACAAAAATACAAATTCGGGGTCATACATGCACTCCTGTTTATACCACCACTTTTTTTTAATCCTACATGGATCTATGTATTTTTGTTGTTGTCGTCAGGAGGCTTGCACAGAATATAAATAAAACAGTCTTTTTAAAGCTGATGGCAAATTAACTTCCATTGCATACAAAAGCTCCAACATTTAACTTACCCATTTCTCATATTTTTGATATTACAGTACCTTTTTTATATTACATATTTATTAATAAATTGTGGTTGCCATAATTATTATTTATATTATTTTCCTTTAATATTTATACTATTATTAAGTGATTAGCACTGTTGTCTAAAGCTTATTGTATACTCACATTTACCAGTGTGTTGTGTACTTTCATAGGTTTCCACGTAACTGATTAATATTTTCTCATTTCTGCTTTAAGATCTCATTTCAGGGGGAGGCATTAAGATGGCAGAGGACTGGTAGACCCAAAGTTTGTCTCATCCCTTGAACACAAGTAGATAGTTATCAAATCATTCTGAACACCTGAGAAATCAAATTGTGGTCTGAGAAAACAAATGCTTTAATTCTACAAATTGAAAAACAACCACCAGTTGGAAGGTAGGAGGTATGGAGACTTGAATCCAGTGTGATACAGCTGAGGATACAGTGTCAGGGAGGGAGCCTGCTTAATAAGGCTACTGCCTTCTAGCTCTCTGCCTGCCTCTCTGCCTACTTGTGATCTCTCTCTCTCTCTCTCTGTCAAATAAATAAATAAAATCTTAAAAAAAAATAAAAGAAGGCTACTGCAAAGTGTTATAAGCAGAGAGCAAAATCAGAACATTTAGAAATCTACTACACTGGGGGCACCTGGGTGGCTCAGTGGGTTAAAGCCTCTGCCTTCAGCTCAGGTCATGATCCTGGGATCCAGCCTGGAATCGGGCTCTCTTCTCAGCGGGGAGTCTGCTTCCTCCTCTCTGCCTGCCTCTCTGCCTACTTGTGATCTCTATCTGTCAAAAAAATAAATACAATCTTAAAAAAAAAAGAAATCAATTACACTGGGGGATATGCCTGGCTTAAACATGCTCAGGTGGTGAGGCAGGGCAAAATCCCAGGTGTGATAGTGTGGTCTGAGGGTCCCTGGGGTTGCAAGAAGAACAGATGGCACCTAAGTGCCATTCTGCATGGTTCCCAGATATAAAAGCATGGAAGCTGGCTAAGAACAGTGAGTCTAGGGGGCACCTGGGTGGCTCAGTGGGTTAAGCCGCTGCCTTTGGCTCAGATCATGATCTCAGGGTCCTGGGATCTAGCCCCACATCAGGCTCTCTGCTCAGCAGGGAGCCTGCTTCCTCCTCTCTGTCTCTGCCTGCCTCTCTGCATACTTGTGACCCCTGTCTGTCAAATAAATAAATAAAATCTTAAAAAAAAAAAAAAAAAAAAAAGAACAGCGAGTCTAGGTGCTGGCTTTCTAATCTGTGTTGTCATAAACTGTGAACCACTGCCGAGTCATGTAAGGGCTTTACTAGGACAGGTGTAGCAAAAAGCAAAAGTGTGGCAAGATAACCCCACTACAGGAGGAGGAACTTGGAAGTTCCTAAAAGTTTGAGTTTTGAAACTCAATCACGTGCCTGAAATAAAAAGGCTCAGACACAGGCAGGGGGAACACAGAGCTCTGATGAAAACTGGGAAGACAAAGAAACTGACTGCTCTTCTGTTAGTGCTCACGAAAGAGTGGGGAGCATTAATTTTCAACTCCAGGGCTAGACAGCAGGGTGCCACCATATTCCTCCTGCCCATCAGTGCTGAAGACCAACAGGGAGCGAAACAGTGCCACCTAGTGGAGTTCAGACCTGCTTACACCGAGCCCAGCCTCCCTGTGCACTGGAGGCAAATTTCCACCAAGTCAAGTCTACCTGAGAATCAGCTTAACAGGCCACTGCCGCCAGAACACCAGAATAAACAACTCACTCAAATCAAGTTTATTGATCACAGAGGGCTGCAAAGCTTCAGCTCCTTGGGAAAACGGTACATATTATTCTTTGTATTTTTATTCTTTAGATTTGTATTATTTTTTCAGTTATATTCATATTTTTCCATTTTCCATTCTTGTTAATTTTATTATATATAAATTATATATTATTTTATATATTTTCTATATTATTTAATTTTATATTTTGTTTCCTTTCATTGTCGTGTGTGTGTGTGTATGTGTATATATATATTTATGTGGGAACTAGTTTTTTTTTTTTCAGTGTTCCAAAAATCATTGTTTATGCACCACACCCAAAGCTCCATGCAATACATGCCCTCCTTAATACCCACCACAAGACTCACCCAACCCCAACCCCCGCCCCTCCAAAACGCTCAGTTTCTTTCTCAGAGTCCACAGTTTCTCATGGTTTAATCTCCCCCTCTGACTTCCCCAACTCACTTTTCTCCATCTCCCAATGTCCTCCGTGTTATTCCTTATGATTCATGAGTAAATGAAACCATATGATAATTGACTCTCTCTGCTTGACTTTTTTCACTCAGCATAATCTCCTCCAGTTCCATCCATGTTGATACAAAAGTTGGGTATTCATCCTTTCTGATGGAGGCATAATACTCCATTGTATATATGGACCACATCTTCCTTATCCATTCATCTGTTGAAGGGCATCTTGGTTCTTTCCCAGTGTGGCGACCATGGCCGTTGCTGTTATGAACACTGGGGTACAGATGGCCCTTCTTTTCACTACATCTGTATCTTTGGGGTAAATACCCAGTAGTGCAATTTCAGGGTCATAGGGAAGTTCTATTTTTAATTTCTTAAGGAATTTCCACACTGTTTTCCAAAGAAGTGGCTGCACCAACTTGCATTCCCACCAACAGTGTAAGAAGGTTTCCCTTTCTTCGGCTCAGGTCATGATCCCAGGGTCCTGGGATCAAGCCCAGCATTGGGCTCTCTGCTCAGCGGGGAGCCTACTTCCCCTCCTCTCTGTCTTCCTGCCTCTCTGCCTACTTGTGATCTCTGTCTGTCAAGTAAATAAATAAAAATCTTTAAAAAAAATAGAAGGTTTCCCTTTCTCCACATCCTCTCCAACACTTGTTTACTGTCTTGGTTATTTTGGCCATTCTAACTGGTGTAATGTGGTATCTCAATGTGATTTTGATTCGAATCTCCCTGATGGCTAATGATAATGAACATTTTTTCATGTGTCTGTTAGCCATTTCTATGTCTTCTTTGGAGAAGTCTCTGTTCATGTCTTCTGCCTATTTTTGACATGATTATCTGTTTTGTGTGTGTTGAGCTTGAGGAGTTCTTTAGATCATGGATATCAGCCCTTTGTCTATAGTGTCATTTGTTAATATCTTCACTCATTCCATGGGTTGCTTCTTTGTTTTGTTGACTGTTTCTGCCATAAGTTACTGCCTATGTTCTCCTCTAAGATTTTGATAGATTCCTGCCTCACGTTGAGGTCATTTATGCATTTCGAGTTTATCTTTGTGTATGGTATAACAGAATGGTTGAGTTTCATTCTTCTATACATAGCTGTCCAATTTTCCCAGCACCATTTATTGGAGAGACTGTCTTTTTTCCACTCTATAATTTTTCCTGATTTGTCAGAGATTATTTGACCATAGCATTGGGAGTCTATATATAAGCTGTCTACTCTGTCCCACTAGTCTATGTGTCCGTTTTTGTGCCAGTACCATGTTGTCTTGGTGATCACGTCTTTGTAGTAAAGCTAGAAATTAGGCAACTTGATGCCCCCAGTTTTGTATTTCTTTTTCAACATTTCCTTAGAAATTAAGGGGTCTCTTCTGGTTCCATACAAATTTTAGGATTGTTTGTTCCAGCTCTTGGAAAAATGCTGATGGAATTTTGATAAGGATGGCATTGAAAGTATAGATTACTCTAGGCAGTATAGACATCTAAACAAAGTTTATTTTTCTGATCCATGAGCATGGAATGCTCTTCCATCTTATTGTGCCCTCCTCAGTTTCTTTCATGAATGTTTATATTTCCTTGAGTACAGATCCTTTACCTCTTTGGTTAGGTTTATTCCCAGGTATCTTATGGTTCTTGGTGCTATAGTAAATGGAATTGATTCTCTCATTTCCCTTTCTGTATTTTCATTGTTAGCATATAAGAAAGCAACTGATTTTTATACATTCATTTTGTATCCCGCCACATTACTGAATTGCAGTATGAGTTCTAGTAGTTTGGGGGTGGAGTCTTTTGGGTTTTCCATATAAAGTATCATGTCATCTGTGAAGAGAGAGAGTCTGACACCTTCTTTGCCAATTTGAATACTTTAATTTCTTTTTGTTGTCTGATTGCTGTTGCTAGAACTTCTAGTACCATGTTGAACAAGAGTGGCAAGAGTGGGCATCATTTTCGTGTTCCTAATCTCAAAGGGAAGGCTGTTAGCTTTTCCCCATTGAGAATGATATTCACTGTCGCTTTTTTCATAGATAGATTTTATGAAGTTGAGAATATTCCCTTTATCCCCATATATTGAAGAGTTTTAATCTGGAACGGATGCTGTATCTTGTCAAATGTTTTTTCTGCATCAAGTTAGAGGACCATGTGGTTCTTCTCTCTTCTCTTATTGAGTTGTTCTGTCACATTGATTGATCTCTGAATGTTGAACCACCCCTGCATCCCATGGATAAATCCCACCTGGTCATGGTGGATAATCTTTTTAATGAACTATTGGGTCATATAGGCTAGGATCACATTGAGAATCATGGCATCCATATTCATCAGGGATATTGGTATGAAATTCTCCTTTTTGGTGGGGTCTTTGTCTGGTCTGGGGATCAAGGTAATGCTGGCTTCACAGAAAGAGTCTGGAGGTTTTCTTTCTGTTTCTATTTTTTGATAGAGATTCAGGAGAATAGGTATTATTTATTCTTTGAATTTTTGGTAGAATTCTCCAGGGAATCTGTCAGGTCATGAGCTCTTCTTTTTTGGGAGGTTTTTGATCACTGCTTCAATCTCGTTACTAGGTATTGGTGTATTCCAGTTGTCAATTTCTTCCTGATTCTGTTTTGGAAGTCTATCGGTTTCCAGGGATGCATCCATTTCTTCTAGGCTGCTTAACTTATTGGCATGTAGCTGTTGATAGTAATTTCTGGTTACTGTTTCTCTTTCTTTGGTGTTAATCGTGATCTCTCCCCTTTCATTCATAATTTTATTAATTTGGGTCCTCTCTCTTTTATTTTGGATTAGTTTGGCCAGTAGCTTACAATCTTATGCTTCTTTAAAAAACAGTTTCTATGGGAAAATTGGACAGCCATGTGTAGAAGAATGAAACTCGACCATTCTCTTACACCATACACAAAGATAAACTCAAAATGGATAAAAGACCTCAATGTGAGACAGGAATATCTCAAAATCCTAGAGAAGAACATATGCAGTAACCTCTTGGACATCAGCCACAGCAACTTCTTTCAAGATATGACTCCAAAGGCAAATGAATCAAAAGTGAAAATGAACTTTTGGGACTTCATCAAAATCAAAAGCTTCTGCACAGCAAAGGAAATAGTCAACAAAATAAAGAGGCATCCATGGAATGAGAGAAGGTATTCACAAATGAAAGTACAGACAAAGGGCTCATACCCAAGATCTCTAAAGAATTCTCAAGCTCAACACACACAAAACAGATAATCATGTCAAAAAATGGGCAGAAGACATTAAAAGACACCAAGGTGCCTTTCAACAAACAAATGGATAAAGAAGATGTGGTACATATATACTAAGGAGTATTATGCTGCCATCAGAATGGAGGAATACCCAACTTTTGTATCAATATGGATGGCACTGGAGGAGATTGTGCTGTGTGAAATAAGTCAAACAGTCAATTATCACATGGTTTTGCTTATCTGTGGAGCATAAGGAATAACACATAGGAAATGGGGAGATGGAAAGGAGAAATGAGTTGGGGGAAATCGGAGGGGGATACGAACCATGAGAGACTGTGGACTCTGAGAAATAACCTGAGGGTTTTGGAGGGGAGGGGGGTGGGAGGTTGTGTGAGTCTGGTGGTGGGTATTATGGAGGACATGTATTGCTGGAACACTGGGTGTGGTGCATAAGCAATGAATTCTGGAATGCTGAAAAGGAGTTGAAAAAAAACCTTCTAGTTTCACTGATGTGTTCTACTATATCTCTAGTTTCTATCTCATTGATCTCTGCTCTAATCTTGATTAGTTCCTTTCTTGTGCATGGGGTTGACTTAATTTGTTGTTAATTCTCCAATTCTTTAAGGTATAAAGGGAGCTGGTACATTCTGGATTTTATTTTATTTTATTTTATTTTATTTTATTTTATTGTATTTTGAGTGAGGCTTAGATGGCTATGCATTTCTACCTTAAGAGTGCCTTTGCCATATCCCATAGGTTTTGGACTGATGTGTCTTCATTCTCATTGGTTTCCATAAATTGTTTAAGTTCTGCTTTGATTTCCTGGTTGATCCAAACATTCTTAATCAGGATGCTCTTTAGCTTTCAAGTGTTTGAATTCCTTCCAAACTTTTTCTTGTGGTTGAGTTCCAGTTTCAAACCACTGTGGTCTGAGAATATGCAGGGAATAATCTCAACATTTTGGTATCAGCTGAGTCCTGATTTGTGACCCAGTAGGTAGTCTATTCTAGAGAAAGTTCCAAGTGCACTTGAGAAGAATGAGTATTCACTTGTTTTAGGGTGGAATGTTCTGTATGTATCTATGAGGTCCATCTGGTCCACAGTGTCATTCAATGCTCTTGTCTCTTTATTGATTTTCTGCTTGGATGATCTGTCTATTACTGAGAGTGGCGTGTTAAGTTTCCCTACAATTAATGTTTTCATATCAATATGAGTCTTCATCTTGATTAACAGTAGGCTTATGTAGTTGGCTCCTTTTGTATTGGGGGCATAAATATTTTATAATTGTTAGATATTCTTGGTGGATAGACCCTTTAAGAATGATGTAGTGTCCTTCTGTATCTCTGACTACGGTCTTTAGTTAAAACCTAATTCATCTGATATGAGAATTGCTACCCCAGCTTTCTTTTGAGGCCCATTGGCATGAAAGTTGCTTCTCTATCCCTTCACTTTTAGTGTGGGTGTATCTGTAGGTTCCAAATGGGTCTCTTGTAGGCAACGTATGGATGTGTTCTATCATTTTATCCAATCTGCAACCATGTGCCATTTTATGAGAGCATTTAGGCCATTCACGTTCAGAGTGGTTATTGAAAAATACGTTTTTATTGACATTGTGTTGCCTGTGAAGTCTTTGTTTCTATAGATTGTCTCTGTAAATTTCAGTTCTATGTCACTCTTGGGTTTTTTTCTGCTTTTAAAGTGCCATTTTAATATTTCTTGTAGTGCCAGCTTGGTGGTCATATCCTCTTTTAAATCTTGCTGGTCTTGGAAGCTCTTTAGCTCTCCACCCATTTTAAATGTCAGCCTTGCTAGATAACATATTCTTGGATGCATGTTATTCCCATTTAGTGCCCTGAATATGTTTTTCCACACTTTTCTGGCTTGCCAGGTTTCTGTGGACAGGTCTGATGTTATTCTGATGGACGCTTCTCTGTATGTAAGGAATTTCTTCCTCCTAGCTGTCCTCAGAAGGGCTTGTGTAAAATTATGATTCGTCAGTCTGACAATCAAGTGCCTTGAGGTCTTTTTTAGATTCATTGATCTTGGGGGGGGGGTGTTCTTTCTGTCTCTAGGACACGAACACTGGTTCCATTCCCCAGACTGGGAAAATTTTCATCCATAATTTGTTCAACTATATCTCTTAGTAGTCTCTCTTTCTCTACCCGCTCAGAGATCCCAATAATTCTGACCTTGGAATGTTTCAAGGTGTCATTTATTTCCTTAATTGTGCTCTCATGGCTTCTAAGTTATTTCTTCTATGACTCCTCCTGATCTTCTTTTCTCTATCAGTCTGTCCTCTAGATCACTATGTCTGTCTTCTGCCTCAGTTACCCTAGCTGTTAGAGTATTTAGATTAGATTGGATCTCACTGATGGCATTTTTAACTTCTTCCCAGGTGGATTTTACTTCTGCCCTTAGAGATTCTATGTTGACACTGATGGTTTTCTCCAACCTAGCCTTTGCCTGGATAATTGCTACCCTGAATTCCCTTTCTGGCATACTGTTTATGTCCATATACAATAGTGCTGATGGAGAGGGCACATTCTCTGAATTTTTCCTCTGTTGGGTGTTCCCCCTCTTAATCATTTTGGTGAGATGCAGTTGAGGGGATGTATAGCTGAATACATTAACCAAGATCCCAGCAAGGTGCACCCTGGAACACTTCAAAGCAATTGGAAGTCACCAACAAAAAGAAAGAAAAAAGAAAAAGAAACAGAGAAAGAGATAGAGAGAGAAAAGGGAAGACCCAGCCAGAATGAGCCCCCAAAGTAAAATTTATAAGGTATACAAACAAAAATGGACAAAGAAAAAGACCAACAAAAGTAAATGACAAGGAAAAAAAAAGAGAACCCAGCCAAAATGAACCATAAGGATACATTTTATATAATACCAGAACAAAAATAAATACACAGAAACACTGACAGAAGAAAAAGATGGGAGGGTGGTTATAAATTCTTGATGTGGGCGAGGAAGGTTATACTGATTCTTGATATTGTATATCTTGATATTTTTGTTAAAGGACTCAAATTTCCAGAGATAAAGGGAGATTAAAACTGGCTTATATATAGGGGTAGTATTGATTAGGGAAAGAAGATTACCTTGAAGCTTATATCTATATGTATATTTTTTAAAAATAGAAAAGAAAAAGAAAAACACAGGTACATGTATGAAAAAGTTCTGGTTAAAAGGTTATTATGGAATATGTTGTATTAAACCTCTAGTTGTAATGCTAAGTAAGTTAAAAAAAATTTAAAAGAACAAGAATAGTGAGAACAAATTAAAATTAAAAATTGTATCTATAAAGGTTTTAGAGCAATACCATGAGCTTAATATATTGTTTTCCCCTGATGTTGGGGTTTTACAGCTTTATGGTGACCCTGTGGTGGTTGTCTTCTCATTCTTTTGGCTCTCCTTCTTGTGGAGGGGCCTGCTGCATTGTTTTCCAGTCCCTCTTGCTTGGGTTGAGTCCTCATGTCCCCAATCAAGGGACTGGGCTCTGTGGAAACCGGTTTTTCAGACTTTTGTTCTCTGGAGGGTTTTGCTCTTTGGCGGCTTTTTATGGCTTTTCAGAAGTTAAGTAGAAAGCAAACTGCACCCAGACCTCCACCTTAGAGAGAAGCCTCAGTCTGCTCCCCTCTGTATGGTCCAGAACACACGGACTCCCCTCTGGAAATTCCGCTGAACTCCACAACCTCCCACAGGCAGTGCACATCTCCAGCCACTGTCTCAGTGGTCTCCCAAAGTGCCCACTTCTCTATGCACTCCTGTGCCACTAAAATTATGAGCAATATTGGTCCAGAGAGGCCGCTTCTGGTGGCTGCCTTTGCTGGGACTGCTGTCTGGTGTCCAGACCTCATGGTTGTGCAGGTTGCCTCCAAGGGATCCCAACCAGAGATCGCACTGAGTTTTTCAGGCCCAGGCTGGGAGAGTCCAGACACTCGGCTAGTTCTAGAGACCACCAGCTAGTGCCTGCACAGAGCTTTCTCAAGCGCGGGCGGGGAGTGGATCAGATGCCATTCTCACAGTGCTTGCAGAATGAAGAAGGCTGTAGTTCCAGAGAGTGCAGGCTGACACCCATATCAGAATCTCCCATGTGAGGGCTGGAGTGCACCCCCAGAGCAGTGGTGTAAGCCGTGCAACCCTGGGGGCTCAGGGACCAGGAACTGGAGGCTCTGCCACACTCTCTCTGGCATGGGTGGTCGCCAGCAGTGGCCATCCTGGGTCCATGTGCTTATGCCCATGCCTGTGGCCGCCTGATTCCATCAGTTTCCCCTTAAGACCCTTTGATCTTTTTGGGTGATTTTAACCAGACTCCAAGTTAATGCTGGTCCCCAATCATAGGGCACTTTTGTATTGGGGTATTACTTTCCAATGGGTCACTTCTGTTGGCTCCCTCCCCCTTCTGTTTATCCTCTTATATCAGTCTCAGTGTTCTGACTCCACTTTACCTCTCCACTGGTGTCTTCTGTCCCCATAGAGGTACAGAATTGCATAATTCTACATCTCAGGCTGATTTCATGTGTTTTCAGAGTGTTCTGGTAGATAATTAGCTCACTTTAGTGTACCAGTTGAAACAGGATCTCCTACTTCTCTTCCATCTTGTCCCAATATCAGGATCTAGTTTCTTTAAGAAGCAGACAAAAACACACCCAGGATCTTGTTTTGTTTTGTTATTGTTATTTTTGTTTTTGTGGATTTTTCTCTTTTCCTTTCTTCTCTCTTTTATGAATAAAATGACTAGATGGAGAAATTTACTCCAAATGAAAGAGCAGGAGGTAATATTCACAGCCAGGGATTTAATCAATATGTATATAAGGTTGGTGACTGGACTAGAAATTAAAATAACAACTATGAAGATATTAGCTGGGAATGAAGAAAATATTGAAGACACTAGAGAATCCCTTAATATAGAGATAAAATAACTAAAAGCTAATCAGGCAAATTAAAATTGCTACTACTGAGACAGTCCCAAAATGGAGGTCATGAAAATGAGGATGAATGAATCAATAATGTTGAAGATAAAATTATGGAATATAATGAAGCTGGAGAGAAAAGGAAAAGAAAACTGTTAGATCAAGAAGGTAGACTTAGGGAATTCAGTGATTAAATGAAAAAGAAATACATCCATATTATAGGACTCCCATAAAAGAAGAGAGAGGAAAAAGGGAAGAAGTTTTAATTGAACAAATTAAAGAGTTTTCCCTAATCTGCAGAAAAAAAAAAAAACATCCAAATCCAGAGAACACCCTTATAATCAACGTAAAATATGCCAAACCATGAGATATTATGATGAAGCTTGAAAATTTCTAAGGGCTCAGGACAAGAGGTTTTTCATCTACAAAGTGGACACATAAGGCTGGCAGCAGACCTGTCTACAGAGACCTGGCAAGCCAGAAAGGACTGGCATTATATATTTAAGGTGCTATATGGGAAAAAAATATGCATTCAAAACTTTATCCAGTGAGTCTGTCATTTAGAATAGAAGAAATGATAAACAGTTTCCAAGACAAACAAAAACTAAAAGAATTTGGGAACATGAAACCAGTGCTCCAAGAAATATTAAAAAGTACCTATTGAATGGAAAGAGACCAAAAGTCACAAAGACCAGAAAGGAACAGAGAATGTAAAAGAACATTGACTTTAAAGGTAATATAATGGTACTAAATTCATACCATTTAATTATTCTGAATTTAAATGGACTAAATGTTCCAATCAAAATATAGGGTATTAGAATAAACAATTAAAAAAATACCCATCAATATGCTGCTTACAAGAGACCATTTTAGACACAAGGACAGCTCCAGATTGAAAGTTAAGGGGTGAAACAGTGTTTATCATGCTAATGGACATCAAAAGATAGGTGGAATAGCCATCCTTATATCATAAAAACTAGATTTTAAACAAAAGTCCCTAATAAGAGATGAAAGACACTATATCATAATAAAGGAGCCTATCCAGCAAGAATATCTACCAATTGTAAATATTTATGCCCCTAACATGGGAGCAGCCAACTATATAAATAAATTAATAACAAAAGTATGGAAACTTGTTGATACCATTACAATAAGAGTAGGGGGCTTTAACACCCCAGACATAACAATAGACAGATCATCTAAGCAGAAGATCAATAAGGAGACAATAAGGAAATAAGATCAATGACATACTGGACCAGATGGACTTAACAGATATATTCAGAGCATTTCATCCTAAAGCAGCAGAATATATAATATTCTCTACTGCACATGGGACATTCTCCTTAACAGATCACATACTGCCTCACAAACCAGGCCTCAACAGTACAAAAAGACTGAGGACATACCATGCATATTTTAAGGTCACAATGCCTTAAAACTTGAAGTCAATCACAGGAAAAATATTGGAAGGACCACAAATACATGGAGGTTAAAAAGCATACTACTAAAGAATGAATGGGTCAACCAGGAAATTAAAGAAAAATATATGTTTATAAAAAAATAAAAAATAAATAAAATAAAATGGGGGGGGGAAACACACATGGAAACAAATGAAAATGAAAACACGAGAGTTCTAAACTTATGGGAGGTAGCAAAGGTGGTCCTAAAAGGGAAGTATTTTGTAATACAGGCCTTCCTCAATAAACAAGAAAAGTTTCAAATGCACAACCTAACTTGACACCTGAAATACCTGGAAATAGAAAGCAAATAAAGCCTAAATCTAGCAGGATATGGGAAATAATAAAGATTAGGGCAGAAATCAATGAAGTAGAAATTTTTAAAAATAGAAAAGAGCAATAAAACTAGGAACTAGTTCCTTGAAAGAACTCACAAGACTGATAAATCCCTAACCTGACTTATAAAAAAAAGAAAGGAAGAGAAAGCACTCAAATAAATAAAATCATGAATAAAAGGGCAGAGATCACAACCAACACCAAGGAAATACAAACAGTTGTAAGAGAATATTATGAGCAAATATAAGGCCAACAAATGAGGCAACCTGGAAGAAATAGATAAATTCCTAGAAATATAAAACTGCCAAAACTAAACAGGAAGAAATAGAGAATTTGAAGAGACTCATAACCAGCAAAGGAATTGAATCATTAATCAAAAATCTTTCAACAAGGGGCGCCTGGGTGGCTCAGTGGGTTAAGCCGCTGCCTTCAGCTCAGGTCATGATCTCAGGGTCCTGGGATCAAGTCCTGCATCGGGCTCTCTGCTCAGCAGGGAGCCTGCTTCCCTTCCTCTCTATCTGCCTGCCTCTGTCTACTTGTGTTCTCTGTCTGTCAAATAAATAAATAAAATCTTAAAAAAAAAAAATCTTTCAACAAACCAGAATCCGGGACTGGATGGCTTCCCAGGGGAATTCTACAAAATAATTAAGGAAGTTCCTATTCTTCTGGAACTGTTTCAAAAAAAAAAAAATGGAAGGAAAATATCCGAACTCATTCTGAGGCCAGTATTACCTGGAATCCAAAACCAGACAAAGACACACTATAAAGAATTGCAGTCCAATATCCCTGATGAGCATGGATGCCAAAATTCTCACAAAGATACTATCTAATAGGATACAACATTCAAAGGATTATTATGACCAAGTGGGATTTATTCCTCAGCTTCAAGGGTGATTCAACATCCCCAAATCAGTCCACATGATACCTCACATTAATAAAACAAAGGATAAGAACCATATCATCGGAGCGCCTGGGTGGTTCAGTGGGTTAAAGCCTCTGCCTTTGGCTCAGGTCCTGATCTCAGGGTTCTGGGATTGAGCCCGACGTCAGGCTCTTTGTTCAGCAGGGAGCCTGCTTCCTCCTCTTTCTTTGCCTGCCTCTCTGCCTACTTGTGATCTCTCTCTCTGTGTGTTGGGTAAATAAATAAAATCTTAAAAAAAAAAAAAAAACCATATCCTCTAAATAGATACACAAAAAGCATTTTTCAAAATACAGTATTCTTTTTTTGATAAAACCTCTCCACAATGTAGGGATAGAGGAAACACACCTCAACATCATAAAAACCACATAAGAAAGACCTACAGCATACATCACCATCAATGGGGAAAAAATGAGAGTCTTTCCCCCAAGGTCAGGAACATGACAGGGATGTCCACGCTCATCACTGTTGTCATAGTACTGGAAGTCCTAGCCTCAGCAGTCAAACAAGAAGAAAAAATAAATGCATCCAAATCAGCAAAGAAGAAGTTAAACTTTCAATTTTTGTAGATGACATGATACTACATGTAGAAAACCTGAAAGACTCCATCAAAAAATTGCTATACCTGAAAGACAAATTCAGAAAGTCACAGGATATAAAATCAAGGCTCAGAAGTCTGTTGCATTTGTATACACTAACAATGAAGCAAAAGAAAGATTAATCAAGAAATCAATAGCAATTACAATTGCACCAAAACTATAAGATACTTTGGAAGAAACCTAATCAAAGAGTTTAAAAAATTGTACTTTTAAAATTGTACAACATTTATGAAAGAAATTGAGGATAACACAGAGAAATAGAAGAACATTCTATTACTAAAGATTTGGAAGAACAGATATTGTTAAAATATCTATGCCATCTAAAGCAGTCTACACGTCCAATGCAATTCCTATCAAAATACTACCAGCATTTTTCAGAGCTTTAATAAACATTTCTAAAATTTGTGTGGATCCAGAAAAGACCCTGAATATCCAAAGTAATATTGAAAAAGAAAACCAAAGTGGGTGACTTGACATTTCTAGACGTCAAGCTGTATTAGAAAGCTATAATCATCAAGACAGTGTGGTACTGGCACAAAAACAGACACATAGATCAAAGGAACAGAATAGAGAACCCAGAAATGGACCCTATGGTCAACCAATCTTCAACAAAGCAATAAAGAATACCAAATGGAAAAAACAGTCTTTTCAACAAGTGGTGCGGGTAAAATTGGACAGCCACATGCAAAAGAATGATACTGAACCACTGTCTTACACCACACACACACACACACACACTCAAAATGAATGAAAGAGGTGCAGCTCCGTGTGCTCCAAGCGGACTTCAGCCTGAAAGGCCATCATGGCAGCAAAGCCCAAACTCCACTACCCTAATAGAAGAGGCCGGATGGAATCTGTAAGATGGGTTTTAGCTGCCACCGGAATTGAGTTTGATGAAGAATTCTTGGAAACAAAAGAACAGTTTCAGAAGTTGCAGGATGGTAACCACCTGCTGTTCCAACATGTGCCAATGGTTGAAATTGATGGGATGAAGTTGGTGCTGACCCAAAGCATCCTTCACTGCATAGCACATAAACACCACTTCTTAGGCAAGGATCTCAAGGAGAGAACCCTGATTGACATGTACGTGGAGGGAATACTAGATCTACTGGAACTGATTATCATGCATCCTTTCTAAAACCAGAAAACCAACAAAAGAAAGTGGTTAACATGGCCCAGAAGGCTATAATTATATACTTTCCTGTGTTTGAAAAGGGTTTTTATTTTTAATTTTTTATTTTTTTATAAACATGTATTTTTATCCCCAGGGGTACAGGTCTGTGAATCGCCAGATTTACACACTTCACAGCAATCACCAAAGCACATACCCTCCCCAATGTCCATAATCCCACCCCCTTCTCCCAAACCCCCTCCCCCCAGGAACCCTCAGTTTGTTTTGTGAGATTAAGAGTCACTTATGGTTTGTCTCCCTCCCAATCCCATCTTGTTTCAAGATAAAGAGTCATATTGATATGAATACACTAATCATAGGAGATCTTAACATGCCTCTCTCTGAAATAGATCATCGAAGCAGAAAATCAATAAAGAAACAAGAGCATTGAATGACACATTGGACCAGATGGACCTCATAGATATATACAGAACATTCCACCCTAAAACGATAGAATAATCATTCTTCTCAAGGGCACATGGAACCTTCTCCAGAATAGACCACATACTGGGTCACAAATCAGGACTCAACCAACACCAAAAGACTGAGATTATTCCCTGCACGTTCTCAGATTACAATGCTTTGAAACTAGAGCTCAATCACAAGGAAAAGTTCGGAAGGAACTCAAACACCTGGAAGCTAAAGACCATCTTGCTTAAGAATGATTGGATCAACCAGGAGATCAAAGAAGAACTGAAACAATTCATGGAAACCAATGAGAATGAAGACACTTCGGTCCAAAACCCATGGAATACAGCAAAGGCGGTCCTAAGGGGGAAATACATAGCCATCCAAGCATCCCTCAAAAAAATGAAAAATCCAGAACACACCAGCTGTCTCTACACCTTATAGAACTGGAGAATCAACAACAAATCAAACCATCTCCACACATAAGAAGGGAAATAATCAAGATTAGAACTAAGATCAATGAGGTAGAAACCAGAGATACAGTAGAATGTATCAATGAAACTAGAAGCTGGTTTTTGAAAGAATCAATAAGATCAATAAACATTTGGCCACACTAATCCAAAAGAAAAGAGAGAAAGCTCAAATTCATCAAATTATGAATGAAAAGTGAGAGGTCACAACGAACACCAAGGAAGGAGAAACAATCATCAGAAGTTATTATCAACAGTTATATGCCAATAAGCTAAGCAAACTAGATGAAATGGATGCATTCCTGGAAAACTATAAACTCCCAAAATTGAAGCAGGAAGAAATTGACAACTTGAATAGACCGATATCTAGTAACGAGATTGAAGCGGTGATCAAAAACTTCCCAAAAAACAAGAGCCCAGGACCTGATGGATTCCCTGGGCAATTCTACCAAAATTTCAAAGAGGAAATATCACCTATTTTCCTGAAGCTGTTTCAAAAAATTGAAGCAGAAGGAAAACTTCCAGACTCTCTCTATGAAGCCAGCCTTACCCTGATCCCCAAACCAGGCAAAGACCCTACCAAAAAGGAGAATTTCGGACCAATATCACTGATGAATATGGATGCTAAGTTTCTCAACAAGATCCTAGTAAACAGGATCCAAAGCACATTAAAATGATTATCCACCATGACCAGGTGGGATTCATGTACCAAGCTATCTTGATCACTACAGCTTTGTTATACAGCTTAAAGTCCAGAATTGTGATTCCTGTAGCTTTGTTTTTCTTTTTTGGAATCCTTCGGCTATTTGCATTCTTTTATGCTTCCAGATTGTTTGTTCCACCTCTGTGAAAAATGCTGGTGACATTTTGATAAGGATTGCATAAAAAGTGTAGATTGCATAGTATAGACATTTTAATAATGTTTTTTCTTCTGATCCATGGGCATGGAATGTTTTTCCATTTTTTTGTGTCCTCTACAATTTATTTCGTAAGTGTTCTATAGTTTTCAGAATACGGATATTTACCTCCGTGCTTAGGTTTATTCGTAGGCTTCTTATATTTTTTGGTGCAGTTGTAAATGCAACTGATTCCTTGATTTCCTTTTCTGTTTCTTCGTTGGTGTATAGAAATGCAACAGATTTTATAACCTGCGATTTTCTTGAATTCAGGTATTAGATATAGGAATTTTTTGGTGGAGTCTTACATCAGTTATGTTTTGTTTTGCTTTTTTTTGTTTTGTTTTTGTTTTTATTTTCACATATAGTATTATGTTGTTTGCAAAAAGTGAAAGTTTGACTTCTTCCTTGCCAATTTGGATGCATTTATTTCTTTATGTGACTGAATGCCGACATTGTCTTCCATTACTATGTTAGGTGGTTAGGTGCCCTGAATATATCTTGCCAGCCCTTTCTGTCTTGTTCCTGACTGTAGACAAAAAACAGAAACAAAAACAAAAACAAGAAAATAAAAAACCAATACCAAAAAAAAAAAAAACCAACCAACCAAACAAACAAACTGTAAACATCTCCGTATTTTTTCTCACTGTGGATATTAGCTTGTGGGTCTTTGGTATATGGCCTTTGTGATGTTGAGGTATGTTTCATCTATCCCTACTTTGTTAAGGGTTTTAAATATCAAGAAAGGTTGCTGTATTTTGTCAAATCCTTTTTGACAGAATCATGGTTCTTATTCCTTCTTTTATTAATGTCGTGTCTTAACATTGTTTCATCTGCAATATTGAACCACTCTTTGAGCCCAGGAACAAATTCCATTTGATCATGGTGAATAATTCTTTCAATGTTCTATTGGATTCAATTTACTGGTATATTGTTGAGAAATTTTACATTCATATTCATCAGGGTTATTAGCCTGTAGTTCTCCTTGCTAGCATACTAGGATGAGTTTGGAAGTTTTCCTTCCATTTTTATTTTTTGGAACAGTTTAAGAAAAATATGTATTAGCTCTTCTTTAAATGTCTGGTAGAAGGGTGCCTGGGTGGTTCAGTCTGTTAAGTGTCTGCCTTCAGCTCAGGTCATGATCCCAGGGTCCTGGGATTGAGCCCTGCATTGGGCTCCCTGCTCAGCGGGGAGTCTGCTTCCCTATCTTCCTCTGCCTCTCTCCCCTGCTTGTGCTCTCTCTCTTAAATCAATCAATCAATCAATCAATACAATCTTTTGTAAATAACAAATAAATAAATAAATAAATTTTTGGTAGAATTTCCCTGGGAAACCATTTGGTCCTGGACTTTTGTTTGTTAGGAGAGTTTTGATGACTCTTTCAATTTCATTGTTGGTTTTGGGCCTGTTCAAATTTTCTTTCTAATTTTTCCTGCTTTAGTTTTGGTAGTTTGTACATTTCTAGGAATTTATCCATTTTCCAGATTGCCCATTGTGTTGGCATATAATTTTTCATAATATTCTCATATAATTATTTGTATTTCTGTGGTGTTGGTTCTGATGTTTCCTCTCTCATTCATGAGTTTATTTTTTTTTTAATTTTAATTTTTTATTTTTTTAATTTTTATTTTTTATTTTTAAAAAAGATTTTATTTATTCATTTGGCAGAGAGAGAGAGATTACAAGTAGGCAGAGAAACAGGCAGAGAGAGAGGTGGAAGCAGGCTCCCCACTGAGCAGAGAGCCTGATGCGAGGTTGATCAAAGGACCCTGAGATCACAACCTGCACCAAAGGCAGAGGCTTAACCCACTGAGCCACCCAGGCGCCTCTCATTCTTGATTTTATTTATTTGGTCCTTCTAATTTTCTTTGTGTAAGTCTCCCTAATGATATATCAATTTTATTAATTCTTTCAAAGAACCAGCTCTTAGCTCTTTTGATATGTTCTAGTGGTTTTGTTTCTTTTCTTTTCTTCTTCTTCTTCTTCTTCTTCTTCTTCTTCTTTTTTTTTTTTTTTGGTTTCTTTCTGTATTATTTATTTCTGCTCTAATCTTTAGTATTTACCTTCTCCTGGCTATAGGTTTAATTTATTGTTCCTTTTCCAGTTTCTTTAGGTATAATGTCAGGTTGTGTATTTGAGATTTTTCTTGCTTCTTGATGTAGGCCTATATTGCAAAATTCTTCCCTATTAGGACTACCTTTGCTGTATCTCAAAGGTTTTGGACTGTCATATTTTCATTTTCATTTGCTTTTTTGTACTTTTTTTTTTTACTTCTCCTTTAGTTTCCTGGTTAACCCATTCATTCTTTAGTACTATGTTCTTTAACCTCTAAGTTTTTGTTGTCTTTCCAAAATATTTCTTATGGTTGACTTCAAGTTACATAACATTGTTGCCTGAAAATATGCATGGTATGATCTTGATCTTTTTGTAGTTGTTGAGGGCTGATTTGTGAGCCAGTATGTGATCTATTCTAGTGAATGTTCCATGTGTAGTAGAAAAGAATGTGTATTCTTCTGCTTTAGGATGAAATGTTCTGAATATATCTGTTAAGTCCATCTGGTCCAGTGTGTCATGTCATTCAAAGCCATTGCTTTCTTGTGATTTTCTGCTTAGATGATCTGTCCACTGATGTAAGTAATGTAGTATAGTCCCTTATTCTTTTTGTATTATTATCAACGAGCTTCTTTGTGTTTATTGTTAATTGAGATATGTACTTGGCTTCTCCCATATTGGTGCATAAATATTTACATTTGTGCGATCTTCTTTTCAAAATATTTTATTCATTTATTTTGAGAGAGAGAGAGAGAGAACAGAGGGAGGGGCAGAGGGAGAGTAAGAGAGAGAATACAAAGCAGACTCCTCACTGAGAGTGGGACTTGATATGTGTCTTAACCTCGCATCCACGGTTATTAACTGAGCCAAAATTGAGTTGGACATTCAGCCACCTGAACCACACAGGTGTTTCTACAATCATTAGATCGTCCTGAAGGATAGATCCCTAAATTATTATATAATACCTTTCATCATCTCTTGTTGTGGTCTTTGTTTTAAAATCTAGTTTGTCTAAGATAAGTATGGCCCTTCTGTGTGTCTTTTGATGTCCATCAGTGTGATAGATGGTTCTCCATCTTCTCACTTTCAATCTGCAAGTGTCTTTCAGTCTAAAATGAGTCTCTTACAGGAAACATATAGATGGATCTTTTTTTTTTTTAATCCACTCTGATACCCTATGTCTCTTGATTGGAGTATTTAGTCCATTTACATTCAGAGAGATAATTGAAAAATATGAATGTAGTTCCATTGTGTTACTTGTAAAGTTGATTTATGGTGGTATTCTCTGTTATTTTCTAGTCTTTGTTTCTTTGGGTCCTTTCCCCCTCCACTTTAAGAGTCTCCTTTAATATTTCTTATAGGGATGGTTTGGTGGTCAAAAATTCCTTTAGCTGTTGTTTCTGTGAGAAACTATTTCTCCTTCTATTCTGAAAGATTCTTGACTACATACTTTTCCTTTTCAGTGCACTGAATATGTCATGCCAGACTATTCTGGCCTGCCAAGTTTCTGTGGACAGATCTGCTGCAAACCTGCCCTGTCTTCCTTTGTCAATTTAAGGACTTTCTCCTTGATGCTGTCAGGATTGTTTGTGTATTTCATGAATTTGACTATGATATGTCTTGGTGATGGCATACTTTTGATGAGTTTAATTGAGAGTTATCTCTGCTTCTTGGATTTTGACATCTATGTCCTTTCCCAGGTTAGAGAAGTTTTCAGCTATAATTTGCTCAAATAAACCTTCTGCCCTTTTTCCTCTCTCTTCATCTTCTGGGATGCCTATGATATAAAATGTTAATAAGTTTTAAGAAATTGCTGCGATCCGTATGTTTACCTTCATAATTCAATACCTTTCTCACTCTCTTCTTTCAGCATCATTATTTTCCATAATTTTATCTTCTATATCACTGATTCATTCCTCTACTTCATTCATCCTTGTTCTTATGGCATACATTCAGGTTTGCCTCTCAATTAAAGCATGTCAAAAAAATATATATATATATATAAAAGAAAAAACAGGAAGTAGAAGTAATGGCCAAGGATTTAATCAGCACAAATGTAAGTATCTATCTGAATAAGAATTTAAAACAACAATTACAAGGATACTAACTGGGATGGGAAAAAGCATAGAATATATATATTACACACAGAGAGCAAGAGCACAAATAGGGGGAGCAGCAGGCAGAGGGAGAAGGAGAATCAGGCTACCCACTGATCAGGGAGCCCAATGCAGGACTCGATCCCAGGGTCCTGGGGTCAAGACCTGAGCCAAAGGCAGCTGCCTAACCAACTGAGCCACCCAGGCAACCCTCGATTACAGGACTTTTTAATTTTCATTTGACCACATTGTAGTTCCTTTATCTGTACAGTAAGGGAGTTTCTAGTGTCTTCTATGCTTTTTCCCAGCCCAGTTAGTATCCTCGGAATTGTTGTTTTAAATTCTTATTCAGATAGATACTTACATTTGTGCTGATTAAATCCCTGGCCATTACTTCTACTTCCTGTTTTTTCTTTTAGGGTGAGTTCCTCTGTCTTGCTATTTTGTCTAGAAAAAATAGATAAAATAAAATAAATAAATAAAATAAAATAATAAAAAAGGTAGATCTTAGGTGTGTTTTGGCTTGCTTGTTAAAAGAAGCTAGACCCAACAACTAAAAATCAATCAATAAATAAGTAAATAAATAATTAAAATATATGTTTAAAGTAATAAATAAAAAAGAGTTAAAAAATAAAAATGATAAAATAATAAAGTGAAAGAAAGATATAAAAATGAAAATAAAAATGAAGCTAAGTCACATTTCCCCTAGAGCTGAAGCTTTTCAGCACTCTGTGATCAGTATACATGGTTCTTGTGAGGGCTTTGTTCTGGTCTTCTAGAAAAGGAGCATGTTGTACTGATTCTTGGTTGGACTTGCCCAAGTGGAGATGTACTTGTGCCTGCAGCATGCTGGGGGTGTGATTTGTAATTGGCTCCAGTCTCCAGTTGGTGGCATTGTTAAGTTCATTGTGGTCTGTTAGTGCTTATGAGCAGGAGGTCAGTATGGTGTCACCCTCTCTCTCCTCTGTTGCCTCTGGTCTCTCTCCTCTGTGGAGCTGGGAGTTCAACACCGACACTCTTCAGAAAGCCCTTACAGAAGAGTAAACAATCACTGTGTTTCAAAAACTATAAATTTTAGAGACTACTGCTAAGTTGCCCTGTGCTGATCCTTTAGGGAAGGGTCTCACCCCAGTTTTTTCAGTTGCAGACCCATCCTAGGATAGTGGTCCCATGACCATGTAGCAGTTTGGGGTTTATGGAGAAGTGGAGCAGATAGTGAGCACCCAGGCTCACTGCTAAGCCAACATTCCCACTCCTATGCCTTGGAACAGTGCAACATATTGGTGCCATCCATTATTCTAACCCTGAAGGGGCCTTACCATTACTCTCAAATGCATTCCAAGCAGGGGAACCATTTCTCCCTAGGGAACCCAGGGGATCCTCACACCATGTTGTCTGCTCCCCGAACTCTGCCCTCCTTCTCCACAAGAGCACTGCTAAGCTAGACAGGCACAAATTCAGTGGTGTAGACTTCTAAAATTTCAGATTTTTCTCTCTGCTGCTTATGATACATCTCTGTAAGCAAGACTCCTCCCCAGTTCTTATTTCTCCCAAGTCAATTCTTTGCAGATCCTACCTTCCACAATTCTTATAGACTCACAGTTTTGTTATTTTAGTCTTCAGATTGACTTCTTTGGTATTCATAATGATTGGATATTTATCTAGCTGTGTTTCAGGGACAAGGCAAACTTAGGGTTTCCCACTCCTCTGCTATCTTCTGTAGTTAGTTCTCTTTTTTAGTGGTGTCTTTAACTGTTTTTGGTGATACTGGCCTTATAGAATGACTTTGGAAGTTTTCCTTCTTTTTTTTTTTTGGAAATAGTTTATAAAGCATAAATGTTAACACTTCTTTAAGTTTTTTGTAGAATTTGCCTGTGAAATCTGGTCCTAACTTCAATGTGTTGGGAGTTTAAAAATTATTGATTCAGTTTTCTTGCTGCTTGCTCCTTTGGTCTGTTTACATTTTCTATTTCCTCCTGGTACTTTTTTGTTATGTTATATGTTTCTAGGAATTTATCCATTTCTTTTAAGTTGTCTAATTTATCAACATGTAGTTTTACATAATATTCTTATGCAACTCTTTGTGTTTCTGTGGTGTTTGTTATTATTTCTCATCTTTCTTTGGTGATTTTGCTTATTTTAGTCCCCCCCGCCATTTTTGTTTTTGTTCTGTTTTGTTTGATAAGTCTGGTTAGAAGTTCATCCATTTTGTTGATCTTTTCAGAGAAATAGTTCCTGGTTTCATTAATTGATCTGTTTTTTTTTATATATACTTCACATATCACTTATTTCTTCTTTAATCTTTATTTCCTTCCTTATGCTTGTTTGGGGGCTTTTGTTTGTTCTTTCTATAGTTCCTGCAGGTTAACTTGTTTATTTGAGATTTTTCTTGCTTCTTGAGGTAGACCTATATAGTTATAAATTCCCCTTTTAGAGTATCTTTTTAAAAAATTTTATTAAATTATTTGAGAGAGAATGAATGCATGAATGGGGTAAGGGAAAGAGAGAGAAGAAGACTCTCCAAAAAGCAGGGAGCCTGATGAGGGGCTAGATCCCAAGACTCCAGGATCATGACTTGAGCCAAAGGCTGACACTTAACCAATTGAGCCACTCAGGCTATCCCCACCTCCCCCAGAGGTTTAGAACATCATGAGAAAATTGTGTATTCTCCTTTTTTAGGCTGGAATGTTCTAAATATATCCCTTAAATCCATGTGCTCCAGTGTGTCTTCAAAACCATTGTTTCTTTATTGACTTTCTGCTTGGATGATCTGTTCATTGCTGTAAATAGGGTGTTAAAATCCCCTACTATTATTGTATTACTGTCCATTCCTTCCTTTATATTTCTAGTAACTGTTTTATGTATTAGGGTTCTCTCATGTTGGGTGTATAAATATTTACAATTGTTATATCTTCTTGTTGGATTGTCCTTGTATTATTATTTAATGCACTTGTCTCTTTTTATGGACTTTGTTTTATTTTTTTAAAGATTTTATTTATTTATTTGGCAGAGAGAGATCACAAGTAGGCAGAGAGGCAGGCAGAGAGAGAGTGAGGGAAGCAGGCTCCCCGCCAAGCAGTGAGCCCGATGCAGGGCTCCATCCCAGGACCCTGAGATCATGACCTGAGCCAAAGGCAAAGGCTTAACTCACTGAGCCACCCAGGCACCCCATGGACTTTGTTTAAAGTCTTTTGTCTGATATAACTATTGTCACTCTTGCTGTCTTTTGACATCTATTTACATGATAGTTTCTCCATCCCCTCACTTTCATTCTTTAGTTATCTTTAGGTCTGCAATGGGTTTCTTGTAGGCAGCCTACAGATAGGTCTTCTTTTAATTAATTAATTAATTTAATCAATCCATACTGATACCCTATATATTTTTATTTAAGCATTTAACCCATTTACATTCAAAGTATTTATTGATAGATATGCATTAATTGCCTTTTTTTTTTTACTTGTTTTGTGGTTGTTCTATAGTTTTGTTCTGATTCTTTTTTGTCTTTCTCTCTTTCATGGTTTGTTGTTTTTCCTTAGTGATATTCTGGAGTATCTTACTATATTTTCTGCATATCTATTACTATTTTTTGTTTTGTGATTATCATTTTCTTTATAGGTAATGTCTTTTGCTTATATCAGCCTATATAATAAGCTGGTGGTCATTTAATGCTGAATTCATTCTTTACTCCTCTCCCTTCCACATTTCAGATATTTGCTATTATATTTGACATCTTTACATTTTATGAATTCCTTGACTAATTTTTATATAAATGCTTATTTTTACTGCTTTTACATTTTTTACTTTGTATCTTCTTTAATTGTGGGGTTTGTCTCCTGATCTTTGGTTCACTCTTTGGTTTATTCACTCAGATGTATGTGATATCTATTTGTAAACATGAGATGGGGTGAGCTTAGGGTCCCTCTACTCTGCCATCCTGAACCTCCTCCAGATAGTTTCAGTTCTTTCCCAGGCATATTGTTTATCTCCATTTCATTTAACTCTTTTGCTGTGACTTTGTCCTCTTCTTTCATATGGGATATATTTCTCTGTTTCATTTTGTCTGACTCTCTGTGTTTGTTTCTATGTATTAGGAAAGTCAAATACATCTAATTTTCAAAGTAGTTACCTCATGAAAAGTAGGTTCTGTAATTCCCTAGTACCCTGTAGTGTCAAGTTCCCGGTTCACCAGAGCCACATGCTTTAAGGTTGTCTCTGAGTGTTTTGTATGAACCCTACCGTTGTGGCTGACCATAGTTTGCCTTCATTTCAGTTATCTGCAATGGCCCACTTTGTGTATTGTGGGTAGGGTTTTGTTTCTGTGTTTTCAAGGGGGAAGCCTGGAGCAACCTTGGGTTTGTAGTTGGGTCAGACCAAATGTGGGCCCTCAGTCCATTTGCCATGGGTCTGTAGCAGCAAACTGCAGGGTGTTGTCCATGCATTATCCCCTGAAAGCCTTTCATCTGTGGTTAAGGCCTGTAGTTAGACCAGAGGTCTGCCTCCAGTCTGTACATTGTGTTTGTAGTAACCCTAAACTACAGGGCTTTTTGCTTTGTCCTGCTCCTTTGACAGTTTTGGTGGTGGGTAGGGCTGGCAATCAAATCAGTTGTCTGCCCCCAACCAGTGTTGAGGCTGCTGTGGAACTGGTGAATGTGGTTATCTTCCCTTCCCCCATGGCAAAAGTGATTTGGAGTGGTGTTGGTCTTTCTCTTGGTTGCTTTCAGAATGAAATTAGTCAGGAGCCCCAGTGGACAGACTCCTGCAGAGTGTCGGGGGGATTGGATGAGGTAAGTCTGTGGAACATAGGGAGGGGTATTGAGTGTTAACAAGGCAGGTAGAGAGTGAATGTGGCACTGGTCCCTGTGGGGGCTGCTTATAGGGTGAGATATGAGAGGGTAGGTTGGATGTAGAAAATCTGCAGATCATGGGATGGGACACAGTGTCAGCAAATAGGTCAAGAGTATTCATGATGGCTTGCACAGATGTCTGAGTATCTGGGCTAGGAGGGGGGATAGAAATGGTGCGTAATAGCTTTTTTATTCTTAGAAAAGTCTCCTAAAGATCCCTGCCCCTCCGGAACATGTTCTGAGATTAGTAAATAAATCTACTTTCCTTCCATATACTCTAGGTGCTCTACAAACTGCTTCTTCCATGCCATATCCTGGTAGGGTTTTTTTGTTATGCTGACTCTTTAAGGGTGGGGACTCAGTATCATTCAGTTCTCCCAAAGCTAAGTCTTCTGATTTTGAAAGTACTGAGAGTTAAGCCAGTTCGTTGCATAAATTCATGATGTTATACCCTATTACTTTTCAAAGCCAAATGCTATGAGGACTGTCTTCCCAGGGTTGGTACCCCAGGTCTGTAGTGCCTGTTGTGGGATTTGTTCCTCTCCCTTTTCCATGTTTGTTGTGTCCCTCCCATGTGTAGTTAGTTCCACAAGGAGTTTGGTTTCAGAACACTTCACCCACCCTCTAGGATTAACGGTGAGAGTCTGTTCTGTCACTCTTCAAGTCATTTTCTGGATCAGTAGCACTGATGAGGCTGCTATCTTTGTGTATCCATGGGGCAAGGTGAGCTTATGCTTCCATCTTTCCAAACTTCTAATTTATTTATCATTTGTAAGCAAAATAAGAGAACTTTTGTGATAGTAGGAACCCTGGATTTGGAATGAAGCATATTTGGGTTCAAATTTCAAGTCTGGTCATCCTTAGATGTACAGAAAAACCAATAAAATTCTCTATGTCTCAATTTCTTCATTTGTAAAATGAGATAGCAAATAATCCTAGCTTACAGAATTCTCTTCAGATTTAAATAAAGTAATATCTGGATAGTTTCTAGGTCTGTGCCTGGTATATTGTAGAGTATTCAATAAGATGTAGCTATTTTTATTGATATGAGGTTTTCCATATAGCTATTCTTGGCCAGATAACCATTTTACCTCTAAATGACAAAGAAAAGCTTCATATTGGATGGAAATATTTATATTACTTTTTTATTATTTCAGTAGACTTACTGAACATAAGTGACATTTTTAAAAGTTTTAATTCCAGTACAGTTAACATACAATGATATATTAATTTTATGTGTATAATATATAATTCCACAATTCCATATTTCACACAGTGCTCATCAAGACAACTGCATGCCTTAATCTCCATCACCTATTTCACCCATTCCCCACTTACCTCTTCTCTGCTCACCATCATTTTGTCCTCGACAGTTAAGAGTCTGTTTCTCAGTGTGTCTCTCACTCTCTCTTTTTCTCCTTTGCTAATTTGTTTTGTTTCTCATATTTTACATATCAGTGACATTATACGGTGTTTATCTTTCTCTGACTGAATTATTTTGCTTAACATAATACTCTCTAGTTCTAGCTATGTCATTGCAAATGCCAAGATTTCATTCATTTTTTAGCTGAATAATATTCCATTTTATATAAATATACCATTTCTTTATCTGTTCATCAATCCATGGACACTTGGGGTTCTTCCACAATTTAGCTGTTGTAAATAATGCTGAAATAAGCATACGGGTGCATGTATCCCTTTGAATTAGTGCTGTTGTATTCTTTGAGTAAATAGCCAGTAGGAAATTTCCTGGGGTTTAGGGTAGTTCTATATTTAATTTTTTGAGAAACCTCCATACTGTTCTCCACAGTGGCGGACCAGCTAGCACTCCCACCAACAGTGCAAGAGGGTTCCTTTTTCTCCACATCCTTGCCAACACTTGTTTCTTGTGGTTTTGATTTTAGCCTTTCTGAAAGGTGTGAGGTGATATCTCATATTATATTTCATGCCCAATCCTCATTGCCCATTCCATATTAGTTTTGTTGGTTTTTTCCTTCACTTTGCAGAAAATTTTTATTTCTATGTAGTCCCAATAGTTTATTTTTGTTTTTGTTTCCATTGCCTCAGGAGACATATCGATAAAGATATTGCATGACTGATATCAGAGAAATAACTGCCTATGTTCTGTTCTAGGATGTTTATGTTTCAGCTCTCATGTTTATGCCTTTAATCAATTTTCAGTTTATTTTTTGTATGTTGTATGAAAGTGATCTTTATTATTTTGCATGTAGCTGTCCAGTTTTTCCAACACCATTTGTTGAAGAGACTATCTTTTTCCAACTGCATATTTTTGTCTCTTTTGTGAAAGATTAACACTGTATTTCTGGATTTTCTATTTTGTTCTATTGATTTATGTGTCATTTTTGTGCCAGTACCATACTGTTTTGATTACTACAGCAATTTTTATTATTTTATTTTACTTAAATATTTATTTATTTGAAAGAAAGAGAGAGTGTGTGTGGTTGTTGGGGGGGCAGATGGAGGAGAGAAAGAATCTCTAGCACAAGCAGTCTAAATCCCGTGACCCTGAGATCACAACCTGAACTGAAATCAAGAAGCAGACTCTTAATTGACTGAGTCTCCCAGGTGCCCCTTAAGATTTTATTTGTAAGTAATTTCTACACCCAACATGGGGCTCAAACTCACAACTCCAACATCAAGAGTTACATGCTGTAGTGACTAAGCCATCAGGGTGCCCCGATTATTACAGCTTTGTAATACAACTTGAAGTGTGGAATTGTGATACCTCCAGTTTTGCTTTGCTTTTTCAAGTTTGTTCTGACTATTCAGGATCTTGCATGCTTTCATATAAATTTTAGGATGTTTTGTTCTAGTTCTGTGAAAAATCATGCTGGTATTTTAATAAGGACTATATTAAATATGTAGATTGCCTTGGGTAGTATAGACATTGTAACAATATTTGTTCCACCGATCCATGAGCATGGAATGTCTTTTCATTGCTCTGTGTCATCTTCAAATTCTTTTATCAATGTTTTATAGTTTTCAGAGTACACTTTCACTCTTTAGCTAAGTTTATTCCCAGGTATTTTATTATTTTTGTTGAAATTGTGAATGTGATTATTTTATTAATTTCTCTTTTTGTTGCTTTTTTTTAGTGTATAAAGATGCAAGAAATTTATGTACATTAATTTTGTATCCTTTAGCTTTATTGGATTCATTTGTCAGTTTGAGTAGTTCTTTAGTGGAGTCTTAGGGTTGTCAATGCATGGTATCAAGCCATTTGCAAATAGTGGAAGTTTTGATTCTTCATTACAAATTTGAATGCTTTTCATTTCTTCTTTTTCTTCTTCTTCTTCTTTGGATCATTGTGTTTTCATTTTCATTTATCTCTATGTATTTTTTTATTTCTTCTTTGATTTTTTTCTTAACCCATTTAATGTTTAGTCGCATGTTATTTAACTTCCATATATGTGTGCTCTTTCCAGGCTTTTCTTGTTAATTTTTAGTTTCATAGCATTATGGTTAGAAAAGATGCATGGAACAACTTCAAGTTTTTAGAATTTTTAAGACTTGTTTTGTGGCCTGATATATGATCTATTCTGGAGCATATTACATAAGCTCTTGAAAAGAAAGGTGTTCTACTCTTTTACGACTGTTAAATATGTCTGTTTCAGTGGGCCATTCAAAGCCACTCTTTCATTGTTAATTCTCCGTTTGGAATGTATGTCACTGATACAAGTGGGGTATTAAAAGTCCCCTACTATTACTGTGTTATTATTGATCACTTCCTGTATGCTTGTTATTAACTGTTTTAAGTATTTGGGTATTCACATGTTGGGTGCATAAATATTTACAATTACTATATATCTTCTTGTTGGATTGTCCCCTTAATGATTATGTAGTATCCTCTTTATCTCTGATTAGTCTTTGCTTTTCTTTGCTTTAAAGTCTATTTTGTCCTGTATAAATACTGCTATCCTATCCTGGCTTCTTCACACATCCATTTGAATAAGTGTTTCTTCATCCCTTCACTTTCAATCTGCTTGTGTATTTAGGTCTAAAATGAGTCTTTTGTAGACAGCATATAAATGGGTCCTGGATTTTATTTTATTTTATTATTTTATCCATTCTGTCATCCTATGGCTTTGATTGGAGCATTTACATTCAAAAGAATGATTGATAGATATGTATTTATTGGCACTTTTTACATGTTTTATAGTTGTTTCTGACATTTTTCTTGGATCTTTTTTCTCTTTTGCTATTTCATGTTTTGCTTGTTTTCCTTAATAATATAGTTTTCTCTTTTTTCTTTTTTTTCCTAATCTTTGCACATGTATTAGTGGGTTTTCATTTGCGGTTTCCATTATGCTTGTATATAACAGCTGCATATAGCAGTCTATATTAGATTGATGATTGTTTAAGTTTTAATCCATTCTTTAACTCCTCTTATCCCCAGGTTTTAGGTGTATGTTGTCATATTTTACACCTTTTTATCTTATGAGTTCTCTGATTAATTTTTTACATTTTTTTCCCAGAAATACTCATTTTCACTTCTTTTGTGTTTCCTGATTTCATACTGTCACTTTAGGTGTTTCCTTTCTACTCAGTTTCCCCCTTAATATTTCCTGCTGGACTGGTTTGACGGTCATGAACCCCTTTATTTTTTGTTTGTGAAACTCTTAAACTCTCTTTTTACTCTGAATGAGAGCCATGCTGGATAGAGTATTCTTGGCTGCAGACTTTTTCTATTCAACACTTTGAATATATCATGCAACTCTCTTCCGGCTTGTAGTTTCTGCTGAAAAATTCACCAATAGACTTATGGGGTAACCCTTGTAAGTTAAAGACTTCTTTTGTCCTGATGCTATTATTTTTTTTTCTTTTTAAAAATAATTTTGTACTTAAATTAAATTAATTAACATATATTGTATTCATTTCAGAGGTAGAGTTCAGTGATTCATTGTTTTATATAATACCCAGTGCTCATTATATCATGTACCCTCCCTAATGTTCATAACCCAGTTACCTCATCCCCCAACCTCTCCTCCTCCAACAACCATATTTGCTTCCTATGATAAAGAGTCTCCTATGGTTTATCTCCTTCTCTGATTCCATCTTGTTTTATTTTTCCCTCCCTTCCCCTATGATATTCTGTTTCATTTCTTAAATTTCACATATGAGTGAGATCATATGATAATTATCTTTCTTTGATTGACTTGCTTTATTTAGTATAATATCCTCTAATTCCATTCATGTCATTGCAAATGTCAATATTTCCTTTTTTGATGACTGAGTAATAATATATATATATAGAGAGAGAGAGATCTATATCTATCTATCTATCTATCTATACGACATCTTCATCTGTACATATTTTTTTTTCCTTTATCACTGCATTTTGCCTTCCTAATTACAGTATGACTTATGGATCTGCTTTTGTTGATTTTGTTGTGGGTTCCCCTAGCTGCTGGATCAGGATACTATTTGCTTCCCCAGATTAAGGAAATTTTCAGCTGTTATTTCTTCAAATAAATTTTTGCCCTGTTTACTATCTCTTCTTCTGAGATCCACACAATGTAGATATTATTATACTTAATGAAATCACTGAATTCTCCAAGTCTATTCTTATGCAGTATATGTTTGTCTTTTATCTGCCAGCTTGATTGCTTTCCATTATTCTATATTCCTGGTCACTGATCTTTTCCTCTGCTTCCTGTAGCCTACTATTCATTCCATCTATAATATTTTAAATTTCATTTATTGAATTCTTCATCTCTGATACATTAAATTTTATCTTTATTTTAAAGGTTTTACTGATGTCCTCCACCCTTTTCTCAAGCCCAGTGAATACCTTTATGATCATTACATTAAATTAGGTATCAGTCATTCTACTTATTTTTGTTTCACTTAGATCATAATGTCTTTTAATTGTAAAAAAACTCCACTGTCTCCTCATTTTGTCTACCTCTCTGTGTCTGTTTCTGTGTTTTATGAAAATCAGCCACATCCTCTGGCCTTGAAGGTAGCACCTGAAGTGTAATGTTCTCTGTTCACCAGTACCTGGCACATCAAGGAAGTCTCCTATGTTGCTTGCATCCTGCTATTGTGTTTAGGTAGCTTTCCCTTTCAGTCCAGCCTTCTGCACTGACTGCCTTTAGTGGGCTGTGCTTACTCTCTGTGGTGTTAGTGAGACCCAGGCAGGCTGGTTCTGTGGGGTTGTGATCTTAGAAGGGTTTGTGGGTGGGGTAGCAATGTCAGCAAAATTTGAACTGAGTCACTAGTCCTAGGCTGGATCCTCTGAAGTGTGCTGAGGGGTGTCATGCACACTAGTGGCAGCAGCCAAGGACAAGGTGCATGGCTGATGTGGTGGCAAGCAGTAAGTGTCTTTTGGGTGTCATGTTCATGTATGCAAAAGCTAGTCAAGGAAAGGGTAGCAACCGGGAGTCTGTGGTGGCCTGACGAGGTGCATCTTGCATTAGCAAAGTTCACACGAACATTTAGTCCTAAACCAATCCCTCAAAACATGGTGGCAGTGGAGGATATGGTGTGCAGACAACAGCAGCAGCAGCAGCAGCAGAAGCAGCAGCAGAAACAACTGGTACACATGGTATCTGTGTGCCTGTTGGTTGGGCAAGGCACACTGTGTCTGTGTGCATGGTGGATGGGTGTTGAGTGTGATGGTTGAGGTGAGGCTCATATGTGAACATGGTTGAGTGTGCAGGGTATAAACAGCATTAGCAAAATTTTCCCTTGGGCCAAATCTCCTAAAAGGTATTGGCCAAGGGTGTAGAGAACACAGAAGCAGTTATTGGATGGGGCATGTACAGTCTTAACAAAATTTGTTCTAAGTACAGGACCAAGGCCAGCAAGCTTGGAGTAGGCAAGTCCTCAGAAGAGCTAGTGATTGGGGTATGTTGCAAGCAGGTTAGTTAGCAAGTGTCTATATAGTGTTGCCTCCTGCACTTGGCTTTGTTTTTATATTGGGGTCCCGAGGAGGAAAACAGTGCCTGCGAACCCCTTTGTTCCTAAAGGATTCCCCCACAGGATCCAAATTCAGTATTAACAAATCTCATTGTGCAAGCTGTTGCTTCAATGCTACCTCTCCTTGAGCTCTTGTCTCTTTAAGGCAAGGAACTGGCTATCATTCACCCTTGCAGTTTGTCCTGTGCTGAGTCAGCTGACTTGTAAAACTCCAGGCTCCAAGTCCCACTGGTTGTACAAACTCATGGAATTCAGACCCTCTGGTTTTCAAGGCCAGACGGTAGGGGGTTCCTTTTTCCTGTGGGCATTCCCTGAAGCTTTCCTCTCTCTGTGATCATGGCTCCTTTCCTCTTGCAGGAAGCTCCTAACTACCTTTTGTATCCTTCCTAAACTCTCAAATGTGGCTTTTCCCTCTATTTTTAGTTGTGGAGTTTGTTCTGCTAATCTTTGGATCACTCTACAGTTTATTCACTTAGATGTGAGTGATATCTAGCTGTAAATTTGGGACAAGGTGAGCTTAGGATCCTCCTACTTCACCATCTTGCACCTCCCTCTATTACTCGTTTTTGATTTCTAGTTACCTTTCTGTTTGTATATAACATTATATATATTCATATATATGTGAATATATAATAGTCTATATTTAAAGTTGATACTCACTTAAGTTTGAACCTATTCTTTATTCCTCTCTACTCCATGTTTTCATATATGGTGTCATATTTTACATGCTTTTATTTTGTGAATCTCTTGACTGATTTTTACAGATATACTAATTTTTTGTGCTTTTGTGTTTCCTGTTTTTTATAGTCTTGCTTATAATCTTTCCTTTCTACTCTGTGTCTCCTGGATCTGGATATCTTCTTCCTTCCCCAGATTTGGAAACTTTTCTGCTGTTATTTCTTCAAATAAATTTTCTTTCCCCTTTTTATTTTTCTCTTTTCTTCTTCTTGGACCCCTACAATGCAAAGGTTGCTATGTTTGATGGAGTCACTAACTTCCCTGAGTCTATTCTCATTTTCTATATTTTTCCCCTCACCCGCTCAGCTTGATTACTTGCTATTACTCTTTCTTCTAGGTCATTAATTAATTTCTCTGCTTCCTCTAACCTGTGGTTTACTCCATTTTGTATATTTTTTATTTCATTTTTTTGAGTTATCTCTGATTGTTTCTTTTTTTATGTTCTCCATCTCTTTAATAAGGGTCTCACTCATACCATCCACTCTTTTCTCAAGTCCAGTGAGTGTCTTTAAATCATTACTTTAAATTATTTATCAGGTACATATTACTTAAACCTGTTTCACTAATGTCTCTTTCTAAGGTTTTGTCTTGTTCTTTCATTTGGAACATATTCCTCCATCTTCTCATTCTATCTATCATTGTATATCTGTTCTGTTAGCAAAGTCAGCTACCTCTCCTTCTCTTGAAATTAATGGTCTTATGAGGAAGAGGTTCTGTAATGTTCTGCAACACAGCATTTTCTATTCTTCAGGACCTGGTGCTTCAGGGGGTGTCTCCTACATATGTTACATGTGCCCTGCTACTGTTTTCTGGCTGCTTTTTCCTTCAGTCCTGTCATCTGCAGAAGCTCTCTTTGCCAATATTTTGCAGTGTTTGGTCCCTTGCTGAAATAGGGCATAGTTTAAGCAAGTTATGTACTGGTCTGCTTGGGAATGAGAACTTCTAAGGCTGCTGGGACCAAGGTCACATGGGTGAGGTGTATATTTTTAACTCTGTTATGTGCCTAGGGCTTCTACAGGGCCTGATGCTGCCATCACGAAACTTATAAGTTGAGAGACATGGTGTTGGTGGTGTTAATACTGGTCTTCCAGGGAAGGAACCCACAGTGTTAAGACTGAGGCAATAGTGACTGGAAATTGTGGGACCTCTGATGTGTGAGAGGGCAAGGACTTGGATTAAACAAGTTAGGTAAGGGGTGTTTGTGCTGTGCTGGTTTCTGAAGTTGGTTGTATGTTTATACTGAGGGGTAGGAGAGGGAAATGGTGCTTTACACATATGTTGTTCCTAGAGGTGTCTCCCTATGATTCCTGCTTTTCTGGGCATGCTCTGAGATGAGTAGATAACATCCCGTTCTGTTTGTCCCAGGTGTTTTTCAAACTGCTGCTGCTTTTTTTTTTAATTTTTTATTTTTTATAAACATATATTTTTATCCCCAGGGGTACAGGTCTGTGAATCACCAGGCTAACACACTTCACAGCACTCACCAAAGCACATACCCTCCCCAATGTCCATAATCCCACCCCCTTCTCCCAAACCCCCTCCCCCCAGAACCCTCAGTTTGTTTTGTGAGATTAAGAGTCACTTATGGTTTGTCTCCCTCCCAATCCCATCTTGTTTCATTGATTCTTCTCCTACCCACTTAAGCCTCCATGTTGCATCACCACTTCCTCATATCAGGGAGATCATATGATAGTTGTCTTTCTCTGCTTGACTTATTTCGCTAAGGATACGCTCTAGTTCCATCCATGTTTTCGCAAATGGCAAGATTTCATTTCTTTTGATGGCTGCATAGTATTCCATTCTGTATATATACCACATCTTCTTGATCCATTCATCTGTTGATGAACATCTAGGTTCTTTCCATAGTTTGGCTATTGTGGACATTGCTGCTATAAACATTTGGGTGCACGTGCCTCTTTGGATCACTACGTTTGTATCTTTAGGGTAAATACCCAGTAGTGCAATTTCTGGGTCATAGGGCAGTTCTATTTTCAACAATTTGAGGAACCTCCATGCCGTTTTCCAGAGTGGCTGCACCAGCTGGCATTCCCACCAACAGTGTAGGAGGGTTCCCCTTTCTCTGCATCCTCACCAGCATCTGTCATTTCCTGACTTGTTGATTTTAGCCATTCTGACTGGTGTGAGGTGATATCTCATTGTGGTTTTGATTTGTATTTCCCTGATGCCGAGTGATATGGGGCACTTTTTCATGTGTCTGTTGGCCATCTGAATGTCTTCTTTGCAGAAATGTCTGTTCATGTCCTCTGCCCATTTCTTGATTGGATTATTTTTCTTTGGGTGTTGAGTTTGCTAAGTTCTTTATAGATTCTGGACACTAGTCCTTTATCTGATATGTCGTTTGCAAATATCTTCTCCCATTCTGTCAGTTGTCTTTTGATTTTGTTAACTGTTTCCTTTGCTGTGCAAAAGCTTTTGATCTTGATGAAATCCCAATAGTTCATTTTTGCCCTTGCTTCCCTTGCCTTTGGCGATGTTCCTAGGAAGATGTTGCTGAGGCTGAGGTCGAAGAAGTTGCTGCCTGTGTTCTCCTCAAGGATTTGGATGGATTCCTTTCGCACATTGAGGTCCTTCATCCGTTTTCAGTCTATTTTCGTGAGTGGTGTAAGGAAATGGTCCAATTTTATTTTTCTGCATGTGGCTGTCCAGTTTTCCCAACACCATTTATTAAAGAGGCTGTCTTTTTTCCATTGGACATTGTTTCCTGCTTTGTCGAAGATGAGTTGACCATAGAGTTGAGGGTCTATTTCTGGGCTCTCTATTCTGTTCCATTGATCTATGTGTCTGTTTTTGTGCCAGTACCATGCTGTCTTGATGATGACAGCTTTGTAATAGAGCTTGAAGTCCGGAATTGTGATGCCACCAACGTTGGCTTTCTTTTTCAATATCCCTTTGGCTATTCGAGGTCTTTCTGGTTCCATATAAATTTTAGAATAATTTGTTCCATTTCTTTGAAAAAGATGGATGGTACTAATAGGAATTGCATTAAATGTGCAGATTGCTATAGGTAGCATAGACATTTTCACAATATTTATTCTTCCAATCCAGGAGCATGGAACATTTTTCCATTTTTTTCTGTCTTCCTCAATTTCTTTCATGAGTACTTTATAGTTTCCTGAGTATAGATTCTGTGCCTCTTTGGTTCGGTTTATTCCTAGGTATCTTATGGTTTGGGGTGCAATTGTAAATGGGATTAACTCCTTAATTTCTCTTTCTTCTGTCTTGCTGTTGGTGTAGAGAAATGCAACTGATTTCTGTGCATTGATTTTATATCCTGACACTTTACTGAATTCCTGTACAAGTTCTAGCAGTTTTGGAGTGGAGTCTTTTGGGTTTTCCACATATAGTATCATATCATCTGCGAAGAGTGATAATTTGACTTCTTTGCAGATTTGGATGCCTTTAATTTCCTTTTTTTGTCTGATTGCTGAGGCTAGGACTTCTAGTACTATGTTGAATAGCAGTGGTGATAATGGACATTCATGCCGTGTTCCTGACCTTAGCGGAAAAGCTTTCAGTTTTTCTCCATTGAGAATGATATTTGCTGTGGGTTTTTCTTAGATGGCTTTGATGATATTGAGGTATGTTCCCTCTATCCCTACACTTTGAAGGGTTTTGATCAGGAAGGGATGCTGTACTTTGTCAAATGCTTTTTCAGCATCTATTGAGAGTATCATATGGTTCTTGTTCTTTCTTTTATTGATGTGTTCTATCACATTGACTGATTTGCGGATGTTGAACCAACCTTGCAGCCCTGGAATAAATCCCACTTGGTCGTGGTGAATAATCCTTTTAATGTACTGTTGAATCCTATTGGCTAGTATTTTGTTGAGTATTTTCACATCTGTGTTCATCAAGGATACTGGTCTCTAGCTCTCTTTTTTGATGGGATCCTTGTCTGGTTTTGGGATCAAGGTGATGCCGGCCTCATAAAATGAGTTTGGAAGTTTTCCTTCCATTTCTGTTTTTTGGAACAGTTTCAGGAGAATAGGAATTAGTTCTTCTTTAAATGTTTGGTAGAATTCCCCCGGGAAGCCATCTGGCCCTGGGCTTTTGTTTGTTTGGAGATTTTTAATGACTGTTTCAATCTCCTTACTGGTTATGGGTCTGTTCAGGCTTTCTACTTATTCCTGGTTCAGTTGTGGCAGTTTATATGTTTCTAGGAATGCATCCATTTCTTCCATATTTTCAAATTTGTTGGCGTAGAGTTGCTCATAGTATGTTCTTATAATAGTTTGTATTTCTTTGGTGTTAGTTGTGATCTCTCCTCTTTCATTCATGATTTTATTTATTTGTGTCCTTTCTCTTTTCTTTTTGATAAGTCGGGCCAGGGGTTTATTAATTATGTTAATTCTTTCAAAGAACCAGCTTCTAGTTTCGTTGATTTGCTCTATTGTCTTTTTGGTTTCAATTTCATTGATTTCTGCTCTGATCTTTATGATTTCTCTTCTCCTATTGGGCTTAGGGTTTCTTTCTTGTTCTTTCTCCAGTTCCTTTAGGTGTAGAGTTAGGTTGTGTACCTGAGACCTTTCTTGTTTCTTGAGGAAGGCTTGTACTTCTCTCTTTCTTCTTCTTCTGGAATCCCAATTATTCTAATGTTGTTTCGTCTTATGGTGTCACTTATCTCTCGAATTCTCCCCTCATGTTCTAGTAGCTGTTTGTCCCTCTTTTGCTCAGCTTCTTTATTCTCTGTCATTTGGTCTTCTATATCACTAACTCTTTCTTCTGCCTCATTTATCCTAGCATTGAGAGCCTCCCTTTTTTATTGCACCTCATTAATAGCTTTTTGGATTTCAACTTGGTTAGACTTTAGTTCTTTTATTTCTCCAAAAAGGGCTTTTGTATCTCTCGAGAGGGTTTCTCTAATATCTTCCATGCCTTTTTCGAGCCTGGCTAGAACCTTGAGAAATGTCTCTCTGAACTCTAGATCTGACATATTACCAATGTCTTTATTGATTAGGTCCCTAGCCTTCGGTACTGCCTCTTGTTCTTTTTTTTTTTTGTGGTGAATTTTTCCACCTTGTCATTTTGTCCAGATAAGAGTAAATGAGGGGGCAAGTAAAATACTAAAAGGGTGGCAACAACCCCAGGAAAATATGGTTTAACCAAATCAGAAGAGATCCCAAATCGTGAGGGGGGAGAAAAGGGATAAAAAGAGATTCAAAAAGAAACTAAGAAAAAGAAAAGAAAAAAGAGAAAAAAAGAAAAGAATTTTAAAAAGGAAAACGAATAAAGAAAAATATAAAAAGGAAAAAAATATATATTAGGTAATCTAGTTAAAAAACGTTAAAAAAGAGAAGGGTAAAAGTTCAAAAAAGATTTTAGCAGAAGAAGAGAAAAAAAATGAAAAAGAAAAAAATTAAATTAACTGCAAGACTAAAAAAATCACAGGGAAAAAATAAAAGAAACGAAAAAAAAATCACAGGGAGAAAGCCATGAGTTCCGTGCTTTGCTTTCTCCTCCTCTGGAATGCTGCTGCTCTCCTTTGTATTGAAACCGCACTCCTTGGTAGGTGAACTTGGTCTTGGCTGGATTTCTTGTTGATCTTCTTGGGGAGGGGCCTGGTGTAGTGATTCTCAAGTGTCTTTGCCCCAGGCGGAATTGCACCGCCCTTACCAGGGGCCGGGCTGAGTAATCCGCTCAGGTTTGCTTTCAGGAGCTTTTGTTCCCTGAGCGCTTTCCGTAGAGTTCCAGAGGACGGGATACAAATGGCAACCTCCTGATCTCCAGCCTGGAGGAGCCGAGAACCCGGGGGCCCCACTCCTCAGTGCGCCCTCAGAGAACAGCGTCCAGTTACTCCCGTCTGCCTGACCTCTGGCCGCGCTCCGAGCTCACCGAGCCTGCGACCGGCTCAAGGTAACACCGAGCTGTGAGCTTACTGTCGGCTCTGTCTCTGTAGCTGGCTTTCCCATTCCAATACCCGCAAGCTCTGTGACACTCAGACACCCCCGATCCTTCTGTGACCCTGCGGGACCTGAGGCCACGCTGACCCTGCGTGGGCTTCGCCCTGGTTTAGCCTCTGGAGCGATGTCCCTCAGCGGAACAGACTTTTAAAAGTCCTGATTTTGTGCTCCATTGCTCCGCTGCTTGCTGGGAGCCAGCCCCTCCCCCCCGGGTCTATCTTCCCGTCGCTTTGGATTCACTTCTTTGCAGGTCCTACCTTTCAGAAAGTGGTTGTTTTTCTGTTTCCAGAATTGCTGTTCTTCTTCTCTTCGATCTGCCGATGGATTTGCAGGTGTTTGCAATCTTTAGATAAGCTATCTAGCTGATCTCCGGCTAGCTGAAGTTGTCTCAGCCTGCTACTTCTCCGCCATCTTGACTCCTCCCTTAGCAGAGCCGGCACCTCCGGGAGCATCCGGGATGAGCGGCGCAGAGGCCGACCGCTGGGCGTGGGTCTTGAAAACGTTTTAAGAGATCATGGTCAGAGGTTTCTGGTTGGTAACCAGCTGAGCCTTGCAGATGTGATTCTACTACAAACCATTTTGGCTCTAGAAGAGAAAATCCCCAATATCCTGTCTGCATTTCCTCATCTCCAGGAGTTCACAGTGAAAATAAGTAATATCCCTACAATTAAGAAATTTCTGGAACCTGTCAGCAAGAAGAAGCCTCCTCCTGATGACATCTACGTGAGAACTGTCTACAACATCTTTATGCCATAAAACATCACGTACATCTGTGATTGAGAGCTAGCGCCTAGGGATTTCTATGCCCACAGTAGAATCTTAATTGATGAATTGATCCCAGCTCTGTCGTGGTGCTATGTATAACATTTCCTTAGTTGGGTCTTTCATGCTGAGATCTTTTCTAGAAACATTCATTGACCTTTTGTTTTGTCTGGTGAATAATTGTTAACACTGCTTTTTCATGAAAGCCTTTTTGGAGAGGCTGGCATTTCAGTTAGATCTGATGTGGTGACTCATTTCCTGACAACTAGGCTGGGCAGGACCTTGTGTTCTCACTTGAGTTTCTTTTCCCCTTCTTCTTACCCCTTTCTAAAAGCCCTCCAGTCTCCTCCTGATTTTTGGTGTTTAATGACAACAGAATATCTAGTGAATAATTCTCCTGAGCTATAATAAATCTGTGGTAGTAATGAAGGCAGTCAATATTAGCCAAAATAAAGAATTCACAAATCACAGAAAAAAAAAAAAGAATGAAAGACCTAAATGTGAGACAGAAATCTATCAAAAGCCTAGAGGAGAGCATAGGCAGGAACATCTTTGTCCTCAGCTGCATTAACTTATTCCTAGACATGTCTCCAGAGGCAAGGAAGACAAAAGTAAATATGAACTAATCGGGCTTCATCAGGAAAAATGCTTTTGCACAGCAAAGAAGACCGTCAACAAAACTAAAAGTCAAACTGTGGAATGGAAGATATTAAAAAAGAACTTAATCAACACTCAAAAAACAAAACAAAAAAAATCCATTCAAAAAATGGGCAGAAGACATGAACAGATATTTCTCTAATGAAGACATAAAATGGCTAAAAGAGACATGAAAAAGTGCTCAATATCCCTCAGCATGAAAGAAACAAATCAAAACCACACTGAGACACCAATTCACACTGGTCAGAATGACTAAAATTAACAAGTCAGGAAACAACATATGTTGGCAAGGATGCAGCAAAAGGGGAACACTCTTACACTGTTGGTGGGAATGCAAACTGGTGTAGCCACTCTGTTTAACAGTATGGAGGTTTCTCGCAATGTTAAAATTAGAACTACCCTTTGACCCAGCAATTGCACTACTAGGTATTGATCCAAAGTATACAAAAATAGTGATATGAAGGAGCACCTGAATTCCAACGTTTATAACAGCAATGTCCACAATAGCCAAAATATGGAAAGAGCCCAGATATTCATCAACAGTCCATGGATAAAGAAGATGTATATATATACAATGGACTATTATTTAACCATCAAGAAGAATGAACTCTTGTCATTTACAATGATGTGATTGAAACTAAATGGTATTATGCTAAGCAAAATAAGTCAGAGAAAGACAAATACCATATGACTTCACTCATATTTGGAATTTAAGAAACAAAACAGGTGAACACAGGGGAAGGAAAGGAAAAAAATAAAATAAGATGAAAACAGAAAGGGAGGCAAACCATATGAGACTCTTAACTATAGGAAACAAACTAAGGGTTGCTGGAGGAGAGGTGGGTGGTGTATTAGATAACTGGGAGATGGGCATTAAGGAGGGCACTTGATCTAATAAGCACTGGGCATTATATGCAACTAATGAGCACTAAATTCAACCCCAGAAACTAATAATGTGCTTTATGTTAGCTAAATTGTATTTAAATAAATAAATTTTTAAATCTATAAAGAACTCCTCAAACTCAACACCCCAAAAAAATAATCATGACAAAAAAATGGGCAGAAGACACGAACAAACATTTCTCCAAAGAAGACATACAAATGGCTAACAGACACTTGAAAAAATGTTCATCATCATTAGCCGTCAGGGAAACTCAAATCAAAATCACATTGAGATAACAACTTACCCCTATTAGAAATGTCCAAGATTAAAAAGACAGGAAACAACAAGTGTTGGAGAGGATGTGGAGAAAGAGGAACCTTCTTAAACTGTTGGTGGGAATGCAAGTTGGTGCAGCAACTTCTTTGGAATACAGTGTGAAGATTCCTTAAGAAATTAAAAATAGACCTTCCCTATGACCCTGCAATTGCACTACTGGGTATTTACCCCAAAGATACAGATGTAGTGAAAAGAAGGGCCATCTGTACCACAATGTTTATAGCAGCAATGGCCACAATCACCAAACTGTGGAAAGAGCCAAGATGCACTTCAACAGACAAATGGAAAAAGAAAATGTGATCCATATATATAATGGAATATTATGCCTCCATCAGAAAGGATGAATACCCAACTTTTGCATCAACACGGATGGGACTGAAGGAGATTATGCTAGTGAAATCAGTCAAGCAGACGAAGTCAATTATATGATTTCACTTACTTGTGGATCATAAGGAATAACACAGAGGACATGGGGAGATGGAGAGAAGAAGTGAGTTGGGGGAAATCAGAGGGGGAGACAAACCATGAAAGACTGTGGACTCTGAGAAACAACCTGAGGGTTTTGGAGGGGAGGGGGTTGGGGAAATTGGTGAGCCTGGTGGTGCGTATTAAGGAGGGCACGTATTGCATGGAGCATTGCCTGTGGTGCATAAACAATGAATCTTGAAACACTGAAAGAAAAAGAAAAAAAGATCTAATATGAGTTTTTCTTTTGTTTTTGTTTTTTGTTTTTTGTTTCTTTGTTTGCATTGCAGTTCTAATAGTGATAATTCCCAAAGTTTTTGTTTTTCTGGTAAAGTATTTCTCCTCCATATCTGAAAGTTAGTTTTGGCATATAGAGTTCCTTGTCTGGCAAACTTTTTCTTTAATTTTTTAAAAAAGATTATTTATTTATTTATTTATTTGACAGAGAGAGCGAGAGAGATCACAAGTAGGCAGAGAGGCAGGCAGAGGGGGTGGGGTAAGCAAACTCCTCGCTGAGCAGAGAGCCCAATGTGGGGTTTGATCCCAGGACCCTGAGATCATGACCCTAGCCAAAGGCAGAGGCTTAACCCACTGAGTCACCTAGGCGCCCTGTTCTTTAATATTTTGGATGTGGAACTCCTCTCTCTCTCTTGTTCTGTATAGTTTTTGCAGAGAAAATTATTGAGCCTAATGGGGCTTTCTATAGATTAGTCTTTTTTCTTTGTATTCAATTTTCAACAATTTATTGTAATGTATCTTATAGAAGATAGATTTCCATTGAAATGATGAGGTGATCTTTCAGCTTCATGAATTTGGATGTTGAAGTCTTTCCCCCCCCACTTCTGGAATGTTCTCGGGTATTATTCTCTTAAATAAACTTTGTACTCATTTCTTCCTCTCTCCTAGTTTTGGAACTTCAATTATTCTAATATATGTTTGTTTTTATGAATGTCATTGATGATAGCCTTTCTTTCTCTTATTCATTTTTTTTGTTATTCTTCTGAGTTGTGTAAAAATTCTTGTACTTTGCATAACTTATTGTTTCAGTTGCAGTACTTGGCTGTAGCTTTTATCTATTGCACTTTTTCATTTAACAAAATCTTCAGTTTTGGATTTTGTTTTTTAATGATTTCCATGTTTATAAAACTTAACAATTTGGTCTTGTTATGTTTCCCAGATTGTGCTGAATTGTTTTTCTTTGTTTTCTTGTAGCTTGTTTGGTTCCTCAAAAATGTCATTTGAATTTTTTTTTCTATCACACAGATAACAAAATTCCAGGTCTTTGAGCTGAATCATTGGAGCAATATTCTTATCTTTTGTTGATGATATGTGTTTTATTAATTTTTTTTACCATAGTTGACAGACATTATTGTATTAGTGTCTGGTGTACATAATAGTAATTGAACAAGTTTATACCTTATGCTATGCTCACCAAAAGTGCAGTTACCATCTGTCACCATACAAATGCTATAACAATCTCAATGACCATATTCCTTATTTTGCACCTTTTATTCTCATGGTTTATTTATTCCATAACCAGAAATCTGTATCTCCAGTTTTTGCCCATCCCATACCACCATTATATCTGGCATCCATCAATTTGTTCTCTGTATTTATAGACATGATTCCACTTTTAATTTATTTATTGTTTTAGGTTGCACATGTAAGTAATGTTATATGATATCTGTCTTTCTTAGCATGATTTTTGTCAGGTAGCATAATACCCTCAAGGTCCATCCATGCGGTTGCAAATAGCCAGACTGCATTCTTTCTATTGCAGAGTAATATTGCAGTGTGTGTGTGTGTGTGTGTGAGAGAGAGAGAGAGAGAGAGAGAGAGAGAGACGTCTTCTTTATCTATTTATCCATCAATGTTTAAGGTTGTTCCCATACCTTAAATACTATAAAATACATTCCAAATATTAACCCTTATCAAAACAATTTGAAAACATTTTCTCCTACTCTCATGATAGTGTTCTTTGATGCACATAGTATTTCATTTTGATGAAGTACAATTTATCTCTTTTTCTTTTGTAGCCTATGATTTTGGTTTCCATACTTAAGAAATCATTGCCAAGTCCATTCTTACAAAGCTTTCCCCATACATTTTCTTTTAAGAGTTTTACAAATTTTTTCTTATGTATATGCCTTTGATTAATTTGAGTTAACTTTTGTATATGGTGAGGTCATGGGTACAACCTTATTATTTTGCATGTGTGTATCCAGTTTTCCTAGCACATTTTGTTGAAAAAAAAAGTGTCTTTTTACCAATGGAATTGTCTTGTCTGTCTTGATGACAATTATTTGGCCACATATATATGAGAGTTTATTTCTATGTTCTCTTTTCTGTTTTTAAATGATTATTATTTAGTATAGCTGACACACAATGATACATTAGTTTTGGGTATACAACATAAGGATTCAACAAGTTTATACATTATAGTATGTTCATTACAAATGTAGCTATCATCTGTATGGATACAGCACTATTACAGTACCATTGACCATATTAATTATGTTGGGACTTTTACTCCCATGACTTATTCATTCCATAACTGGAACCCTGTATCTACCACTTCCCTTTGCCCCTTTTGCCCTACCTCCACCCCTTCTCCTCTGACATCTGTCAGTTTATTGTCCATATTTATAAATCTGACTCTGTTTTTATTAAAAATATTTTTGTTTGTTTGTTTATGTATTTATGTGTTTATTTGAAAGAAAGAGAAAGAAAGGGAAAGTGAGTGGGAGGGGAAAATCTGAATCAGGTTCTGTGCTGAGTGCAGAGACCAACCTGAGGCCTGATCCCACACCCACAAGGTCATCACCTGAGCTGAAACCAAGAGTTGGATGCTCATTGAGCCACCATGGGCCTCCAATTCTGCTTTTATTGTTTATTCATTTGTTGTGTTTTTTTTTAAAATCCACTTATGAGTAAAATAATATGGCATTTGACATATTTTACTTAGCATAATATTCTCTAGACCTATCCATGTTGTTGCAAATAACAAGATTTCATTCTTTATGGGTCATTAATATTTCACTGGGTATACATGCCACTTCTTTTTTTTCATTATTGAGTATTTATTGGTTGTTTTGAGGACTAATACAAAAATTTCAATTTGTACACAATTCTTAACATATTTACTGAAAATCTAAAAAAAATCAGTTGTAAAGTCATTTTAGTAAACTTCTGCCTTAAAATTTGGAGACAAATTTTCATTAACAATATATCAACTAAAAATATCTTCAAATGTTGATACACTCTTATGTTGTTGAGTCCAATTAATTAATAATTAATATAATATAGAGTATATACTCAAATTTTCAATCTTGTACACCACATTAATAAAGTTACTAGGAAAACTGGATCACCATGAACAAGATGTTACATAGTGTACAAATTTCATCCAGGGAAAGTAAAGATCAAGGAGTAAAACAATTCCACCAAAATAACATGGGAACAGAAGTAATTTAAAATGTTCAAGATATATTAAATGCACAACCGACTTCAAATTGCCATTTAATATGATTTGTATTACAGGATATAAATACTAACTCATCTGTGAAATGATAAGCTGACACTCAAGACAATCAAAGCCTCCCATATCCAATATACCGCTATTTTCTGGTTGTAACAAAAAAATAAACAACCAGAAAGTTATTTCACCTCTTAAAAAATTATACCTATGTAGTGAAAAGAAGGGCCATCTGTACCCCAAAGTTTATAGCAGCAATGGTCATGGTCGCCAAACTGTGGAAAGAACCAAGATGCCCTTCAATGGACGAATGGATAAGGAAGATGTGGTCCATATACACTATGGAGTATTATGCCTCCATCGGAAGGGATTAATACCCAACTTTTGTAGCAACATGGATGGGACTGGAAGAGATTATGCTGAGTGAAATAAGTCAAGCAGAGAAAGTCAATTATCATATGGTTTCACTTATTTGTGGAGCATAACAAATAGCATGGACGACAAGGGGAGATGGAGAGAAGGGAGTTGAGGGAAATTGGAAGGGGAGGGAGGTAAACCATGAGAGACGATGGACTGAAAAACAATCTGAGGGTTTTGAAGGGGTGGGGGGGAGAGGTTGGGGGAACCAGGTGGTGGGTATTAAAGAGGACATGGATTGCATTGAGCACTGGGTGTGGTGCAAAAACAATGAATACTGTTACACTGAAAAGAAATTTTTAAAATAGTGAAATGAAATATTCAAAAAAATTATACCTAAAATAAGGCATAAAGGTGGATTCTCTCCTTCTCAAAAATTTTTCTAGAGCTAATAAGAAACTTGCATTTACAAAACAGTTGATAAAAATATTCCTCTGGATTGTACAAGAGAGAAGACAAAGACCACTGATGAGACATAGTATATGATATTCATCAGACTTGCCTTCTTTCTCTCCTGCTTCATTAGAGGCTATAATCTCCTCCCCTTCAGTTTCTCCTTTTCCTGCAAGTAAGTCTTCTTTCATTTCTTGGTTAGCCACTTCAGCCTGTTTTCCCTCTGGTCCCCCATCCCCCTTTGTTTCCACTTTCTTTGTTGCCTAAAGATTTATTCCTTCCTGCCACATTCTCTGACTTCTTTGTTTCCACTTTTGCTGGAGCACATTTGACTAACAACTTCACCAATCTCCTCTTGGGCTCCTTCTTCACCACCCCTTCAGTGGAGCTGAACTTTCTCTTGGGCATCATGGCAATAGGGCTGGCACATGCTGGGTGCCTGAGGTCCATGGGGTACTTAGAGCTGTCATGAAGCTGGGCTCTATACTATTTCTTCTTTATCTTTTCAACTGTGAATGAACACTTAGGTTGTTTCTATATCTTAACTATTGTAAATAATGCTACAATAAACTTGGGGTTGTATATATGTTTTTGCATTAAGTTTTTGTATTTGGGACATAAATACCCAATAGTGGCATTATTGGATCATATGGTATTTTTATTTTTTAAAAATTTTTGAGGAATTTCCATAGTATTTTCCACAACAGCTATACCAATTTACATTCCCACCAAGAATACACAAGGGTTATTTTTTCTCCACATTTTCATCAACACTTAGTATTATAATTTTGACTTTAGCCATTCTAATTCATGTGAGGTGCTATCTCATCTATCTCATTGTGGGGTATTTTTGTTTTGTTTTGTTTTCTTTTCTTTTATAATTTTTATTTTTTATAAACATATATTTTTATCCCCAGGGGCACAGGTCTGTGAATCACCAGGTTTACACACTTCACAGCACTCACCAAAGCACATACCCTCCACAATGTCCATAATACCACCCCCTTCTCCCAAACCCCCTTCCCCCAGAAACCCTCAGTTTGTTTTGTGAGATTAAGAGTCACTTGTGGTTTGTCTCCCTCCCAATCCCATCTTGCTTCATTGATTCTTCTCCTACCCACTTAAGCCCCCATGTTGCATCACCACTTCCTCATATCAGGGAGATCATATGATAGTTGTCTTTCTCTGCTTGACTTATTTTGCTAAGCATGATACGCTCTAGTTCCATCCATATTGTCACAAATGGCAAGATTTCATTTCTTTTGATGGCTGCATAGTATTCCATTGTGTATATACACCACATCTTCTTGATCCATTCATCTGTTGATGGACATCTAGGTTCTTTCCATAATTTGGCTATTGTGGACATTGCTACTATAAACACTCATTGTGGTTTTGATTTGCATTTCCCTGATGACAATGACTGACGTGGATAAACTTTTCATGTGTCAGGTAGTCATCTGTATGTCTTCTTTAGAAAAATGTCTATTCAGGACCTTTTCCCTTTTTAATCAGATTGTTTAGTTTTTTTTGGTCTTGAGTTGTATGAGTTCTTTATATATTATGGAGACTGACCCCTTGTAGGATATATCATTTGCACATACCTTCTACATTAAGTTTTCTTTTTGTTTTGTTGATGGTTTGCTGTACAAAACTTTTTATTTTGATATAGTTATAATAATTAAATTTTGCTTTTGTTTCCCTTTCCTTAGGAGATCTATATTTAGAAAAAATGTTGCTTTGGTTATTGTCAGAGAAATTATTGCCAGTGCTCTCTTTTAGGATTTTTATAGTTTCAGGTGTCACATTTAGGTCTTTAATCCATTTTGAATTTATTTCTGTGTATGGTGTTAGAAAGTAGTGCACTCTAAATCTTTTATATGTAGTTGTTAAGTTTTCCAAACACTGTTTGATGAAAAGACTTTCTTTTTATCATTCTATAATCTTGTTTCCTTTGCTAGATTAATTGACCATATAACTATGGATTTATTTCTACTGTTCTCCAGTTTCTTCCATGCTTTTTTCAAACTGAGCTAGTATCTTTATAATTCTTGATCTAAACTCTAGTTCAGACATTTTACTTATATCTATATTGCTCATTTATTTATTTTTTAAAAATTCCTGGTGGTATTACCTCCTGTCCTTTTGGGGTGAATTTTTCTGTCTAGTCATTTTGCCCAGAAAAGAAAGGAGGAAAGAAAAAGAAAGAAAGAAAGAAAGAAAAGAAAAACCCAGCTGTGACAACAACAACAGCAACTTCAAGAAGTGTTCCTGGTGTATGCTGTGTACACTCTGTTGTTGTGTTTTGGCTGTTCTTTCCCACTGTTCCTTCTTCTACAGAGTTCATTCTTGCTTGTAGTGGGGAGTGTTTGTACATTTAAGTACATGCACTTCGATTTGTTTGTCAAGATAAAGCCATGAAGAAAGAAGAAAAAATTAAAAGAAACACAAACAAACAAAAACCAAAAAGTCTGATCCAAAACAAGAGAAAAGAAAAAGGTACCAAAATGTGAAGAAACAGATAGACAAACAATAAACTATAAGCCCGAGTCTAAAAAAATAAGAAAGACAAAAAAAAAAAAAAAGAGTAAGGAACGAAGAGAAAAAGAAACTAAGTACCCTTATCTGAAAAATAAGAGAATGTAACAAACAAAACAACATATGAAAAAAACACTATACACCTGATAAAAAAGATAGAGAAAATAATATATATAGTCTAATATATTATTATATATTTATATATTATCCTTATATTTTATATATAATGTTTATTATATATAATAAAAGATAATGAATAAATATTAGAAATAGAAATTTTTTTAATTAAAATATTTTTAAATATCAAGAAGAGAGAACAAAAAAAAAAAAAAGAAAGAAAGAAACGAGCCTGTCCTATTTCCACAGGAAGCTGTTATTTTAGAGCTTTCTTTAATCGGTATATTTGGTGCATGTGGGGGTTTGTTTTTCTGAGGGAGAGTCCTGCTAGGGTGGTTCAGAAGCTGACTTGCCCCTGAAAAGATGCTTGAACCAGGTGCAAGGGGGATGGGGTTTAGTGTAGTGGATGCCAGCCTCCACTGGAGGCGCTGGGTTTCTCTCTGAATTCCAACACTGCTGTTGGGTGGGTCGGGGGACAGAAAGGGGTGTTGGAGGAGGAAGAATATGGCATCACCCTACCCTCTTGTCCCTAGGGAGCAGAACTCCCAGCCACCATTGTTCAGGGGGTCCTATTAAAAAAGTGTGAGCAACCAATGTACTATATGCTGGCTAACTGATTATCATCATCATCAACATAAAAATTTAAAAAAAATTGAAACTATCAAAAAAAAAAAAAAAAGGTGAACAACCACCTGTGTTCAAGGGTTTTGTCAGTCCCCACCCTTTAACCTTTCTGTGTGCCGGCTGTTGGCATATCCAGACCCACAGATCTCCTGAATTTTATCTCTGGCAGATGGCTGGGATTGCAAACACCAAGTTTTAAATGGTCTGGCAAGTTGGGGATCCACTCCCGTATCCTGGAGGAGATTCTGGTGCATGCAGAGAACTGTCCCACCCACCCCCCCCAAAAAAAAAAAAAAACAGTCACACAGTGCGTATACAGAGGATAGAGTTTATTGTTAAGCTCAGTGAAAAGCTGGAAATAGGTTATTGAGTCCCCTACCCTATTCTGTCCCAGAAAAGCTGTCACAGTGACACACACAGAGAGGTTAAAGCTTTTTGTGGCTCACATTGAAGAAAAGATGTTAAGAGGTTTTCTTACCTCTGCGCACACTTCTGACTCTGCTGTTGAACACTGCTCAATTGCTCTCAGCTGGACTTTTGTCTTTGGAGAAGCAAAATACACTTTTTCAAATGCCATCCAGGAAGGGGAGTAATCTCTACCTGTGTGACTCAGGGGATCCCCTAACCACAGCTAACTGTATTGTCCCTACCCTCCTGGACTCTTTCCCACTTTATTCTTGTTCCTGACTTTGCTCCACAAAAAGGTTTCCCTTCCCTTCATGGCCACATGACTTTCCTCACCTCCAATTCAGGGCTCAGAACCTCACATTGGCCACATTCTCTCCCTCCAATTATGCAGATTATTTCCTCAATCCTCAGATCATTTTCCCAGTTGTTCAAAATAGTTGAATGTTGATCTAGCTATATTTGAAGGATGAGGCAAGTTCAGGGTCCCTCTACTATACCACCATCTTAACTCTTCTATTATGCCACTTCTTTATCCATTAAACAGTCAGTGTAAATTTCAGCACTTTCCATAATTTGATCTTTCATCCATTTAAAATTTATTTTTGTGTATAGTGAAAGAAAGTTGTCAAGTTTCATTTTTATGTATGTTGCTGTCCAGTTTTCCCAACATCATTTGTTGATGAGACTGCCTTTCTTCCATTGGATATTCTTTCCTGCTTTGTGGAAGGTTTATTGACCATATAATTGTGGGCCCATTTCTGGGTTCTCTGTTATTTTTTTTAATTCAATTAATTAACATATAATGTATTATTTGTTTCAGGGACACAGGTCGGTGATTCATCATTCTTATATAACATCCAGTGTTCATTACAACACATATCCTCCTCAATCTCCATTATCCAGGTACCCCATCCCCTACTCCTCTCCCAGTAACCCTGGGAGTCTCCTATGGTTTGTCTCCCTCTTTGGTTTCATCTTGTTTCATATTTTTTCCTCTCACCCTTTATGATCCTCTGCCTTGTTTCTTAAATTCCATGTATTAGTGAGATCATATGATAATTATATTTCTCTGACTTATTTTGCTTAGCACAATACCCTGTAGTTCCATCCACATCATTGCAAATGGCAGCATCTCATTTTTTTAATGGCTGAATAATACTGATACATATATGTCACATCTTCTTTATCCATTCATCCACAGATAGATTAGTTGACATAGAGTTAAGGGTCCATTTCCAGTTTCACTATTCTGTTTCCTGGATCTTTGGGTCTGTTTTTGTGCTAGTACTATACTATCATGATGAATACAGTTTTGTAATAGAGTTTGAAGTCCAGAACTGTGATGCCTCCACCTGTGTTTTACTTTTTCAGGATTGCTTTGGCTACTCAGGGTCTTTCGTGCTTCCATACAAGTTTTAGGACTGTTTCTTCTAGGTCTGTGAAAAATGCACTTAGTATTTTGATAGGGGTTATATTAAATATGTACAATGCTTTGGGTGCTATAGACATTTTAAAAATATTTGTTTGTCCAATCCACGAGTACGGAATTTTTCCTCATTTCTTTGTGTCATCCTCTATTTCCTTCATAAGTGTTCTACAGTTTTAAGAGTACAGATCCTTCACCTCTTTGGTGAGGTTTATTCCTAGATATCTTATATATTTGGTGCAATTATAAATGGGATTGATTCCTTGATTTATTTTTTTGCTGCTTCATTTTTGGTATATAGAAATGCAACAAATTTCTGTATCTTGATTTTGTATCCTACAACTTTGCTGAATTTATGTGTGAGTTCTAAGAATTTCTTGATGCAGTCTTTTGGATCTTCTACATAGAGTATCATGTCTGCAAATAGTAAAAGTTTGGCTTCTTCCTTGCCCATTTAGATGACTTTTACTTATTTTTTGCTTTGTTTTGTTTTCTTATTGCTGAGACTAAGACTTTCAGTACTGTGTTAAACAGTAGTGGAGACAGTAAATATTTCTGCCTTGTGCCAGACCATAGAGTTAAAGCTCTCAGTTTTTCCCCACTGAGAATCATCTCAGTTGTGGATCTCTCATATATGGCTTTATGATGTCAGGTTATGTTCCCTCTATCCCTACTTTGTTGGAAGGTTTTTTTTTTTTTTTTTTTCAAGAATCAGTCAAATGATATTATTTTCTATATCTATTGAAAGAATCATATGGCTCTTATCTTTTCTTTTGTTGATGTGGTATACCATGTTGATTGATTTGTGAATATTGAACCAACCCCAGCAGCCCCAGAGGGGAAAAAAATCCTACTTGATTATGCTAAATAATGCTTTTATGTACATTGGATTCAATTTTATTGTAGTTTGCTAAGGATTTTTGAAAGTTTGCCTAAGGGTTTATTCATTTTATTAATTTTTAAAGAAACAGCTCCTAGATTAATTAATCCATTTTACCAGTTGTTTGTTTGTTTGTTTGAAAGAATTAATAAAATTGATAAGCCCTTAGCCAGAATTATTAGAAAGAAAATAGAATGGACCCAAATAAATAAAATAATGATTGGGAGAAAAGAGAACAGAACCAATAAATCCCACTTGTGGGGCACCTAGGTGGCTAAATTGGCTAAACATCTGCCTTTGACTCAGGGTCCTGGGATTGAGCCCTGCATCCAGCTTCCTGTTCAGCGGGGAGAATGCTTCTCCCTCTCCTTCTGTCTGCTCCTCCCCTGCTTGTGATCTATCTCTGCCAAATAAATAAATAAAATATTTAAAAAATAAGTCTCACTTGATCATGATGAACAATTTTTTAATGTACTGTTGGATTTGATTTTCTAGAATTTTTTGAGAACTTTTGCAAGTCTAGCTAGGGGTTTACTGATTTCATTAATTTTCAAAGAACCAGGTCTTAGTTTCATTGATCTGTTCTGCCGATCTATTGCTGTTGTTTCTTCTTTGAAAGAATTAAGAAACTTGATAGTCTCCTAAGCATACTTATGAAAAATAGATAAAGAAGATCTAAATAAAGTCATAAATGAGAGAGTAGAGATCACAACAAACATGATGGAAATAGAAACAAGTAAAGACATATTATGAAAATTATATGCCAACAAATCTGACAATGTGGAAGAAAAGGATAAATTTCTAAAAACATGTAAATATCAAAACTGAAACAGAAGGAAATACAAAACTTAAACAGACTGATATCAGCAAAGAAATTGAGTCAGTAATCAGAAATCTCCCCCCCCCCAAAAAACAGAACAAAACAAAACAAAACAAAACAAATGTTTAGGGCCACAGGGTTTCACAGAAGAATTTTACCAAATATTTAAATAAGAATTTATATTTACTTTTCTCAAACTATTCCAACAAATTGAAACGGAAGGAAAATTTCCAAACTTGTTCTCTGAAACCAGCATTATCCTGATTCCTAACCCAGACAAAGACCCCACTAAAAAATATAAGTATACGCCAATATCCCTTCTGAACATGGTTGTAAAATTTCTCAAAAAAATACTAACAAACCGAACCCAACAGTATGCTAATAGAATCATTCATCATGATCAAGTGGGATTTTTTCCTGAGATGCCAGGGCAGTTCAATATCTGCAAATCAATCAACTTGTTGCACTACATTAATAAAAGAAAGGTTAAGAAACGTATGAACTTCTCAATAGATGAAGAAAAAGTAGTTGACAATGTATAACATCCATTCATGATAAAAATCCTCAACAAAGTAGGTTTAGAGGGAACATACTTCAACATAATAAAGGCCATATATGAAAAACTCAAAACAAAGTCCATCCTTAATGGGGATAAACTGAGACCTTTTCTTCTATGGTCAGGAACAAGACAGGGAAAATGTACACTCTCACCACTGTAATTTAACATATTACTGGAAGTCCTAGTCTCAGCAATCAGACAACACAAAGTAATAAAAGGCATCCAATTAGGCAAGGAAAAAAAAATCTACGTTCACTATTTGAAAATGATATGACAATCCATATAAACAACTTGAAAGACTCCACCCAAAAATTGCTAGAACTGATACAGTAATTCAATAAATTATCAGGATACAAAACCAGCCTACTGAAATCTCTTGCATTGCTAATTATTGTCCCAATAATTAAGGAGCAGAAAAAAAAACAAAAAATATACCTTTTATTTATTTATTTTAATTTCTTTTTTTAATTAATTAATTGATTTTCAGAAAAACAGTATTCATTATTTTTTCACCAGACCCAGTGCTCCATGCAATCTGTGCCCTCTATAATACCCACCACCTGGTACCCCAACCTCCCACCCCCCCGCCACTTCAAACCCTTCAGATTGTTTTTCAGATTGTTCTCATGATTCACCTCCCCTTCCAATTTACCCCAACTCCCTTCTCCTCTCTAACACAACCTTGTCCTCTAGGATATTTGTTATGCTCCACAAATAAGTGAAACCATATGATAATTGACTCTCTCTGCTTGACTTATTTCACTCAGCATAATCTCTTCCAGTCCTGTCCATGTTGCTACAAAAGTTGGGTATTCATCCTTTCTGATGGAGGCATAACACTCCATAGTGTATATAGACCACATCTTCCTTATCCATTCGTCCATTGAAGGGCATCTTGGTTCTTTCCATAGTTTGGTGACCGTGGCCATTGCTGCTATAAACATTGTGGTAAAGATGGCCCTTCTTTTCACTACATCTGTATCTTTGGGGTAAATACCCAGTAGTGCAATTGCAGGGTCATAGGGAAGTTCTATTTTTAATTTCTTGAGGAATCTCCACACAGTTCTCCAAAGAGGCTGCACCAACTTGCATTCCCACCAACAGTATAGGAGGATTCCCCTTTCTCCACATGCTCTCCAACACATGTTGTTTCCTGTTTTGTTAATTTTGGCCATTCTAACTGGTGTAAGGTGATTTCTCAATGTGGTTTTAATTTGAATCTCCCTGAGGGCTAGTGATGATGAACATTTTTTCATGTGTCTGATAGCCATTTGTATGTCTTGATTGGAGAAGTGTCTGTCCATATCTTCTGCCCATTGTTTGATATGTTTGCCTGTTTCATGTGTGTTCAGTTTGAGGAGTTCATTATTGATCCAGGATATTAACCTTTTGTCTGTACTGTCATTTGCAAATATATTCTCCCATTCCGTGGGTGGCCTCTTTGTTTTCTTGACTGTTTCCTTTGTTGTGCAGAAGGTTTTGATTTTGATGAAGTCCCAAAAGTTTACTTTCGCTTTTGATTCCTTTGCCTTTGGAGACATATCTTGATAGAAGTTGCTGTGGCTGATATCGAAGAGATTACTGCCTATGTTCTCCTCTAAGATTCTGAGAGATTCCTGTCTCACGTTAAGGTCTTTTATCCATTTTGAGGTTATCTTTGTGTACGGTGTAAGAAAACGGTCGAGTTTCATTCTTCTACTTATAGCTGCCCACTTTTCCCAGCACCATTTACTGAAGAGACTGTCTTTTTTCCACTGTATGTTTTTCCTGTTTTGTCTAAGATTAATTGACCATAAAGTTGAGGATCCATATCTGGGCTCTCTACTCTGTTCCACTGGTCTATGTGTCTGTTTTTATGCCAGTACCATGCTGTCTTGGTGATCACAGCTTTGTAATAAAGCTTGAAATCAGGTAACGTGATGCCCCCAGCTTTATTTTTGTTTTTAAACATTTCCTTAGCGATTCGGGGTCTCTTCTGATTCCATACAAATTTTAGGATTATTTGCTCCAGCTCTTTGAAGAATACTGGTGGAATTTTGATTGGAATGGCATTAAAAGTATAGATTGCTCTAGGCAGTATAGACATTTTAACAATGTTCATTCTTCCGATCCAAGAGCATGGAACGGTCTTCCATATTTTGTGTCTTCAATTTCTTTCATGAGTGTTCTGTAGTTCCTCAAGTACAGATCCTTTACCTTTTTCCTTAGGTTTATTTCCAAGTATCTTATGCTTCTTGGTACTATAGTAAATGTAATGGATTATCTAATTTGCCTTTCTGTATTTTCATTGTTAGTGTATAAGAAAGCCACTGATTTCTGCACATTGACTAGGTATCCTGACACGTTGCTGAATTACTGTATGAGTTCTAGTAGTTTGGGGGTAGAGTCTTTTGGGTTTTCCAGATAAAGGATCATGTCATCTGTGATGGGAGAGAGTTTGACTTCTTCATTGCCAATTTGGATACCTTTTATTTCTCTCTGTTGTCTGATTGCAGTTGCTAGGACTTCTAATACTATGTTGAACAAGAGTGGTGAAAGTGGGCATCCTTGTCTTGTTCCTGATCTCAACGGGAAGGCTGCAAGCTTTTTCCCATTGAGGATGATATTTGCTGTGGGTCTTTCATAGATAGATGTGATGAGATTCAGAAATATTCCCTCTATCCCTATACTTTGAAGCGGTTTTATTTTTAATTTTTTATTTATTTATGTATTTATTTTTTCATTTATTTATTTTCAGCATAACAGTATCATTATTTTTTCACCACACCCAGTGCTCCGAGCAATCTGTGTCTTCTATAATACCCACCACCTGGTACCCCGACCTCCCACCCCCCTGCCACTTCAAACCACTCAGATTGTTTTTCAGAGTCCATAGTCTCTCATGATTCACCTCCCCTTCCAATTTACCCCACCCCCTTCTCTCTAACTCCCCATGTCCTCCATGCTTTTTGTCATGCTCCATAAATAAGTGAAACCTATAATAATTGACTCTCTGCTTGATTTATTTAACTCAGCATAATCTCTTCCAGTCCTGTCCATGTTGCTACAAAAGTTGGGTATTCATCCTTTCTGATGGAGGCATAATACTCCATAGTGCATATGGACCACATCTTCCTTATCCATTCATCTGTTGAAGGGCATCTTGTTTCTTTCCACAGTTTGGTGTCCGTGGCCATTGCTGCTATAAACTTTGGGGTACAGATGGCCCTTCTTTTCACTACATCTGTATTTTTGTGGTAAATACCCAGTAGTATAGCAGGGACATAGGGAAGTTCTAATTTTAATTTCTTGAGGAATCTCCACACTGTTCTCCAAAGAGGCTGCACCAACTTGAATTCCCACCAAGAGTATAGGAGGGTTCCCCTTTCTCCACATCCTCTCCAACATATGCTGTCTTGCTAATTTTGGCCATTCTAACTGGTTTAAGGTAATATCTCAACGTAGTTTTCTTTTTAATTTTTTTATTTTTTCTAAACATATATTTTTATCCCCAGGGGTACAGGTCTGTGAATCGCCAGGTTTACACACTTCACAGCACTCACCAAAGCACATACCCTCCCCAATGTCCATAACCCCATCCCCCTACTTCCAACCCCCCTCCCCCCAGCAACGCTCAGTTTGTTTTGTGAGCTTAAGAGTCATTTATGGTTTGGCTCCTTCCTAATCCCATCTTGTTTCATTGATTCTTCTCCTACCTACTTAAGCCCCCATGTTGCATCAGCACCTCCTCATATCAGGGAGATCATATGAAAATTGTCTTTCTCCAACTGACTTATTTCACTAAGCATGATACGCTCCAGTTTCATCCATGTTGTTGAAAATGGCAAGGTTTCATTTCTTTTGATGGCTGCATAGTATTCCATTGTGTATATCTACTACATCTTCTTGATCCATTCATCTGTTGATGGACATCATAGGTTCTTTCCATAGTTTGGCTATTGTGGACATTGCTGATATAAACATTCGGGTGCACATGCCCCTTCGAATCACTACGTTTGTATCTTTAGGGTAAATACCCAGTAGTGCAATTGCTGGGTCATAGGGCAGTTCTATTTTCAACATTATGAGGAACCTCCATGCTTTTTTCCAGAGTGGTTGCACCAGCTTGCATTCCCACCAACAGTGTAGGAGGGTTCCCCTTTCTCCACATCCTTGCCAGCATCTGTCATTTCCTGAATTGTTAATTTTAGCCATTCTGACTGGTGAGAGGTGATATCTCATTGTGGTTTTGATTTGTATTTCCCTGATGCCGAGTGATATGGGGCACTTTTTAATGTGTCTGTTGGCCATCTGAATGTCTTCTTTGCAGAAATGTCTGTTCATGTCCTCTGCCCATTTCTTGATTGGATTATTTTTCTTTGGGTGTTGAGTTTGCTAAGTTCTTTATAGATTTTGGACACTAGTCCTTTATCTGATATGTCGTTTGCAAATATCTTCTCCCATTCTGTCAGTTGTCTTTTAACTTTGTTAACTGTTTCCTTTGCTGTGCAAAACCTTTTGATCTTGATGAAATCCCAATAGTTCATTTTTGACCTTCCTTCCCTTGCCTTTGGTGATGTTCCTAGGAGGATGTTGCTGCGGCTGAGATCGAAGAGGTTGCTGCCTGTGTTCTTCTCAAGGATTTGGATGGATTCCTTTCGCACATTGAGGACCTTCATCCATTTTGAGTCTATTTTTGTGTGTGGTGTAAGGAAATGGTCCAATTTCATTTTTCTGCATCAGTCAGTCCAATTTTCCCAGCACCATTTATTGAAGAGGCTGTCTTTTTTCCATTGGACATTCTTTCCTGCTTTGTCGAAGATTAGTTGACCATAACGTTGAGGGTCTATGTCTGGGCTCTCTATTCTGTTCCATTGATCTATGTGTCTGTTTTTGTGCCAGTACCATGCTGTCTTGATGATGACAGCTTTGTAATAGAGCTTGAAGTCTGGAATTGTGATGCCACAAACTTTGGCTTTCTTTTTCAATATCCCTTTGGTTATTCGAGATCTTTTCTGGTTCCATATAAATTTTAGAATTATTTGTTCCATTTCTTTGAAAAAGATGGATGGTACTTTGATAGGAATTGCATTAAATGTGTAGAATGCTTTAGGTAGCATAGACATTTTCACAATATTTATTCTTCCAATCCAGGAGCATGGAACATTTCTCCACTTCTTTCTGTCTTCCTCAATTTCTTTCATGAGTACTTTATAGTTTTCTGAGTATAGATTCTGTGCCTCTTTGGTTTGGTTTATTCCTAGGTATCTTGTGGTTTTGGGTGCAATTGTAAATGGGATTAACTCCTTAATTTCTCTTTCTTCTGTCTCTTTGTTTTGTGTAGAGAAATACAACTGATTTCTGCACATTCATTTTATATCCTGACACTTTACTGAATTCCTGTACAAGTTCTAGCAGTTTTAGAGTGGAGTCTTTTGGGTTTTCCACATATAGTATCATATCATTTGAGAAGCGTGATAGTTTGACTTCTTATTTGCAGATTTGGATGCCTTTAATTTCTTTTTGTTGTCTGATTGCTGAGGCTAGGACTTCTAGTACTATATTGAATAGCAGTGGTGATAATGGACATCCCTGCCGTGTTCCTGACCTTAGCAGAAAAGCTTTCAGTTTTTCTCCATTGAGAATGATATTTGCGGTGGGTTTTTCATAGATGGCTTTGATGATATTGAGGTATGTGCCCTCTATCCCTACACTTTGAAGAGTTTTTAATCAGGAAGGGATGCTGTACTTTATCAAATGCTTTTTCAGCATCTATTGAGAGTATCATATGGTTCTTGTTCTTTCTTTTATTGATGTGTTGTATCACATTGACTGATTTGCGGATGTTGAACAAATCTTGCAGCCCTGGAATAAATCCAACTTGGTCGTGGTGAATAAACCTTTTAATGTGCTGTTGAATCCTATTGGATAGAATTTTGGTGAGAATTTTCGCATCTGTGTTCATCAAGGATATTGGTCTGTAGCTCTCTTTTTTGATGGGATCCTTGTCTGGTTTTGGGATCAAGGTGATGCTGGCCTCATAAAATGAGTTTGGAAGTTTTCCTTCCATTTCTGTTTTTTGGAACAGTTTCAGGAGAATAGGAATTAGTTCTTCTTTAAATGTTTGGTAGAATTCCCCCGGGAAGCCGTCTGGCCCTGGGCTTTTGTTTGTTTGGAGATTTTTAATGACTGTTTCAATCTCCTTACTGGTTATGGGTCTGTTCAGGCTTTCTATTTCTTCCTGGTTCAGTTTGGTAGTTTATATGTTTCTAGGAATGCATCAATTTCTTCCAGATTTTCAAATTTGTTGGCATAGAGTTGCTCATCGTATGTTCCTATAATAGTTTGTATTTCTTTCGTGTTAGTTGTGATCTCTCCTCTTTCATTCATGATTTTATTTATTTGGGTCCTTTCTCTTTTCGTTTTGATAAGTCGGGCCAGGGGTTTATCAATTATGTTAATTCTTTCAAAGAACCAGCTCCTAGTTTCATTGATTTGTTCTGTTGGGTTTTTTTGTTTCTATTTCATTGATTTCTGCTCTGATCTTTATGATTTCTCTTCTCCTGCTGGGCTTAGGGTTTCTTTCTTGTTCTTTCTCCAGCTCCTTGAGGTGTAGGTTTAGGTTGTTTACTTGGGACCTTTCTTGTTTCTTGAGAAGATCTTGTACCGCTATATATTTTCCTCCCAGGACTGCCTTTGATGTGTCCCACAGATTTTGAACCGTTGTATTTTCATTATCATTTGTTTCCATGATTTTTTTCAATTCTTCTTTAATTTCCCAGTTGACCCATTCATTCTTTAGAAGGTTGCTGTTTAGTCTACATGTATTTGGGTTCTTTACAACCTTCCTCTTGTGGTTGAGTTCTAGCTTCCGAGCAGTGTTGTCTGAAAATATGCAGGGAATGATCCCAATCTTTTGATACCAGTTGAGTCCTGATTTAGGACCGAGGATGTGATCTATTCTGGAGAATGTTCCATGTGCACTAGAGAAGAATGTGTTTTCTGTTGCTTTGGGATGAAATGTTCTGAATATATCTGTGATTTCCATCTGGTACAGTGTGTCATTTAAGGCCTTTATTTCCTTGCTGATCTTTTGCTTGGATGATCTGTCCATTTCAGTGAGGGGAGTGTTAAAGTCCCCTACTATTATTGTATTATTGTTGATGTGTTTGTTTGATTTTGTTATTAATTGGTTTATATAGTTGGCTACTCCCACGTTGGGGGCATATATATTTAAAATTGTTAGATCTTCTTGTTGGACAGACCCTTTGAGTATGATATAGTGTCCTTCCTCATCTCTTATCATAGTCTTTGGCTTAAAATCTAATTGATCTGATATAAGGATTGCCGCTCCTGCTATCTTCTTATGTCCATTAGCATGGTAAACTCTTTTCCACCTCCTCACTTTAAATCGGGAGGTGTCTTCGGGCTTAAAATGAGTTTCTTGGAGGCAACATATAGATGGGTTTTGTTTCTTTATCCATTCTGATACCCTGTGTCTTTTTATTGGGGCATTTAGACCATTAATATTCAGAGTAACTATTGAGAGATATGAATTTAGTGCCATTGTATTGCCTGTAGGGTGCCTGTTACTGTATATTGTCTCTGTTCCTTTCTGATCTACCACTTGTAGGCTCTCTCTTTGCTTAGAGGACCCTTTCAATATTTCCTGTGGAGCTGGTTTGGTGTTTGCAAATTCTTTCAGATTTTATTTGTCCTGGTAGCTTTTTATCTCTCCTTCTATTTTCAATGATAGCCTAGCTGGATATAGTATTCTTGGCTGCATGTTTTTCTCGTTTAGTGCTCTGAAAATATCATGCCAGCTCTTTCTGGCCTGCCAGGTCTCTGTGGATAAGTCAGATGCCAATCTAATATTTTTACCATTGTATGTTACAGACTTCTTTTCCCAGGCTGCTTACAGGATTTTCTCTTTGTCACTGAGACTTGTAAATTTTACTATAATGTGACGGGGTGTGGGCCTATTCTTATTGATTTTGAGGGGTGTTCTCTAAAGCTCCTGAATTTTGATGCTCATTCCCTTTGCCATATTGGGGAAATTCTCCCCAATAATTCTCTCCAGTATACCTTCTGCTCCCCTCTCTCTTTCTTCTTCTTCTGGAATCCCAATTATTCTAATGTTGTTTCGTCTTATGGTGTCACTTATCTCTCGAATTCTCCCCTCGTGGTCCAGTAGCTGTTTGTTCCTCTTTTGCTCAGCTTCTTTATTCTCTGTCATTTTGGTCTTCTATATCACTAATTCTTTCTTCTGCCTCATTTATCCTAGCAGTGAGAGCCTCCATTTTTTATTGCACCTCATTAATAGCATTTTTTATTTCAACTTGGTTAGACTTTAGTTCTTTTATTTCTCCAGAACAGTCTTTTATATCTATCAAGAGGGTTTCTCTAGTATCTTCCATGCCTTTTTCAAGCCTGGCTAGAACCTTGAGAATTGTCATTCTGAACTCTAGGTCTGACATATTACCAATGTCTGTATTGATTAGGTCCCTAGCCTTCTGTACTGCCTCTTGTTCTTTAATTGTGGTGAATTTTTCCGCCTTGGCATCTTGTCCAGCTAAGAGTATATGAAGGAGCAAGTAAAATACTAAAAGGGTGGCAACAACCCCAGGAAAATATGCTTTAACCAAATCAGAAGAGATCGCAAATCGTGAGGGTGGAGAAAGATGATAAAAAGAGGTTCAAAAAGAAAGAAAGGAAAAGAAAAAAAAAGAATTAAAAAAAGAAAATGAATAAAAAAGTATAATAAATAAAAATATATATATATTAGATAAACTAGTTTAAAACGTTAAAAAGAAAATGGTAAAACTTTAAAAAAATTTTAGCAGAAGAATAGAAAAAAATGAAAAAGAAAAAAATTAAATTAACTGCAAGACTAAAAAATCACAGGGAGAAAGCTATGAGTCCGTGCTTTGCTTTCTCCTCCTCTGGAATTCTGCTGCTCTCCTTGGTATTGAAACTGCACTCCTTGGTAGGTGAACTTGGTCTAGGCTGGATTTCTTGTTGATCTTCTGGGGGAGGGCCTGTTGTTGTGATTCTCACGTTTCTTTGCCCCAGGCGGAATTGCACCGCCCTTACCAGGGGCCAGGCTGAGTAATCCGCTCAGGTTTGCTTTCAGGAGCTGTTGTTCCCTGAGAGCTTTCTGTAGAGTTCCTGAGGACAGGAATACAAATGGCAGCCTCCTGGTCTCCAGCCTGGAGGAGCCAAGAGCCTGGGGCCTCACTCCTCAGTGCGCCCTCAGAGAACAGCGTCCAATGACTCCCTTCTGCCTGACTTCTGGCCGTGCTCTGGGCTCACCGAGCCTGCGACTGGTTCAAGGTAACACCCAGCTGTGAGGTTCTGTAGGCTCTGTCTCTGTAGCCGGCTTTCCGTTCCAATACCCGTAAGCTCTGCAACACTCAGACACCCCTGATCCTTCTGTGACCCTGCGGGACCTGAGGCCACGCTGACCCTGCATGGGCTTCGCCCCGGTTTAGCCTCTGGAGCAATGTCCCTCAGCAGAACAGACTTTTAAAAGTTCTGATTTTGTGCTTCGTTGTTCTGCCGCATGCCAGGAGCCGGCACCTCCCCCCGGGGTCTATCTTCCCGTCGCTTTGGATTCACTGTTCCTCCAGTCCTACCTTTCAGAAAGTGGTTGTTTTGCTCTTTCTAGAATTGCTGTTCTTCTTCTCTTCAATCTGACGATGGATTTGCAGGTGTTTTCAATCTTTAGATAAGCTATCTAGCTGATCTCCTGCTAGCTGAAGTAGTCTCAGCCTGCTACTTCTCTGCCATCTTGACTCCTCCCACCGACCTCAAAATAGTTTTAATTTGAATCTCCCTGATGGCTAGTGATGATGAACATTTTTTCATGTGTCTGATAGCCATTTGTATGTCTTAATTGGAGAAGTGTCTGTTCATATCTTCTGCCCATTTTTTGATATGATTGTCTGTTTTGTGTGTGTTGAGTTTGAGGAGTTCATTATAGATCCTGGATATCAACCTTTTGTCTGTACTGTCATTTGCAAATATCTTCTCCCATTCCATGGGTTGCCTCTTTGTTTTCTTGACTGCTTCCTTGGCTGTGCAGAAGCTTTGGATTTTGATGAAGTCCCGAAAGTTCATCTTCACTTTTGTTTCCTTTGCCTTT